>NC_051282.1:3785000-4385000 GCF_015220745.1 Sebastes umbrosus | reverse complement strand
GACCTACAACAATGAAAAATGAAAATGTAAACAAAAAAACTATCTATGAAGAACTTTTTACTCTTGTGCTCTAGTAAACAATTTAATGATAAACACATAGGTTGTATAGATTTGACACTAATAGCAGAATTTCGGGAGCAGGACCACGCCTCAACCGTGCCACTTCCTGTATTTCCTGTAAATACCTGCCTAACCCACTCCTCCTGTTTCGCTCTGCGCCCGAACCGAGAGCACGCAACATCGCCCGGAGCACACAGGAAAGTGAGCTATTTAAACTTAACCACATACGAGCAACATCGTCTGTCCACTTCCCTCATCTCGAGTACGGACCTCGTCTCACCATCCCCATCGGACGACTAGATCTACTGGGCAGGAACGAACATCTCCTTGACCCTCTACAGTTTGCATATCGGACCAACAGGGGGGGTGCAGGGCGCTACTACTACTACTACTCTACTTAATTTCATTTACAAGCACTTGGAGGGTAGTAAAAAAACATGCTAGATCGTTGTTTGCAGACTTCTCATCTGCCTTCCACAGCATACAGCCCCCACCTGCTGGTGCACAAACTGACAGAGCACTTTGGGTTGGACTCAAACATTGTGTGTTTGATTTTGCACTTTCTCACTAACCAGACTCAGAGAGTGAATGAACATCTATCCAGACTGTCCAGAACATCAACTGGCTCCCCCCCAAGGCTGCGTCCTTTCTCCTCTCCTGTACATTATGTACACCGATGACTGTCGCAGTGAGTTTGATAACCAGCACATTGTTAAGTTTGCTGATGACACAGTTATTGTGAGCCTGCTGAACGATGCTGAAGTGTCTCACGGACACGTGCATTGATTTCAGACGTCAACAACAAACTCCTGCAAACACTACATTAAATGGACAAGATGTTGAGATTGTTGAACTTTACAAGTATTTGGGCAGCAGCTTCTCTTTTGGTTTCTAGATTTAGTTGGTTAGATTTTGTTGTTGATTTTATTCTGGGATTTCTGCCAGTAGACCCTTTCTATTTTTCAGCCATTTATGCTGAGTTGATTTGTTGGCAGAAGGGTTCTGCATTTCTAAAGCGTCTGCTAAGAAGCTTCTGTAAACAGGGGATGCATCCATTCATTCAAATCTGGAAGACAAACAGTGAATATAAACTTATACTTAGTTATCAGCTTTGCAAATTGGTGACCTGTTCTGATTGATAACGCCTTCAGCTTGACTTTCTGCCTCCCTGCTATGGCAGAGTCAAACACTGGACGTTTAGCCGTGCACTGACACTTAACACAGCTTCTATCAGTGCTCCAGACTGTTTGGGTTACACTGTGTCTTCTTCTTGTTTTTTCGTTTTACGGTGGTGCAATAACAAATTCAACACTGTTGGCTGGTGTTGCCGGTGGACGTCAGCAGTGCCAGGTTTTCCCTACTGTACTGTAGGTGATCTCAAAGTCATCCAACTCGCTGTATGTGGCGTGTGTTTGTGTGTGCGTGCGTGCTTGCATTTGCCCTGCGTGGGTGTTGGCAGACAGAACAGAGACCACACGTGGTGTATAATTATTTCTAGAGAAAGAACAAGGAGAGAAAGAAAGATGGCAAGGAACGATAAAGACCACGAGTGGGGAATGAGGCAAAAAAGTCAGAGAGATGCAAAAAAGGGCAAGGTAATGATGACCAGTGAGACAGAGACCGATGTGGAGGAGGAAGCTGAGGGAACGGGGTGAGGTGGAGATGGAGGGATGAGTAGGGATGAGACATGACAGAAAGAGAGGCAGACAGACAAGAGAAGAAGAGACAGCAGAGAGGTAGAAGGGCAGGCGGTGATTGTGTGCTGGCCCTACAGTGAACCTGCTGTTTGAAGCTTAATGCTTACACCCACACACACACCCACAACCAATTGCTATTTCTACAGCTTATATTACCTTTTATGAATATATGTGTATTTTACTATGTGCAGTAATATGGCTGTAAGAAGGCTGCCCTATTTCAGTCATGCTGGAGGAAGATCAAGGTGATATCTTTATTATGCCCCGAGGTGGAATTTTGTTGTACAGCCAGCAGGAACCCACATAACCATCAGACAAACAATAAACAATAAATACAATGTAAAGACCACGTTAAGTTATTGAAAAGGCCAATGGCAGCAGGGACACATAAGGTCTCAAGTCTGTTGATCCTGCATTTTAGTAGATTTGATCTGCAGCCAAACAGCAGTAACTTGATCTCCTTGGCTATAGGATCAATCAGCCAGGACTGACTGACAAGTCCTTCTTTAAAGTCCTAACCTTTTACAGATAAGGGAGGTCATTCAAGGTCGCGCCGGCAATTTTGCTGCATACTTGCAAGTAACCTGTAACCTGCCAAACTAGAATGGCACTTGGAGAGCGCAGACCTCCGCCAAGGTGCGTGACTTTAAAAAACAGATCCCAGCTCACAGCTGGCGGTACCGTGAGGTGGTCGGCTTATTATTATTAACACGGTGTGTTTCCGTGTAACGTATCGGCGGATGCCTCTCTCATTCAGCAGCCTTGTTATGTCTGTATAACGTTACACTACGTTGTCTCTCATCCCGTCATCTACCGTTTTTTTCTTTCTCACCGCGGATGGCCAGCAGCTCCCGCACCTCGATGTCTCGCCACACATCCACACACGTATCTCTCTGCTCTCAGAAGGAGGAAGTAGACGGGGTCACGCGTCATCAACGTCTCATCAGCTACACTGCACATGTGTTATAACCTGTGGTCTTAAAGGTCCCATATTGTAAAAAGTGAGATTTTCAGGTCTTTTATATCATAAAGCAGGTTTAAGTGCTATATAAATACTGTGAAACTATTAAAACGCTCAATATACGTAGAAATACACACAGCCCATATTCAGAAACTGTGCGTTTGAAACAAGCCGTTAGGATTTCTGTCCATTTGTGAAGTCACAAATATACAATATTTAAACCATTACACGGTTTTAAACATAAACATTCTAAATGTTTCCCAGTTTATTTCCTGTTGCAGTGTATGTAAATAACATCAGCTGAAAGGAAGTAAACATGGACCCAAACTGTTGCCTAGCAACGCAATTCTGTTGCAATTCCGTTGCAATTCCGTTGTAATGCACTAAAACGGAGCCTTTCAGACAGAGGGTGAATACAGGCATATTCAGGCCAACAGTATGAGGAAAATAATGTTTTTTTTAACATTACAGCATATAAACATGTTCTATTAGAAACACAAAATACAAGTAAGAACCTGAAAATGAGAATGATATTGGAACTTTAATGCTCAGGCTGATCGGAATTCTTAAAAATATTCCTGAATCCGGATCATGATCCGGATCTCCACCAAAATCAAATGGATTGTTCATTGTGCTACACCCAACCCCTCATTCAAATCCATCGCAAACTTTTGGAGTAACCCTGCTAACAGACAGACACACCTGGTTTACCTTCATACGGCAGTGCCATCATTAAAGGGGACATATCGTGCTCATTTTCAGGTTCATACTTGTATTTTGGGTTTCTGCTAGAACATGTTTACATGCTTTAATGTTCAAGCAACACATTATTTTTCTCATACTGTCTGTCTGAATATACCTGTATTTACCCTCTGCCTGAAACGCTCCACATTAGTGCATTTCAACAGGAATTGCAACGGAATTGCATTGCAAGGCAACAGTTTGGGTCTATGTTTACTTCCTGTCAGCTGATGTTATTTACATACACTGCAACCAGGAAATAAACTGGGACACATTTAGTATGTTTACGTTTAAAGCAGTGAAATTGTCTAAATATTGTAGATTTGTGACATCACAAATGGACAGAAATCCTGACGGTTTGTTTCAAACGCACAGTTTCTGAATACGGGCTGTGTGAATTTATCTGTGGATTGAGCGTTTTGATACTTTAACAGTATTTATATATCACTTAAACCTGCTTTATAATATAAAAGACATGAAAATCTCACTTTTTACAATATGGGACCTTTAAAGAGAGGGGAAATCAACTGGAAGGAAAATATTGAGCGACAGATTGATACATTGTTGGTTTTGTTCTGTTTATGCGATTTTGTTGACAATAAGAAGTAAATACACTAATGGCAGCCTTAGCCTTTAAATCCTGTATTTACACATCTACATATGTTTAGCATAGACATGTGACATTGTAAAGTGAATTTCATTTAGACTGCCAGTATTGAAGATGACGAGGTTCACCACTGTACGTTGCTCTGGAATCTTAATCCATCCTTGGCTGGAGAGCAGCTTATTTGCATTTTGTCTGACAGAAGACATGCTTATGTCTGCTGTCTGTGGAGTGTTATGTACTGTATGCTTGTCCCCCCCCCCCCGTTGTGTCATTTATCAGCATATCTCTGTGTGAATGCCACTAAGACACACTCCTGTATATTTATGAAAATCATCGAACAATCGTTGCATTCATTTGATTTCTTTTGTTGTCACAGAGACATCATCGTGGGTGCGGTTGCATTCTGACAGCTGTTTCATGAAAGCAGTTTGTGATGACATCATGGCAGCAGGGAAGTTTGACGAAAACTGGGACAGAAGTTGATGAGAAAATTAGTATTTTTTTTTCTTTTTTCTGGTGGATCAGTCATCCCTCTCCCTCTCTTTTCTTCTCTATCTTCCCCAGTAGTGCTAATAGTGCAGGATTATCCATAGCGAAGATGAAAAGGGTTTCATTTCCCTTCTGAACTTCCTCTATGTGTGTGTGTGTGTTGGGAAGGGTTACTGTGGTACATTGTCGTAGATGAAAATAGCAGCCAGACAAAGTGAGTAATTATCTGCTCTCACTCTGTCTCTCTCTGTCTTGCTGTCTGTCTAGTCTCTATCTCTCTTCATCTTCCTATTTCCCTCTCATCTCTCTCTCCCGTTTTTCTATATTTTTCTCTCTTTGTCTTCCTGTCTCATCTTCCTTCTCTTTTTTTTCCTACACATGCTCTCGCACTAAGCCTTCTAATTTTGAAAATTCTGTTTACGTATCAAGATGACATGCGTACACGTTTGCTTTTTTCGGGTCATTTTCAGGAAGATGTCCATCCACACCTTTACAACAGCAGCTATACATCTCTGTCCTCTTTCGAGAGGCAAACTGCAAAACTGTGCACCGTAGCCGATCTCTGGTCAGAAATAGGACAGATACAGCAAGGATAAGTGTTATTTATGCCCGATACAGCATTCCCAACATAAGTAGTTATAGTAGTTATACTGCTTACTTAGAGACAAACATGGTCTCATACACAAAGCTGTAGCTCTTTCTGGGTAATATTTGTATTCCTTTTAGCGTTGGGGATGCAAGTAGGAGCTGGTTTAGTTATTAGAAAATATTAAAGGTAATTATTTATATCAATAAAATGTATATTAATACATTATCAGTATATATTAATAATAATGGAGCACCAAATTATGTGTAAGCTCAAAAAGACATTAAAATGGCTATTAAAACTAGTTAATTATCAAAAATAAGTATTAATTATATTGAATAATATGAATTAATTTACATTAAAGGTCCCATATTGTAAAAAGGGAGTGAATGTCGTTTATATTATAAAGCAGATTTAAGTGCTATATAAATACTGTGAAACTATCAAAGCACTCAATATACGGAGAAATACACACAGCCTAGTACAGCCACGGTATTCAGAAATTGTGCGTTTGAAAAAAGTCGTTAAGATTTCTGTCCATTCGTGATGTCACAAATATACAATATACAATATATAGATCATTACACAGTTTTAAACATAAACACTCTAAATGTGTCCCAGTTTATTTCCTGTTGCAGTGTATGTGAATAACATCAGCTGACAGGAAGTAAACATGGACCCAAGCTGTTGCCTAGCAACGCAATTCCGTTGAAATGCACTTAAACGGAGCGTTCCAGACAGAGGGTAAATACAGGTATATTCAGGCAGACAGTATGAGGAAAATAAAGGCTTTTTTGAACATTACAGCATGTAAACATGTTCTAGTAGAAACACAAAATACAAGTATGAACTGGAAAATGAGCATGATATGGGACCTTTAAATCACCTAGAAGCACCAGTCTTTTAATAAAGAGAAAATGATAGCCAATTAACATAGTCTCAAAAAATAAATCCCATTAACTATACTAACTACCAATATTTGTAAGCGACTTTTCAGGAAAATGAGCCCAAAGTCACTCATAATAAGCGGACTTGGCAACCATGGTGGAGAAAAGAGACAGAACAACAGAAAGCTCTCTGGTTTTGTCATGGGCACATTTCACAGGTAGATGTGAATGGGTCACGGGACTTAAAGTAGCCATGGTTACTGTGAGTCCATGGGTGAAGTAAAGACTCAATGGACCCTTTGAAACGTAGTTCACTGGCCCTTTGCTATTTTGAGTGGCAGGTCCCAACACTAGGTAAATTTCTTTCTATTATTATTTGTGTAACAAAATGCTGGAGATCTCTTCTCTCTTTTGATAAAATAAAGAAATATATCCAAAGAAAAAAAAAAAAAGATAATCTTTCAGGATTTTTGGCACTCCATAGTTTTATTTTTTCACTGTTCAGTACCTACTCATTCAGTTCACCTGTGGATATACAGTATTAAAGGGGACATATCGTGCTCATTTTGAGGTTCATGTTTGTATTTTGGGTTTCTACTAGAACATGTTTACATGCTTTAATGTTCTAAAAACACATTATTTTTTCTCATACTGTCTGTCTGATATACCTGTATTCACGCTCTGTCTGAAACACTATGTTTTAGTGCATTTCAACGGAATGGCAACGGAATTGCTTTGCTAGGAAACAGCTTGGGTCCATGTTTACATCCTATCAGCTGATGTTATTTACATACACTGCAACAGGAAATAAACTGGGACACATTTAGTACGTTTACGTTTAAAACTGTGAAATGGTCTAAATATTGTGTATTTGTGACATCACAAATGGACAGAAATCTTAACAGCTTGTTTCAAACGCACAGTTTATGAATACGGGCTGTGTGTATTTCTCTGTATATTGAGTGTTTTGATACTTTCACAGTATTTATATAGCAAACCTGCTTTATAATATAAAAGACATGAAAATCTCACTTTTTACAATATGGGACCTTTAAGCAGGGCATTAATAATCCATACACACTGGCATGACACAAGGCCTATATACTCAGATCCCACGTTATTAGGTACATCTAGCTAACGCTAATGCCAAATTCACACCAGGCATCAGCGAAGTGCGGCTCGCCTCAATAATTACGTTTCTCAGCGGCCGGAAGGCGTGTTCATGTGTTTCAGGTGGGAATAAATTCTGTGTAACACAGGTCAACATGTCACAGGAATCACAGGATCTGTTTACTGATTGGCTGTGGATCCACTCCGCCGAAGCTTCTCATAGATATCGCATGGCAGCTCGACCAAAGGGGCCGCACTTCACCGCCGCTCTGGCGTGAATTCAGTGAAATGCAGTCTAATTCAACAGTCCTGCAATAAATCCTCCCTTCGTGAAGGTTTTTTTTGTTCAATCTGTTTTGGAGTTTGCAGATTGCAACCAGTATTTAATCAGACCATCTCACACAGTGTAGCATGCATCGATAACTGTCATTGTCAGCACGCAGGGGCCTTTAGTGCAGACTTACTTTCTTTATCTTTTGTTTTTCTGCCTCTCTCTTATCTCTCTCTTATTTTCTCACTTTTTTTCACTCGGTCTAGATCTGTCTCTCTCCTTCCAATTTCTCTTTCCACCTCTCTCTCTCTCTCTCTTTCTCTCTCTCTCTCTCTCTCTCTCTCAAATTTTCAATTTCAATTGGCTTTATTGGCATGACTTATAAATACTGTATCTGTGTTTCCAAAGCATAGGGAAGACAACAAGAAGGAAACAAGAAAGAATAAAGACATCGGATAATAATAATAAATGTAAACTCTCTCTCTCTCTCTCTCTCTCTCTCTCTCTCGCCGTCTGTCTCTACCTCTGGAGCTTCTGTCTATATTTAGACAGGCTGAGGCGGCTGTGCTTGACCTGCCATGTGTTTTTTGCAGATAGGTGTTAATGGGATTCCTCATTCTCCTCAGTGATCAGCAGACCTCACAGGAAAACACAGCCTCGAGTTCGGCATTTCGGCTGTCGCCATTTTGGAGACATTTTCATACGTTTAGCCTTTGTAATCCTTGCGGAACATAGGCCATGATGAATAGTTTCCACCCTTGTCTGTCTTCTTGGGCCATCTTCTCCAGATGTTTCCACGTCAGTCCCTTCTTTTTGAACTCTTGTTCTGATCTCCTTCTCCAGGTGTTTCTGGGTCTTCCCTCTCCCCCGTTTGCATTGTGGGTTCCATGTCAGTGCCTGCTCGGTTATTGACGTTTTTCTTCTTAGAGTGGGTCCACTTTCTCCTTTTTAGCTGTACTTCTACTGTCTCTTGTCTGGTGCGTTCCCACAGGTTGATGTTGCTGATGGTGTTTTGCCAGTAGATCCCAAGGATGCGTCTCAGACAGTGATTAGCGAATGTCTGCAGCTTGTTGATGATGTTAGTGGTGGTCTTCCAGGTTTCTGGTCCATACAGCAGTGCTGTTCTAACGTTGGAGTTGAACGTTTTGAGCTTGGTCTTTAGTGAAATGTTTTTGGATTTCCAGATTTTGTTCGGTATGCTGAATGCTGTTCTTGCTTTTCCGATTCTTAATTTTATATCCTCCGCTGTTCCACCACCCACAGCTATAATAACACTTCCTAGATATGTGAATTTGTCGACCTCTTCCAGTGGCTGGTCCCTGACTGTTATGGGATTTGTGCTTTTTGGTCCATTTATTTTGAGTCCAAGCTTAGCTGCAGTTGTTTCTAGCAGCTGGGACTTGTTTTGCATTTGTTGGTGGGTATGTGAGAGTAGTGTGATGTCATCAGCAAAGAAGAGGTCCTCCATTCTGGAGACAGAAGTGACCGTATTTGGAGGGAGGAGCTGGGGAAGAGCAAGGCCCGGCGGGGCCAGATACCGTGAGCAGTTAATGCTAGTTAGCTTGTTTGGTTAGCAAAATGCATCCGTAATTCACGTTAACTGTGATATTAATTGGGATGCTGTTTGGCTAGCGAAAAACAGGCTAATGTACTTACTGGAAAAAATAAACAGCCGACTCCTTAGTGTCCTTTAGTACAACCGAATGCTGAACAACGCCGTGGCAGCGACACTGTGGTAGCGACCTGTTTATTTGATAGGAACAATACATAGGCATTGTTACACTTAATTAAAGTGCAACATACAGTATATAGGACAACGTATATAGGACTTCTAGCCATAGCTAATTTGCAGACCTTGACAATCACAAGGTAGCCACGCCCTAAAGCATCCCCTGCTTTATGGTCTATTTGACTCTAAATGGGACCATAATTTACTAAATGAACATCATGCTGTATTGAAGAAGACTTGAAACTAGCGATTGAGACAATAAACTCATGTTTACAATGTTTACTGAGGTAATAAATCAAGCCAGAAATAGGCTAATTTTCTCACATTTCACACATACAATTTGTATACAACACCATTTGCTCTCAGGCTCCTAATAATTAGTCCTGCAGGACGGGTATACCAGGGTCAGAGCAGCCGATGCAACTTGGAAACAAATCAGCACTGACTCCAGTAACAACACACACACGGCCAGTTTGTAACTACCAATTAGAAGTCCATTAAATCGCTCCATAAACACAGAGAATGTGTCTGCTCTTACCAAGTCAGCTTAAACCAACAACACGATGTGTGTGTGTGTGTGTGTGTAGGTTGATATGGTGAATTTAAATGTGCATACAGATATTAATATACTCAGCAACTAGACATGCTCGTTGCCTCATTTTCTGTCTCTTTGTCTCTATCTCTGTCTCTCTCCTTCTCACATACACACACAGCTGCGCGTGATCTTTATAAGCATCGATGCTTACAAATTGTGATGATTCTATCGCCAGTGTTTGTAAATATTTTTCATCAATCATGTAAAAACTCATCGCCTGTAATGTACGGTTTTTGGATGTAGTGGCTCTGATACACAAAACATTCTTCTAAGATCTCATGCATAGAACTAATAATTAAGTCATAAGCTGTACCTGTACATAAGCTGTCACCATAGTGAGCTCATGTACAGTTGATTTTGAACTATGAATTGAGTTTGTACTTGTTAGGAACCAAGCAGTGAGGCAACGAGGAAACAGGAGTTGCTGAAATAACTGGGCTGTTTTTTTACCCAAAAAATAACAAAACATTATGAACCAAGAATTGAATACCTAGGTCTATAAAAGAGGTTAAAGCAACATAACTATACTTATTACTAGTGATGTTACGTGCTGTGCCGAGGCTCCGGAGTGTGTGTCGAGTAATCCAGGAAGTTTTCCGCGATGCGCGTATCGAGGCTTGTTTCGTTTTAGACCAATTACGTCATTGATGACGTCCGAAGCCTCGCTGCCCGGCCTGGTTCAGGAAGTGGTTCAGATCTTCACTGGTTAAACCAATGAAACTTTCCAGAAGTGACACAGAACACTAATATTACCCCTCCTGCAATTATTATATTATACTATATTACACTACAATACAATACAATTACTGACCAAAGGATTGGTTTACACACATAGGATGCGTTACTCATAAAACAATTACAGTTTATTATACATGTATGTTATATACTCATAATATACTTACTAGAAAATATATATTATATATATCATATAGATATAAATGGATTACATGGTAATATAAATTGTATTCATTGTTTATAGTCATTCCCAACAGCCTTTACTGGCGCAAAATACAGTATATCACAAATCACATGGTTAACATCATATCTGCCTGTTTTACACTCTTTGGCCTGGTTTCGTGTGCACATGAAGCCTCGAGAAAGGGACCCTTTTCCGAACCAATTTGCTTGAAAGCTTCAATGCTTCATGAAGCTGCAGCTCACCATCACTACTTATTACAACAACTAGACAAGGTGTTGACTGAACAAAAACTGACTTCCACAGTGACACATGATGGCAAACATATAGGGGCTTGGCCAAAACAAATAGCACACAAGGGGTAACCAAGATGGACACTAACTATTACTAAATACAAAGCAGAACTAACTAAACCCAAATCCCCCCATGACATGGCAGCACATGGTTTGGCCCAACAAGCTGGCTCCAGGATTTAAGAGTCCTCAGCCTTCAGCCACGCCCTTATCTCCACCAGGAAGACACCTCCCCCAACAGCCAACTCCAAACAAAGAAACAAATGATTAATTTAACACATAATAGTATGTGTATCATTACAGTGTTAATGTGTGCACATCTAAGCCATGTAAGGTTAAACATAAATAAACAAATCAAAACAACTATGTGATGTTAATTGTTCAGGTGTAGTTGGCTGCAAATGAAATGACCCTGTGTAGGAAGCAAACTGATGAAATGAGAGAGTGTGAACTGGAATGATATTACCCTGTGTGGCTTTGTACTACATACAATTGCTGAGATGTGAAAACAAACAAGGCAAAAGTGAGCATGGCTCATTCACATTCACATTACCGCAGTTTCACATTACCGCAGTTTCACATTACCGCAGTTTCACAAGTGTGGATGTGAGGTTGTTGGTGGCGTTCTAGCTGTGAACGTCGGTGTAGCAGTGTGTGTACAGTTTATTTGTTGCTGAATAAATGCTACGAAACTACTGCTCCTCCGCTCCACTCAAGCGAGCCGGAGAGATCGGAGCCGACTTCCTGTGTCCTGCAACTTCGGTTCCGCCTCTTAATGTGGGCTGTTAAGGTAGACCAGCATAACTAGACCACACTGTCAACCATCATACCAAATTTAAAGTTTCTAAGTTAAATAGTTTCAGAGTTTGGCTCTGGAAACAAATTTGCCGAGCCACGCGACAGGATTTAACAGCCAGCTGTGACTAGACCACGGCGGGCAGTGACTACCGTGATTTGTCCCCCTTTGTGCCTCTCGAAACGATCGTGAATCTGTTAACTGGTATTACTGTGTACGGATCTAACTGGAGTCAGTTGATTTTCATATTGTTGGATGTTAACTTGTATGAGGTACTCGTTTTGTGGTTTATTTGATCTTTTGAGTAGAGTTTAGTTGTTAGTTGTCTGTCTGTTAGGGAATATTCAGGACTATGGTGTGTGCTTTTGTTTTACCTCTTTTTGCGCCAACCAGAACCCTCGCTTCTTGTTGTGATAATCTTAAATATTGTACACCTTTATTTCCCTTTAATTTCATCCACGGCAATAAAAACAAGTGATTGCCTGATAACACCGGTTACTTCTCTTACCTCTACACCACCTCTGGGTTGTAACGAGCTGCAACAAAAGTATTTATTGCAGTCTATTGAATTGCAGATTTAGGGCAATTCCAGCATTTCAAAAAAAGATTTGCACCATGAAAGGATGAAAAAAAAAGATTGTTGCTGCGTTGTTCTGGATTTAGAAGTATAAAGTAAGTGTAAAGTTGTTCTGTATTTGCAATTTACATTCGGAGCCTCTTAGTTGCAGTGAATAGTTGTAATGTCATGGTTCCAAAATAAAGCTTTATCTTCTTCAGTTTTACAATGATACCCCCCCCCCGCCTCATTCCTGTCCATCCTCCTAATGGCTTCATCAGTCATCATAACAGTCTCCAGTCAGCTCCTCATCATCGACTAACGATTAGCTTCCTCTCCTCGGGCTGTTTTCATTGATTAACCTGCACGACCATTAGCTTTTAATTAAAGGGATATTTCCAATAACAGTTAACAGTAATGGTTGGCATTTTAAAATGGCTAGAGACATTTCCAGTTGTTTCATGTGTGTTTGATGAGTGTGTTTTTTTGTGAAATGTGAAAAGACAATGTGACAATGTGGCAACATAAATACTGTCTGGAGTTTGTCATCAAGTAATTAAGTTACGAAATAATGGTACCATTTTTTTTTTATCTAGTAAAAATGCCACATGAAGGGGTTTGGGAGAATGAGCTCTATTATTTTCTGACAAGCTGTAAATACAATTCCAGTTTGGCACGGCAGTACAAAGACATTAGTATTCATCGTCTGGGTACCATCGATATCAGCAGCAAAAACTGCCTTGTCATGGACTGAAGTGATGATGACGTGGAGATTTTGGCCTGGTGGTGGTGCTACTAAAGGTATAAAAAAAAGTGCAGCACATTCACCAAAGGAAAAATAATCTTCTTCTTGATGATGACTTTGTATCTTGTAGTTACAAGAAAAGGTCTCATAATAAAGGAGATCTCAATCTCATAATTACTTTTCTCAAGATATAAGAAACACATAATTATGTGGTATGAATATTGCAATTATTGGATCTGTCGGTTGTAGGATTGCAGTCTTTATTTATAAGTTTGATATACAGTGTGTATATATGTATATATATATATATGTATATGTATACTTGAGAGAAAGAATCTCATAATTGCAAGATTTCATGATAACAGAATCGTATCTTGACAGATCTTTATCTCATCGTTATGAGCTATGGATCTAGTACAATAATGACATCTGTAGCCATAGAAACAAGACAGTTTTCCCAAGAAGAACTGCAGCATCAGTCATTTCAGCAAATGCCCCAAAAGTGATTTTAGATTTTAGTTCTTAGAGAGCGATAAAGTCTGCATGGAGAGGAGGTTGAGGTGGATAAAAACATCCAACTTTAAAGGTCCCATATTGTAAAAAGTGAGATTTTCATGTCTTTTATAAAGCAGGTTTAAGTGATGTATCAAAACTGTAAAAGTATCAAAACTCTCAATCCATGATGAAATACACACAGCCCGTATTCAGACACTGTACGTTTGAAACAAGCCGTCAGGATTTCTGTACATTTGTGATGTCATTAATCTACAATATTTAGACAATTTCACATTTTTAAATGTAAACATTCTAAATGTGTCCCAATTTATTTCCTGTTCTAGTGTATGTTAATGACATCAGCTGACAGGAAGTAAACATGGACCCACACAACGCAATTCCGTTGCCATTCTGTTGAAATGCACTAAAACGGAGCGTTTCTGATAGAGAGTGAATACAGGTATATTCAGACAGACAGTATGAGAAAAATAATGTGTTGTTTTAACATTAAAGCATGTAAACACGTTCTAGTGGAAACCCAAAATACAAACATGAACCTGAAGATGAGCATGATACGTCCCCTTTAACACGTGAGACCGCTGTTTGTTTCCTGTTACTATAGCGACCTACAACATCAGTTCCTATAGCTTGATTAGTTAGCCTAATAACAAGAACTGTATCTCATAATTACAAAATACTAAGTTGCAATTACAATTATAATAACAATAATAATAATAAGCTCTCCATCTTTTCTCCCTTCGGTGAATTCAATAGACTTCAATATAAAGGAAAGTTTGACATATCTCATTAATAATTATCATAACAGCTCTTTCAAACATCAGCATTACTAATGATGAGCTTCCCCACACTGGCTGCCTCTATTGATCAACCGGTGCAGCTACCTGTCAATGTCTCAGTGAACAAGGGAACATGTTCTCACAGTCAGCTTGGTCAGATGATGAAGCAAGTTTGCCCTTCTTCTGCTTTTCTTCACTTCTTCACTTCTTCACATCCATAGAGTTATACACCACCCCATCTGGTTCCAGCAGTGATAAAGACATGTTTTACACTTGTAGAATCCTTGACGAGCATTAGTGGAATCTTGCTTACCGGAGGAGCTCATTAGGAATCATTATACCCTCTCCTGCTTTATTTCCAAAGCCGACGATTACAAGTAACAGTCTGCTTTACAGAAAGGCTGCTGTCGAAGTTGGTCAGTTTTTTTTTTGCACATTACGACAAAGTGCTTAGGCAGGAACTTTATTTAGGAAAGGTGGTCTGTAGAAAATCACTGCCATCATAGAATAAGAACACACAGATCTGACTTTTATACAACCTCAAACTTGGTATTTTAGTTTTAGAAGTCTTTGTGTCCTCGGAAACCTTTTCGAATTTGTGTCAAAAAGTTACATTTGTTCAAGTTGCAAATAGACACTGTCTTTCAGTCTCACCTAGCATGACATTCATATATCTGCAATTGTCTTGGGAGCTCATGAACTAAGTCAGAGGTAGTTCATTGATATATAGCAGCTGGTGAAACTTAAATGATTTGTGGATGCTAGACAGAGTTTGTCAGCTTACAAGTTCTTAGAGTTGTCAATAGCTACATAGTTACACGTTCGACGCTTTGTCAGACCCCTCAGTGTTGCTTTTTGGTCACAGTAAACGTAGATTAAAATGACTACATTTGTAAAGGGAAACTTAACGTTGTGAGCACAAGACACTGACGAACAGCTGATTGTAAAGTGAAAGTGAAACTTAACGCACGGGACACGAACAGCGGTCTCCTGGATGAAGGTCTTGTGTTTGTTGGACCCATACACCAGTCGTCCTGCCCGCCCTGTGTCTCTCTTTTGCTCTGCAAACTAAGCTCAACTTTCTTTTAAATGAGCCCTTACCAGTGGTGTTATGTGTCTGAAATAATGTTGGACTGTGGCATGAAGGGCTGTGCGGAAGCTGGCAAAAGAAAAGTCAAAATTGTGAGTTTTTATTAAAGAAGGGGAAACTTTCTTTGTGATCTTGCCATCAGCTCTTAGAGCATGTCCACATTAAGCCGGTGAAATTTGTAAGCAGATATTTTTCCATCCGTTTCAGCCCTCTGTCCAGACTAAAATTACATTTTTCGTGCCCCTTAACAAAGCTTTTCCAAAACAGCTTCCTGAGTGTATAAATCTCATACTTATCACACTCATTTCAACAGAAACAGAAAAAGATTTGTAAATAAGTATATGGTGAATTTGGCTTTATAAAAACACGTTATAGGTGACCTCAGATAGCAGGATACTGAACGGAGGAGAGGAGTAACTGCAGCTGTCAGCAAAGTTAAGAGGACAACCTCCTGTCGTCTCTAACGTTTTCTCTGGTCACACATCTTAGACGTTGACAACACCGATGATACAACAGAGCCGTTGACGGGCTCTCAAAACGGGTCCTGTGGGTGCTGGTAATAAAAAACCCTGACCCGTGCATCACTACAGGCTTATATTAGAGAAAGATCTTCATCCATGTTTACCTGTCTTGATAAATTCAGTGTAATATACATTTCCAAACACAATTCCTTTGTTCTTTGAACATAGCCAGCTACAGATGACAGGGGCCTATTTTATCTCTTACGCTTCGTCCACACTGGGAACGTCAGGAGCGCGTGCGTCGTGTGTCGGCACGCGTCAGGTGTTCACACTAGCTGTGTTTCAGCTGCATTTCTGCTGCTGCAGCTGCTGCTGTCAGCCTTTTATTCTACATAAAGTTTACCTTTCATAATGGCCATTTCATTTCATTATAAATATCATTTATATTTATTTTAGACAGAGAAAGGTTAAGAAACGTGTGGTAATTTGTAGATAACAGTTATAATCCACAATTAAAACCACGTACTATATTCATTCATGGAGCTTCCAAGTCACTGCATGTTCTACAACACTGTCCTGCACATATTTCAGAATAAAAGCCTTGTGTTAACATATGAAGGAATTCTGTCCACAGAAAAAAAATGCTTGAGGGCTTTTATTTTGAACTGAAAGCAGGAGGTGTTGATTTAAAAAAAAAAAAAGTCTGTACTTTTTTTCATCTCCGTAACATTTTCTACTGATACAGACATCAAAACTGTAGTAATGTTGCTGGTATGATGTCAATATATGGTCAGTAGATCACCTTCACTGTCTGTTGTTGCTGTGAACCGCGCGGCTCATGTCAAAAATAGGCGAGACCTCGAATCTCTAGAAGAGACGCAGCTGAGACGCTGCCACTGGCAGTGTGGCTGCTCTAACCTGTTAACACGGAAATAAAAAACAACACGTAACACAGCTGCCACGCGCTCCTGGCGTTCCCAGTGTGGATGAGGCTTGAGTTTGAAGGACTTGTCCTTCATGCTCCTGAGGCTCCAACCTCAGGATAAAACTTCCTACTTTGGGGCCCCACTACTCATTAAGGCTACACGGCAAAATATCCACAGCCATTTAAGCAATTCAAACCTGCGGGGCTGCAGTCACAGATCAGCCTCTTTGCTGTGCCTGGATGCTAATGAGTTTATCCATAATCTATCTTCATTGCAGTATTTAGAAGTGCAGTTCTCCCCCCTGAAAACAGCCGAGCGGTGTATTAATTGGTGAGACACGTTGCCCCGAGGTTTCAGCTTCATGTTGACATTCCTATTGATGTGAGTGATGATAGCTCCTACTGCAGAGGCTCTGAAGTCTGCTGGGAGAGATTGGTTGTCAATTCTCTGCACTACGCACATAATATCATCACGCGCGCACACACACACACACACACACACACACACACACACACCTGAAGAAAATGCTGTTTACATATGTATGCAGTTGCTGCTGCATATACAGTAGAAACCAGCGGGCATCTCGAGACGCATTTATCTATACAGGATTAAGAAGACTGTTTTATCTTTGTAAATAAAGTCTCTCCCTCTCTCTCTCTCGCTACTCTCTCTCTCTCACACACATACACACAGTAAACAGGATGCACTCTGTGGTAAGTTCAATTTAACCATCCGTAAAAGCAGGGTAGTTTCTCAGTGTTTATGGAGAGTTTTAATAGACTCCTAATTAGCTCGCGGAATACCAGACTCCTACTGATTGTGTGCGTGTGTGTGTGTGTGTGCGTCTATCTTTCTTCCCTCGTTATATTTCTTTATTTCACTCACGCTGAAGAACTTCCACGCCGCTGACATGTGTGCGGCTTTAAGCTACTGTGTGCCGCAACTGCTGCTGTTTGTGTGTGTCTGTAGTGCTGTCACGAATACCTTTTTTTTGGACTCCAGAGCTTCGGTAGTAATCTACAGCGAATATTCAAAGCTTTGGGCGGGTGTGAGGGTGCTCAGCCTGTATAGCGCTCCCCTCCACCCCCGGTCACTGCCGGGACCACTGGAGATTACCGCCGCCGCCCTGTCTGCGCTCAGCGCCTCCTCATTCCTCTGTGTGATTGAGTGAAGTATCTGAAATTCATGTTTGAGCACGTATAATTCATGCACTTGCATTAATGCGATCACGTGAAATTTGAACTCGCATACAGTATGCCACCATTAGGGATGTCGCGAGAACCGATACTTCGGTACCAAGTCGATGCCAAAATTCTAAAAACGTGACTCGTACTGGTACTCGTTTTCTACAGTACCGAAGGTACCGAACGATGCCTGCAGGGTCCGAAATTAACACCCGCCAAGCGCCATATGCCGCTGCTTCTGTCCTCTGCTCTCTGTGGCGGAGTTTGACACACACACACACACACGCACACACAGCAGCGCCATGCAGCAGCGAGATCCAGAGATGCAGAGATCCTCTATGTTCGAGAAGAGAATTCACTGATGGGGAAAAAACTGAACTGAACTGAACAAACTACATTTGTATCTTTTGTTACTTATTACTAAATCTCTGAAAAGTGGTGTTTTTAGTTTTTTTTATTAAACGCTGGACTCTTTATTTCCAGTGAATGTTATTGGGACTTGCATTTGATTATCTTACACTTAGCTCCCCAGATCCACTTTGTTTGAACCAATCCAACAGCACCATGAAGAACTAACGTTACGTTACTGAGCGCCAGTTGGATCCAGTTACTTACGCTGTTAAAATGACGTTACATTTGGTGAAGAGCGCCTACGGCTTGTTTAGGACTCGAGACCAGAGTTGGGACTTGACTTGGGACTTGAGTCACAGACTTGAGACTTCCTCGTGACTTGCAAAACAATGACTTGGTCCCACCTCTGGTAGCCTATACCCAGTGAAATGTCACCATGTCAGTGAATTTAAACTACTGCTTGCAATCTGAGGATATATATAGACACATGTACATGTTACATGGGATTTATTATTATTTTTTTTCTTTTACTGTGATATCGAATTTGGTATCGAGAATCATGGAATTTCACTGGTATTGGTATCGACTACTAGATTTCTGGTATCGTGACATCCCTAGCCACCATTAAGGTCACAGTCTGGAGCCCATTATGTCCTTCACTCTCATTCTTCCCATCTATTCTTCCAACCTACTTAACATTTTCATCATAAATCATCTTTAATTCTCTCTAGTGAGTAAGGAATCCCAGTGGAGGCAAATGTCCTGAACATCCCTCAAGGCATGTTTTTGTAGTTTATTCTTGGCTATGGCTTTACTTTCAAGATCTCTGTTTGTCTTACAAATAACCTGAGTTTCAAAGGCTGAGCAGACCAAAAATAGCACTGTGATGAAAAAAAGTGCAAGGGCAAGCATTTTACTACTGATGACAAGATAAAATATTCAGTTTAAGTAGCCGTTCCAGTAGACAGAAATTTAGAGCTCTGGAAAGTTATCATGTTGACAGTCATCTACTGTTGGTCACGATTGTGAGCACTCAAAGTAAACTCGTAGGAATTTGTGATGAGACACTTTATAATTATGGGCCCAGAGGGAACTAACTACGGCTTTGAGAGCACTTTGTTTGCACGTGCCCATCATGTGACTGATAACTTGCAAGCTTGGACCACTGATTCGCCAAACCTGCCTGCTTGCAACAGCAGCTAGTTACGAGGATGCTTAAGGGGAAATATGAAATAAAAGTACACATTTTATTTAGGATTATTACTTTGCAACATAACACAACTGGGGCCAGGTACAAAACAAATGCTAAGTTACATTAGAAAAAATTAGCAGCCGACTCCTTAGGGTGTCTTTTTGTACAACCGCACGCTGAATAACTAGCGAATGATACCATAAACTCATGTTGACAATGTTTACTGTCTTTTAGCAGCCAGAGGAGTCGCCCCCTGCTGGCCATTTGAAAGAATGCAGGTTTAAGGACTTCCGCATTGGCTTCACTTTTCAGACCCGGAGATTGTTCCTTGTGCTCCAAACCGAACTGTTGGCATTAGAGTTGCATTATGGGTAATGTAGACACCAGGTTTTGACAAAGCAGGAATGCGTGGAATACAAAAGACAACATCTCTGGTTCTACTGCATCAATTTTGATTCTATTTTTTTTTTAAATTGTCCATCATGAGTCCATCAATGTTATAGGAGTGCAATGCTAAATCAGTGGAATACTCTTTTAAGGTTATGGATCGATTGTAATGCTTAAAATAACAACAAAACAACGTTGACTGTCATTTTGAAACAGGAAACAGCGCTCTTTTGTATTAAAGTCCAATGTTTTATTAACCCGTCCATAGACCTTCTTCTTTGCTCCTTTATAATTACTACAGCCGCTAGAGGGCTTTTTACACTTCGGCATAAACAGATGTCGTTTGGGGGCTCATAAAGTTTTTCGACATACTATACTATGACGTTTTTTTAACGTCGTTTTCTGACATACTATACTATGACGTTTTTTTTCATAAAATGTTTCGACATACTATACCATGACTTTTTTAATGACATTTTTAGACATACTATACTATGACGTATTTTTCATTGAATTGTTCAACATACTATACTATGACTTTTTTTATGAAATCTTTCGACATACTATACTATGATGTTTTTTTTATGAATTTTTTTGACATACTATACTATGACGTCTTTTTTATGAATTTTTTTGAGATACTACACTATGACATTTTTTTAATGAAGTTTTTCGACATACTATACTATGACTTTTTTTCATAGCACTTGCTGAAAGGACTGATGCTTTCATTCGTCTTGGGAAGACAGTCTGTTAAGACAGAATGAAAATTCAGTACTGGTTGAGGCAACAGTGGTCTGGCTACTCATCAAGAACACTTGTAATACCCCGTGGCGCTGCAGTTGCTGCGGTAGCATTTTTAACTAACGTTATGTCAGAGTCATCGTCTGGGGGTCTATTTTTAGCAGTTAACATATGGAAGATTGTAACATGTAGCTAATTTTAGGTAGGAACTTCTATGACGTGTGAGGCTGATGCTTGCTTTATTTCATTCAGTGTTACCAATGCAACAATATGACATGAAAGAAAAACCTCAAGAGCTCCTATGAGAGTTTTTGTTACTAGTTTGTTTATAAATTCAGCATACATTTTCAGGAAATCTGCTCTGCAGGGTGTAGGGGGTTTTCGGGGGGAGTATTGCTGCTGTAAAAGAAAATCCTTTCAACTGCAATGTTGCTGTGTCTTCTTCTTCTTCTTCTTCTTCTTCTTCTTCTTCTGTGAATTGAAGCCTTCATGATATTTTACTCCTGGGTCCCTGAGAAACCTGTTTTAAAGATTGTATTATGAAAAAAAAAAGCAAAATGAAGCCTTACTTTCAACCACCCTGATGATCGCCGGCAGCTGCTGTATTATTTGTCTGGTAAAATGAAAATGTCTGTGCTAAATGTGGTGGTGTGATGATAGAGTGGTGATGCACATATTAATTCTTCCCTCCTGTTTGAGGAGAGGAAATGGGAGAAAGGGCTACCAAGAGAAAGAAAGGCTGAAGATGGAGGGAGGAAAGAATGAGCTGCAGGGAGAGAAAGATGGAATAAAACATGGTTAGGGTAGGAGGAGGGATTATGTGGGATAGTTTCAGCCGTGGGCTGTCTGTCTCTCCGTCTGTCTGGCCTTCCATCAAGTTAATCTTCACTCTTCTTTTTCTTCACCGTACCTTTGACTTCCCTTCTACCTATACGTTAGCTATACTTTAGTAATTCATCTCTTTAATCCTTTACAATGTATTCATTCGGCAGCTTATCCGAAGCAATTTACAATAAGTGTAAAGTATTCTTCCATCATCCTTTTTTGTGTCTTTCACATGTATTTTCTTCTGTCCATGTTTTCCTTTCCTTTCCTTTCCTTTTCTCTGTCTTTCAGAGTGCCTTCTGTCATGACTTCTTTTGTCAAATTCTTGATTTTTCCTTCTCCCACGTACCGTCTTATTTATTTCTTGCATCTCTATTATATTTTCTCCAATGTTTGTGCCTTTCTGTGCCAGTCTGCCTTAGTACCTTCACGTCTCGCTGCCATTGAATCGGGCTGATGTTTTTGCTGCCTCTAATATTTCAGCCATGCTTACGATGAAGACGTGATCACAGGCTGTTTTCATCTGTCAGTCAAATGGTGAAAATCTCTCAGCTGGAATATTTTCTCTCTCCTGATGGGAAAAATTGAAGAGTACTGGCCGTGTGCTGAGAGACGCCACGCCGCGCCGTGACCTGAAACTGTCACAGGTTTGATCCTCGTAAGACAGTTCACCCTTGCCAGAGTGTTCTTGAGCAAAAAAAATACAGAATAGGCATTTCTGGCTCCTCATCACATTCTTATCTTCCCAAACTTCATGCAAGTTGCCATGACAGTTTGAATATAGCATGCTGTTGAGTTCTTATTGGTTCTGTATTTCATTAGGCTAAAAAAAAATAAAAATAGAAGGGGTTTATAAATTGAAATGACGCTCCGAAGCGGCCTTTTGTAGCACTCTAGTTAATCGACAAGACCCACCCAACGGACTGTTTGACCTCCTTCTGGAAAAGGGCTGCAGTGCATCTGGACCAATATGAATTTATTAACAACTTATTGACATTGAGAATAAAACTAGTGCAGCCCATTCAAAACATGCCTGTTCAGAACGGGCCGAATGTTCTCCCAGTGTTAGTGTGGGTTTGCTCCGGGATCACAGGTTTCCTCCCACAGTCCAAAGACATGCAGGTTAGTTTCATTGTTGACTCTAAATGTCCCGTAGGTGTGAATGTGAGCGTGAATGGTTGTCTGTCTCTACGTGTCATCCCTGTGATTGATAGTCTTGCGACCTGTCCAGGGTGTAACCCGCCTTTGTCCATTGTGAGCTGGGATCGACTACAGCAACCCTGAATAGGATAAGTGGTCACAGATAATGGATGGATGGATGGATTTTGTGTGCTCTCACAACTGCTTTCTTCCATTTGGCGTGTCATTTCACGCCATGTAGTCTGTACTGACAACAATGTAAACCCATCTGCGTGTATACGCTACGCTGAGAGCTAGTCCCGTAGAATAACGAGCGACGCTCAGAGCAAGTGAGGAGGAGCGAGTGACGTAATATGAAAAGAAAGAGAGACTACTCATAGTGGGCGAGTCATAAAAATACAGGACTTTCTCCCTGAGGCCTGTACTACGAAGCGAGTTCAACATACCCAGGGTATCTTCTTCCCTTAACAAATGTGATCACGCTAAGCGGTCCTACGACGGTGGTTATCAACTCTGTAAATCAACCCAGGGTTTCTCAATCTGGCTGTGAGCGCGTTCACATGAACGGGGCGGTGTCTGCAGTTTATGACCAACCACAGACATGGACAAGTCTACAGACAGACAGGTAGAGCGGCACATTTTACAAAGGAAGAGTAAACTATATTAGACAAATACAAAGAAATTAAACAGATAATCAGACTAAAATTAACACAGTTGAAGCTGCCAAATGCAGAAAGGACAGCTGGCAAAAGAAAAAACTCCCGATGTGTGAAAGTGTAAATTAACAGATTTATTAATTTAACAGAATACTCAAAAGTCAGATATAGTCGTCTAGATATAAATAGCTTCCAGGAGTGGAATGGATGAATGAATTACACTTCTTTATACCCTGTGGTCATGATGGGGCGTGCATGACTATTTGAACCTTCTTTCAGCTGCGAAACGGACTCAAGACCAAGTAAAAAAATATATATATAAAAACATAATTCAAAGCGGTAAACACCCAGAGCATGAAGTGATCCACCTTAGTAGGACGGAAAACCCAGAAGGGTTAACCCTGAAGTTACCTCGCCAACGCCAAATCCTGCTTAGTAGTACAGGCCTCAGGAGGCTGGTGCATCGTGTCCGATCTGAAACCAAAAGCCTTGTTGACTTTTTGACAGATTTTGAAGTTACGTTAGTGACGTTTGTGACATGTTTTTCGTACTTATATTAGGTTGTTTATGTACATATTTTTTGCACCACCATGATGTTTTTCCTAAACCTAACTAAGTAGTTTTGTTGCCTAAACCTAACAACGACAGCTGCATGCTATTTATAAGCCTTCCCATAATATCAGGTTAGTTTGATACATAACAAGACAACGTTGACTTCTGGTTTCACACAGGACACTATCAGCGGTATCCTGGGTGAAAGTCCGGTGTTTGTTTGACCCACCCATCCACTCCGACCTCCTCCCTACGCGGACTTGCGCAGACTTTGATTAAAAAAGTATTTATGATTCGTCAAAATCAAACGGTATGTAGAAGCAAATATTATTCCCCTCAAAACCTACATTTTAGAAGATCAGGCTCTACAAACACTATTAATTAAATAGTGGTACTTAAAAAATTATGTGTTTTCAACCTCTTTAATTAATTTTTAATGGAAAATTCAATGTTCATCGTGAACAAAAGGATAGGAAACTGGTTTGTCACCATGCACAAAAAAACCCGACAAAGACATAGACACAATACGTCATAGATAACACCACGCAGTTCATTGAAGGGAAGTACATAGTTCCAATAACAATAAGGGGTTAGTAAAAGCTAAGTATATAGTAATAAAAAGCAGAAAGTGCAGAGCGCATACAGTGAATGAATAGTGAGAGGAAAACTGTATCAACAATGTTCATTAAAAAGCCTAACTGCTGCAGGAACAAAAGACGTCACAAAACAAAGAAATTTGATTAAAAGTTAAGGTCCACAGCATGCTACCATTTGTTAATCTGCACTAAAGTACAACTGAGGCTAATGGGAATGTTATTAGTTTTGCAGGTATTTGGTCATAGACAAATTCATCGTTTAAAAGTTTCAAGTTCGGGTAGGCAATACGGTCAATAATTGTTGAGACATTTCAGATTTCCAGCTACACCACCAGTATGGCTATTTAACCCATATGAAATATAGGGCTACTAAACCCATTATGTCATTTAGAAGTGTAGTTGCATATTCTTCCCAGAGGGGGCGCAACATGCATTCTGTGGAAGTCAAGTGTAGAGAATGTGACGTCAGCCTGTGTATTTCTCACTTCCCTTGAGATCGCTACCTGGATACGTCACGAAATCGTGCTCTGAACAGACTGTTAAGCTAACACTGCACACAACGCCATAAAGTAGTCCGGAAAGTATTATTTTCTTTAAAAGTCTAAGCCTTTGAGCTACGTCTTTAGTTGGAGTCCCAACTGTGAACGGGAGAAACTACTTTCTGTTAAGATGTAAACTGCTGGAACCCCGCTGAGTTGAAACACTCTCGTGCTGTTTTGGCTAGTCTGTTTTAACCACTATGGAAGGAGAAAAAGATGCATACAACTTGTTGTTTAGGTTCAGATACTGTTTTACTGTTGGTCTAGTACAACTGCACCGTGATGCAACAGATTTTGGTTATTAAAATGCAAATGTTAATTTAAATAGCAGTAATTCATTCGATAACACCAGTTCATTTCATGTGTGTGCTTAATATAAGTTAGTTCATAATTAAAGGTTAAATATATTAAAAACTGTATAAAAAGTGTTTGAGAAGATGGATGAATAATTCATTGTAAGTTATATACCAACTGTATTACAAGATACTGTATGGTAATCCATTGGATTGTTTTGAAGTATATCCTTAGTTATTGGTTATACATGATGAGATACTGTGAAAGTACATAAGAACTGAATGAGCAAGATTACTTATTATCCTGCATTATTTGTGTAGATTGGTTTTTCTTTTGGTTTTCTTTTTGGCCCAGTGAGACTGTGGACGGTCGTGGAAACGGTGTGGCCAACCGTAGGACCTGCCACAGAGGACATCTGACTGCTCAATTCATTTGAATACCAGATAAGAACACAAACACACTTTTACTACCCGGGTAGTTGGGTAGTAGGAACTAAAATACTGGAACTTGAAATAGTGTGGTGGTGTATTCACATTATACCCACACCAAGACAGAAATTGCACTCTTTGGATCATCTTAATTAGAGGAAGAGGATTTCATCTTAAAGGACACTGATTTTGGGGGAATTTTCTATTTTATTTGTACTTTGAAAGAGCTCTCTTTTATTTATTTTTACATTTAATTTCATACTTTGACATCTATGTGAAGCATTTTGAATGTTGTTGAATTGTATGGTGCATTAAAATTGTCAACTGTTCAATCTATAATAACTCTCCTGAGTTATTTAAGGCAACTGCTCATCAAACATCAAACATTGCTCTAAGAAATCTCCTGCGACTCTGTCTGCATAGTCAGTGACTCCATGTGGGGTCAACCAAACGCAACTTCGAGTAACTGCAATACCCCCTCCTTGATTGTAAATCATTCCTGAGCATTAGCTAGAGAAATGTAAATGAAAAATATAGTTATTGTAGACTAACAACCTGCTTATAGTATGAAGTCACTCTGATTTGTTCATTTAAGTTCCATCAATAGTCAACAGATACTGAACTGACTGTTAGGCCTATATTTGACTGTCAAGGACTAGGGCTGTCAATCGATTAAAATATTTAATGGCAATTAATCGCATGATTGTCCATAGTTAATCATGATTAATTACAAATTAATTGTACATTTTTTACGTCTTCAAAATCTACCTTAAAGAGAGATTTGTCAAGTTTTTAATAGGGATGTGCACTCCAAGCAAAAATACTATTCGGAAATCACTGGGAATTAGTCGATTGAACAGACTGAAAAGCTTTTGTTGTAGAGGTTTAGTGCAGGAAGTGTTGAGTTTCATTCATGATAGCTTAACAGTGATCATAAAAAATAGCAAAGTAGGGAATGTACTTCGCTACCAGGTGAGGAAGTGCTGAGTTAGCATTAACAACAAATTCAAAAAGGAGCAGATCAGAAAACATGCTGAGGCTTCTTTATCAAGCACATAACAAGATACTTATAATTATATAAATATGCTCGTAATAAGCCTTTTTCAGAAATCCAACTCAGTTTTCCAGTGTGTTTAGCAATATGTAGTTCTGTTGTCAACGGTGTTGAATGTCACACCGAATGTGTCGCATTTACGACTGAATGTCAGTTATTTAAAGGTCCCATACTGTAAAAAGTGAGATTTTCAGGTCTTTTACATTATAAAGCAGGTTTAAGTGCTATATAAATACTCTTCAACTATCAAAACGCTCAATATACGGAGAAATACACACAGCCCGTATTCAGAAATTACGCGTTTGAAACCAGCCGTTTGTGATGTCACAAATATACAATATTTAGACCATTACACGGTTTTAAACGTTAACATTCTAAATGTGTCCCAGTTTATTTCCTGTTGCAGTGTATGTAAATAACATCAGCTGACAGGAAGTAAACATGGACCCAAACTGTTGCATAGCAACGCAATTCCGTTGCAATTCCGTTGAAATGTGCTAAAACGGAGCGTTTCAGACAGAGGGTAAATGCAGGAATATTCAGGCAGACAGTATGAGGAAAATAATGTGTTTTTTGAACATTACAGCATGTAAACATGTTCTAGTAGAAACCCAAAATACAAGTGTGAAACTGAAAATGAGCATGATATGGGACCTTTACCCCTTGAAATGAGCAGTTTCCATGCTGTGGTTGGATCAAAATCCAGGCAAGAACACAAAAACATATAAAAATATTTGATTTGACATTTACATACAGTGCATACACAATTACACACATTCATACGCTGCCTCGTTTCCTCATATTTCTGTCAGTAAATCAAAAATGCAAGAAACACAGTGCTAAAAAAAGGTGACTGTCTGCCACGCCAAGTGTTTCTGTGTATGTGTGTTTTCCCTAGCAGGTGTGTAAATGGTTAGCTGTCAGTGGGAGTTACAATGTCATTCCATTCACTGCAGCAGTTGACAACTCTCTCACCCCCCTACAAACACACACACACACACACACACACACACACACACACACACATGCCTGAACAAGCATGGAAACACGACTTCACAAGTGTACAAGTGATGCACATTACCAAACAAAACACACATACACACAGTTTTCAGGACACACTGAGGAAATGCACACGGCCAACTGAAATACTGCAATAGGGCTGAGTGTGAGTGTGTATGTGTGTGTGTGCATTTCAAAGACATACTGTCATTTGACTTTGAAGCCTGCACAGATGACTCACCAAACAGAGACACAAACAAACAATAGGTGTAGCGGGTCGTCACGATGGAACTGACAGGGTCAATGACAAGTGACAAGTCAAATATCTCACTGTCTGCTTCCTCCTCCTCCTCCTCCTCTCTGTTGGATTCCCTCCTGTCTGATAACATTGGACACTGCTGAGTGTGTTTGTGTGTGTGAGTGTGTGTGTGAGTGTGGGTCTTATGGGAGGCAGAAAAGAACAGAGATATATTTTGACCTTGAAGAAAAAACCAAGAGAGGAAATAAGCTTTGTCAATCACAATCGGCTGAATTAAATTATTCCTGTCTGACTGAAAACATCAATCTACCCAAGTGCTGGTTATTCAGATCTCATGCAGGCAGGCACATGAGTCATAGTTGTTCTGAGGAAGGGGGACGCAATATCTCAGGAAGGCCTTGAGGGAATTTCTTTAAATTTGGCATCCATTTGGACTCGAGGATGAATGTTTAGATTTTTGTCGTCTAAAGGCCAAGGTCACTGTAATGTTTTGGAGCCATAACTCAAGAATTCATGCGCTAATTATGACAATTTCACACACATATGTCTAACAGGATAAATTGATGAAATGATGAAATTTTGGACAGACATGGATGTAAACTGCAACTTGACTGGCTGGCAGAGGCGTACAACCGTGAGGCGGTGATTCTACTTTATATAACTACAAGTGGTGTAACGATTCATCTACTACATTGATGTATCGATTTATATTCCTATGATCCAACTACATGGATAGGTACTCGGCAAGTTGTCCTTCACGGGAGACGATATAAAATCTATTTGAAACGCGAAAATCGATTGTATCGATACTAAGGATTTGCACTTTGTATTTAAGGACGACAAACGTTATATGAAAGTGTTTTTAGCACTTTTATTAGTAAAGAAATGTTAAACGTTACTCCGGTTCACTCTCCAGACATGCGCCAGCTTGCAAGTTATGTCTGGTGAGCACGCATCCATGGCGTGCATGCAGACGAACGGCGTGCTGGATTCCTCGCTCTCTCACCCGGTAGCAGCGTGGAGGGAAACGGGCAACGGTCTGCATGAGCTGCTGGCGCTGCGGTGCCGAGGAGCCGGTCGGCAGAGTTTCAGGCGGTATCAATCCACTTGACAAGGGCGGCTTCGCCCACAGGAGCTTTCCCCGTGCGCTGTCGTTTTTTCATTCCGTGAAAATGACTTTCCTTTCCCTGTCATGATATCTATGTGAACGCAGCATCAGCCTCACGTATCCAGCCGGAGAGCAGACGGTCCGTGAGGCAAATTATCATGACGGGAGTAAAGTAAAATAAGAACAGAAATTCAACTAACGTCAGTCTAACGTAGTTTTAAAATGTTTTTCCGTATGTTTTCATGTATGAAAAGAGCCCAAATGAACACTGTAGGTGCACTACTTGATTACTATCAGCAGATTATTTGAACAGCGTTTGTAGAGGAATGATTCTGTCCCAAGCTGTTTGATCACTATCAGCGGTTGATCTCTGTATTATTGCTCTATTGTTTATATTGAAAATGAGGACAGAAGCAGCAGGTTAAACCACTGTTCATTTAACTTGAATAGAAGTTGGTTTATTATATTTTTTTGTTAAATATTGCACTGCCTTGTATCTTGAGAACTGAAGCAGCGGGTCCTGCAGTTGCACTTTTTACTATTTTCTAATAAAAGCTGTATGTATTTGCCATTAATTGTTGTTTACTTGTTTATTTTCATAATTCATTTATCCCAGATTCCCTAACAATAAAAGATTTGAGGAATCCTGACCTGCTCTGTCCAGTATCAGCTATTTATTTCACAGTCACACTGACTGAAATTTTGGCAAAAAAAAGTTACTGTATCGATTTCAAACTATTGGATCGTATCATATCGTATCGCTCTAGATGAGCCAGATATCGTCCTTGAATCGTATCGGAACCATGGAAATCGTATTGTTGTAAGAACGTATCGTTACACCCCTAATAACTACTGTAAGTTCAGCAAGTCTATGCAGCGACGATCATGACAAGAACTCTTAGAAGAGGATTTATTTCCCCCACATTTGCAAATCACTGCAGTATTGTTTGAAAGAAGTCTGATGCTGGAGGTGGTGGACTAGATTCTTCATATCAGGAGTTGGATGACAGGAGCTACCTGATTGGGCTAAATATAGAACACACAGATTAGTGATTAGATGCTGTGTGTGGGAGAAGAGAGAAATAGTGGAAAGTGTGAATGTGGTTTGATTACATGAGAAAAAACATCTTGAATTTTCAACAAACTGGATATTAGTAACTGGGTAAACTGCAGAAAAATGTTTGGGAACCACTGGTCTATAGGTACAAGTAGGCAGACGGGGCAGGTTCAGGAATCATGAGGCAGGCAGGCATATCCAAAGTCCAAAATCAGGCGGAGGGTCTGGCAAGCAGATCCAGGTTCCAGGTTCCAGGATTACAAGATAACAGGGTTACAGCTCAAAAGTAAATGGCAAGAAACAACAAGGCAACACAACAAGTTTGATGGTCTGTCAGGGAATGGATGGAAATGGGCTGGTATGTATGCATCTGGCATGCATATATTCATCTCGTGGATGGATGGAAAATGGCAATGAGGGGCCCTGGGGAACAGGGAATGCTGCTGGAGAGGAGAGACAGAGAGACAGACCCTCAGGTCTTCTAGTAGTGGCCTTTTAATTATTCCTAAAGTCAGAACAAGAACCCACAATGAGGCCTCCTTTTATTAATATGTTACACGCCTCTGGAACAGTCTTCCTGAGGGCAGCAGATATTGTTGATATTTTCAAATGCAAACTCAAGACCTACCTTTTTAGTCTGGATTTTAATTGAGCTTTATTTATTTACCAGTCTAATTATTTATTGTGTTTTACCGTTTTAGTTTGTAGTATTGTGTGAAGTACTTTGTGTAAAGTTTGTAATGGTTCTCACTCATCCAGGTCATGGTTTCCGAGTAAGGGTTAAATCAGCAGCAACCGGACTTGGTTTAGATTCTTGAAGACGTTTTATTTCTCATCCAAGAAGCTTCATCAGCTCCCGAACTGAAGAAGCTTCTTGGATGAGAAGTGAAACGTCTATTGCAAAGTTGAGGTGGTTTTGGGTTCCTATCAGGATACCTTCCTCCTTTTTCTGGGCACGTCCAGCTGATAGGAGATGCTGGGGCAGAGCGAGAACATGCTAGGGGGATTATACATCCCATTTGGCCTGGGTAAATCTTGGAATCCCAGGTGAAGCTATAGAGGACATGGCATGGAAGGACTTACTCTGTACTACTACTCTCGTTAGTCGGCTGCCACTGTGGTAAAAGGTTGGGCCATCCCTATTTCCTACTTCTACTTTTAAGGCTTTCGCTCTGCTAACATGGATCTCTTATGGAACTACTGACATTACATTAGACAGATTGACCGTGAGCAAAGAAACAATTGATTCGATTTTCGGGGGTGACCCTGATCTGGAATAAGCAATGAGATGAGTTGATTCTGCATCACAGTAAAAAAAATAACTGCACCTGAAATTAACTTTTAACTGAATGATGGATCAGTTTTGGGGGAATATTTTTGGCAAAGTCGTTCCTAACGTTCACGATTCTATACAGGTTTCATACACAGAATGTATTGTGATTCCAATAATGAGTTGTAATCTCTAACTGGTTATTCTGAAAATGAACCGGACACAGTCAAAGAAGACAAATTGTCAAGAGAAACAATTACGTAGAGATATCTCACTCTCACTCACTTTCTCACCCCGTGCTGTTTATATTCTGAAAGGAGCTTTCTCTAATGAACTGATAGATCCAGTAGTCTGGACACTGTCGGCTGGCTATGCGTGTGTGTGAGTGAATTTTTATGTGTCATGAATAAAATGCGAACATCGTCTGGATACTTGGCATCATAAACGCTGCAATTATAAAAGCAATTTCCCTCAGAGACACAAGGAGAGAAAGAGAGAGAGAGAGGTGACAGAGGAGAAGGGAGGCTGACAGAATTGGGGTAAATTCTTATTGTGTGTCCCTTCTGTTAAATGAGCAGTTCAACAAATGTTGCAAATATGCTGAATCGCTTTCTCTCCGAGAGTGAGATGAGAAGACAGATATCGGTCTCATGTCTGTGTTCAGTACAGAGCTGGAGTCAGGAATTGATTAGCCTAGCTTAGCATAAATACAGAAGCAGCCACCTTGAATTTCCCCCTCCCTCTGTGCTGGGGCCCCATTCGATCCGTGACGGGTCCGTGCCGAGACCATGCCGGGTCCTTGATCGCAACGCCCCTACGGCGCCATATGTTGAATCCAGTTGCGATTGGTGTATGAGTGAGTGTGCTTCTCACACAGCGCATACTTTTAATGATCAGGTTATGAAAATATTATGCTGAAGCTTTTTTGTAAAACATCGATACAGAGACGGCTGAAGGAGGCCCGTCTCTAGTTACTGATTATACCGTCGTTTCTGTCCATGAAAGCTGAAGAGAAGAGAGATGCGCTATTCAAACAAATTAACCTACATGAAAATGAACGCAATAGCCTACGGGAGGGAAATGAATAATACAGAAAGAAAGAACTGCGTGTGTGGCACTCATCTGAGCAGCTGATTTATCTGCAGTGGTACCGTCACAGGCCAAAGAAAGAAATAACTTAATGTCGGCCGGAAAAACACGGCCTACGTTTGCTCAATTTACAACAAGGCACGAATAATCACAAATTTATTAGGCAAAGTTTATAAAGTTTATACATTTTCTCTTAACAACTCACAAACGACATGATTGTCAGCGGCATGGATTAAGTCCCCGGGTGAAAAAAGGATCAAATTGGTTGCCTTTTAAACGGCAACAAATATGGATTGAGGCCGAATATTTCGTTAATTAAAAACATGTTGTGAATTTTGGAAATGATTACATCAATCTTTTTTTTAATACATTTAGACTTTTGGACTGAAAACTGAGCAGTGCATCTCTCGCTGTGTGTGTTTGAGAGAGAGTGGCACAGAGAGAGAGAGAGAGAGGGTGGCTGTTGCACACAATAAGTTATCAATAGGCCTAATAATAATTTTAATGTCAACATTATGAATGAAGCTTCAAACTATTCAGCCTACAGTCCTAGTTGAAAGAGCAGCCGATTAGACTTGTCAGTCTATGAAACAGGTGTTATCAGTCGCTATAAGCCCCATAGATGTGGGTCATTAGGGGCCTATTACACCCATTAGTAGGTCTTATCCTCTATTCACATGGTAGATCACCAAAAGAAGGTATAAAAGAACACGTCAGCGACCTCTAGCGAGCGTAGTTATCTTTGTGTACTTAGTTATTTTAACCCAAAACACTATGTTTTTCCCTAAACTTAACGAATTTTAAAGAAGTTGTAGTGTTTTTGCTTAAACATGTTTTTTTTCCCTAAACCTAAAGAAGTTGTAATGTTTTTGCTTAAACATGTTTTTTTCCTAAACATAAAGAAGTTGTAGTTTTTTGCCTAAACCTAAAGAAGTTGTAGTGTTTTTACTTAAACATGTTTTTTTTTCCTAAACCTAAAGAAGTTGTAGTTTTATTGCCTAAACCTAATTGTTTTTTTTTTCCTAAACCTAAAGAAGTTGTAGTTTTATTGCCTAAACCTAACTGTTTTTTTTTGCCTAAACCTAAAGTAGTTGTAGTTTTATTGCCTAAATCTATGTGGTTTTTTTTTGCCTAATCCTAAAGAAGTTGTAGTTTTGTTGCCTAAACCTAAAGAAGCCTTTTTGTTTGTGTTCAAAACGTGATCTTTCATTCAGTTTTATGTTAGAACATGGTTCTTTTAAGTTGCACTTACAACTTTTACAACATAGTAGGCATAGTAAGCCCCTGATGAACCACATCTATGGAGCTGATAGTGACTGATAACGCCTATTTAATGGCCTGATAACAATCGAATCGGGTGGAAACAGACAGTGTGAAACAGACAGTATTTTACACTTGCAAAGTAAACCCTTCAAAAGAAAAAAAAGAAACGGCGGTGGGTGGCGAGCTACTGTATTATGTTATTGCTGTGGAATTTAAGAAACAAATCACTGGCACTCACAGATACAGTAAAGGTTCTTTTTTGGTTTACTCTGGGCAAACTACTGTGGAATTTAACATGTGTCCAGCTTGCCTCTCTATTCAAACGGGTATATCAGGGCTCCAGAGTGCGACCGTTTTGGCTGCATTTGCGACCAAAGATCTGTGGAGTGCGCACTGGTGCGTACCAGTGCACCTGACAGGTCTGTCTCTGTGTGTTTGTGTGTGTGTGTGTGTGTGTGTGGGTGTGTGTGTGTGTGTGTTAGACAGCGCCCTCTAACTTACTCCTCTTTGAGAAACATCACAACAATAACACATGCCGGTAAATGAAGAAAACTAGCGATTGTTTTTCGTCAAACCTTTAAAACTGAGCGTATTTAGGACATTGCTCTCAAATCCTGATTTGCAAGTTAATGTGTTTTGTTATTAGTGAAGCGTCATACATCTCCAACATGTAACCTTGTTAAAGTGGCAGTAGGCAGTATATTTTTGGCATCATTTCGCAAAAATTCCATAATAACCTTTCAGCATATTGTAATTCAAGTGTTCTGAGAGAAAACTAGACTTCTGCACCTCCTCATGGCTCTGTTTTCAGGCTTTAGAAAATCTCCTTTTTCAGGTTACCTGTTTCATGTACTACTGTCACGATATAGCGACCGATTTATAAAAATAACTTTTTTTAAATAATATTTGCTCCAATCTGGCCTACTTCAGCTTTAATCAACACCTTTTACTGTGCTATTAATGTCACTTGGAAAAAACACTTGGTGGCCACGCTCACATCAGGGTTCTGATCACAGTTGTTCTCAATATAGCACGGCACAGGTACCCAGCCTGAAGACACACTGAGACAGGGAGAAGGCCAGGGTGGGTGTTTGTGTGTGAGGAAAACATTTCTTTTTTTTCCTACTTTCTCTCTGAAAGCTCAGCATGTGTTGAAAAGAACCCACATCTTGTTCTGACAGAAAACATTTCTTTTAGTAGACACACACGCACACGCACAGTACATGAGCGTAACTGAAGCAGAACAAGGTGACATTTAAACTGTCAAGATGTCAGTCACTGTGTAAACATCCCCCGCTTTTCCATCCTTACACTACGCATTTAACTCATGGATTTTTAATATAACTGAAGAGAAATTTATTTACTGAATTACACAGTTAACATATCACAACATCTAACATCACATGGAAATCCTTAATCACATATTCTGCCATGGAAATGGCCAAATCAAGGAGATAAAAAAGGAAACAAGAAAGGTCTGTGATTTTTACAGATTCCATGTTTTATTTATTGCGAAAGAAACCAGTTTGAAAACACAAGATAGATAGAAGTAAATGAATAATGCAGATCTGATGGTGAACAGATATGAGAGCAACTGTAAACAAGTCTTAAACTTAAAGGGTGTATTGTGCACCTTTTTAACTTAATATTTTTGAAAAATATGTGTATATTTCTTTATTTTTTTAAAGGTCCCATATCAAGCAAATTTTCAGGTTCATACTTGTATTTTGTGTTTCTACTAGAACATGTTTACAAGCTGTAATTTTAAAAAAAAACTATATTTTCCTCATACTGTCAGCCGGAATATGCCTATATTTACCCTCTATCTTAAACGCTCCGTTTTAGCGCATTTCGATGTGAATTGACAATTGACAATTGCGACGAAATTGCAACAGAATTGCGTTGCTAGGCAACAGCTTGAGTCCATGTGTACTTCCTTTCAGCTGATGTTATTTACATCCACTGCAACAGGAATAAACTGAGACACATTTAGAATGTTTACGTTCAAATCTGTGTAAACGGTCTAAATATTGTATATTTGTGACATCACAAATGGACAGAAATACAGACAGCTTGTTTCAAATGCAGAGTTTCTGAATACGGGCTGTGTGTATTTCCCTGTGGATTGAGCATTTTGATACTTTCACAGTATTTATATAGCACTTAAGCATGCTTTATAATAAAAAAAACATGAAGATCTCACTTTTTTATTATATGGGACCTTTAAGATATACATATAAGCATGTACTCATACAATAAGTATAACAGTACTACCTTGCATTGTCAGTACATTTTCATTACCACATCAGGTTAAATTGATGTGTATTTTCATTACAGGGGACAGCTGTACTTTACAAGTTTGAAACAAAAAATGATGTAAAAACACTGACAATAATGACACATATGATATAAATATCTAGTAATGTACACAAACATTGTTGGCCATCCTTTTTCAAGCTTGAGAATGAAAGAAAAAAATCCTTGTGCACAATCGTAAACTTGCAGCTTTTAGTGTGCAAACAGACAAACGTTTTGACAGCGTATTCGTCTTCGTCAGAGTTGACTAGGATAAAGACGGAATAAGCTGTGGAAACATTGGTCTGTTTGAACACTCAAAGCTGGGAGTTTATCTGTGTGCTCCAGCTCTTCCTGTGTGCTAATTCCATGGTCCTGCCTGAGAAGCACCTTCCGTTTATTGTTTGGAAGAAGCATGGTGAAGTCCTTTCTGGATCATTCCAAATCAGCAGCTGCATGGAGATCTGCTCCTGCTGAAGACACATGAAGTTAATATATACTAGTTTATATTTTTATACAGTTTTATGAGTCCGTTACAGGGTAAGTTAATATACTACGATGAAGCCAAACAAACGTGTGTCACTTACCTCGACTTCTCCTTACTTGTGTCCGCACCAATTCTGATGTGGCTGTTGCAGGTCCTCAAAATCCTTGCTTGCAACTCAGAGATGTATCCGTATGTTTTTTTTTTTTTTCAGATTTCAGTGCGTAGACGCTGTATCATCTGGCGTTTTTCTTGTACACCCTTCTGAAACTGTTATTGCACAAAATTTCTTACCAGGAAAGATCGCCATGGTAACTGATGCTGAACACCTAACCTGCTCCGCAACAGGTTATGTTCGAGATAAGAGATCAACTCGTATAAAAGCATGCCTACTGATGAATCACAGCTCAGTGCGCATCAGATCGTTTGATAATATTACGCAAAAATTGGCCTTATTCTTTCAGCTGCAACCCTGAGTGTGTGAAACTTGTGAGCAAATAAAAAAATAAACTAATAAATACGAAAGGGGCGTGCATTTACGGTTGGACTATATGGATTGCCTTGCGTTACTTTGCTACCGGCACTTTTATGTATGCTGTGCGTGATTACAAAATATGAAAGTAAGGCTGCTTACCGCTTTGAATTATGTTCTCATATTTATATTTTATTTTCTCCCAAGTCCGTTTGAGGGACACTGAAAGAAGCTTTAATTGTTTTACACACTGTAATTTCCCCAAAGGGAATAATGAAGTTTTCTATTCTATTCTATTCTATTCTATTCTATTCGATTCTATAAGAAACATATTCATTTAACAGAATACACAAAGTAACTATAGTCAGATCTACTCATGCTCTTGTCTGGGACAGTTCCTGTATATGGTAAATTGGCTGCCATGCAAGGTGCTCTGGGGTTCAGTATCTTGCTCAAGGACACTTGTACAATGTACAATGTGAATGACCTCTTCATACGCCCGCAGATATGATCCTGCAGCCAACTTTAATAGTCATTCATGTGAAAATGAACAATTTATATATATTTAGAAAACAACTTTATTCAAACCAAAATGTTACAATGTGTTATTAGAATTTCAAATACATATTTAGCATATTGCACTCATCATCCATTCCTTTTGGTGCTGCACCTCCCTGTCTATCCTCCTCCTCCTCACTGACAAGATGTTGTGCTCTGTGTAGGAGGGTTCTTCACCACTGATCTTTGATGTTGTCAGTGGTGGTTAGAGTTTAAATTGAGATACTGTGTGAGACTGTGTGAGTGGGTTTTCCTGTAGCCTACAGTGTTCTTTCAGTCCTCACATGAGCGACCGATGCTCCACACTTAACGGCCTTAATTGACCGTTCCTATGTCCCGCCCCTTTTCACTCGGTGCTCTGATAACCGGTGCTCCTAACGGCATCTGCAAGATTTCACAGACCGGAGGAAAACAAGCAGTAAGAGCTGATCTGAGGTCTGCCGTCCATCTGCCGTCTATGAGAGTCGGCTGTCAATCACTCGTGAACACCGACCAAAAGGTCGAACTAGGCAACGCTGATCAAATATGAATCAATATTCTGAAACAGAAACATCTTGGCGGAGGTCTGCGCTCTCCGAGTGCCATTCAAGTATTGGTTTATATTTTCAACAGTACTGCTGTCAAGTTTGAAACAGCCTTCTATAAGTATATAAAAGGAACAGATCTCATTATTCAAAATTAAAGATCATCTATGCTGCTATTTAAATACCAGAACACCCCTCCCCGGCCGTTATATGTCCAGTAAGCTGCAGATTCCGACATTAGAGCCGGAAAATGAACAGTGTGGAGATAATAAAGATATTGATGTAGAGATTGACGTGCATTTCACGTTTTAACATTGCTGCCTTCTTGGCCAGATCACCATCGCAGAATATTTTTGTTTTTCGCAATGGATTTTATCTGGTTGAATTAAATTGAAATAAAACAAACATTTGCATGCTAATGTATATTACAGTTGAGAAATGTGACTGTGACTTTTACCGTTTTTAAAATCTGAAATTCAGTCATTTGGTGACAGTGATAGCAACTAACACAAAGACAAGTGAACCCGTCCGTGTGTCTCGTCATGAATTAGGCTTTTACTGCTGCTGGGGGAATGAGGTAGCTTTTACAACAGGCTGCAGAAGGTGACTCATATGTCACAAAACACACACACACACACACACACACACACAAAACCAACCCCAGGTACAGCTGTTTGTATTCTCTCCCACCTCCCCTGCCTTCCTCTCTGGCTCTTCCCCTAAATCCCTTTCTTCATCTTCCTTCACCTCATCATCAGCTCACCTGTTGTCTCTCTTTTCTTCTGCCATCTCTTTCTTTCCCTTCTTATATTCTCCTTTTCTCTGGCTCTCATTTCCTCTTCCCTCCATGTACTTTGCTTTGCAGGGCTTAAAAACCAATGGGGGAAACACTCCAACAACATCCAGCGACAAAACTTTCCATGACATTTTAACTCTACATGTATCCTACGGAGTCTGCTCAGTTTTAATTAGGCAGGGACTCCAACTAACACACGGAGGCAGGCTGCTCAGGGAGTCATGCAGTACGCTGCTAAAGGTTGGCTGTTTAAAATGAGATGACAGCATGAGGAAGGTGCTTGGAAGATACATTAAAGGTTTTGTGAATGCAAGTAGGATGAATCCTCCGACCTCCCATCAAGTGTGTGTGTGCAGCCCACACGTCCAAAATTGACGCTATAGAGGGGTAACGGAGAGCGTCACAGTTTGAAGCGTATAGGGCTACTGACTATGCTGCGGTATCTGAAGAGTTGGGAGGGAGAACGTATTGCATATGTATCTCACTTCATTGCAAACACATAATATACACATTATATTTTTGGCCACACAGGGGACAGCGAAACACGCTGAAAACACATCACTGACATATTATAACAATATAGGCCTAAAGTTGATTTGGAGAACATGTTAGCAAACAGGTGCTCAATATTCAGTTAATATTCAGTAGACACAAAGCAACATCAGCATTTATTTGGAGACGTGTTTGTGTCCACCTGATGAATGGAAGTCCAATATTCTCTCTTTTATAGCTCTGGTTTGGTGTCCACCAACTCCTGGTTTGGTCTCCACCAACTCCTGCTGTTACTCTTTGTTGGATTTTTTTTTTTTAAATGAAGTAGATAGTAGATATGGTGATAATAGTGTTTGAAAGAGAAGACGATAGCTAGTTTTATTTTTCTAGGTCAAGTTGTAGCCAGACCAACCATAATGGCATTTGTCTTGAGATTTAGCTCCAGTAGTACTAGTCAGTGTTTTGATACTTCTTTTGTTGAATATTTTTTTTTTTCTAAATAAGCTGCAGTTTGTATTTGAAATGGTAGACTTTACCTCTGCATTAACATCTGAATGAAACAGACATAACATTAAATCTATAGATGATAAGGTATTGAAACACACTGTTAAATATAATACTGTCAAATAATTCAAACTGGTTTAATGTCTCTAAAAAAGTCATGTGTCAACTAACCCCATATACGATGATTTATTGTCCCAGAAATAATTGCTTTAAATGATATTATTGTGATTTTAAGACATTTTATGCCAATGATATAATAATAAGAATAATAGAAAAGAATAATAATGCAAGTATGCCCTTTCAAAGAGTAATAACTTTTTAATTCTTAAGGATACAGTGTGTAGGATGTGGCGGCATGTGGTGGTGTGGTTGCAGATTGCAACCAACCGAGTACCCCTCCGCTCACTCCTCTCTTTCTAAGACTGTGGTAACTTGAGCCTCCGAGTGCAAAACCGCGGTAACGCCGTCGGCCTCGCTCGGAGGCCATCCTTACCATAATAACTACTTTACACTACACTACTTTAGGAGCAACGGAAGAATGGCTGCTGGCGGTACCACGGTTTTGCTCTCTGCGGCTCACGTTGCCGCAGTTTCACAAGCATGTCGGAGAACTACGGTTGCCATCAGGTAACATAAAAAATGCGAAAGGCGCTCTTTAGAGCCAGTGATTGGTTTGAGCAACATGGCAGACTCTGTGAAGAGGACCCGCTCCCCATGTAGATACAAAGGGCTCATTCTGAGGTAATGAAAAACACGATTCCTAGTTTCAGGTGATTATAAACTAATGAAAACATTCTGATCCCCACGAAATGTTTCGTACTGTTTCTTTAAGAACATTCAGACAAAAATATATTCAAATATCCTTAATAAATACAACATAAATAAAATAAAAACACACAATCTAAACAATACATAAAATGGAGCACAGCACTACTTCCGTCAGTGCAACAACAGAGTCATGGCATATGTCCACAGCAGACAAGCTGGCTTCTTCAGGGAGACCATGTCCCTGGCTTTGCCTGCTAAAATGTCAGTCTATTTTTCTTTCTTTTAATCTGAAAGATCTGTGCTGAAAGCGTTGAGTAAGCGTTAAGGAAAGGAGCTTCAATGCTTCCTTTATTATCTCCTTTAGCATAGGATACACCGGACCATCCTTTACCAAAGGAAAAGAGAGAATACCATCCCACAATTCCTTGTGGCCGCAGCATTTAAAGCGAAGAAAGAAGAAGAAGAAACCTTTATTTGTCATAGTACATAGTACACCCGCCGCCGTCGCATCATAATCACGGAGCCTATAGTGAAAGTGTAGTTGGATTCTCTGAACACCACGGTTGTCTTTTCCTAAGACCTTCTGAATTCTCCTTCTCATCTTTCCTTGACCTCATGACGTTTTCCATCGAGGTCAAGGAAAAGGAGTTTAGGACGTACGTTTTTGACTTATCAACCTCAGCGTTGATCTTTCCTGGGTCATAATGAGGTGTCATTACATCCAGCTCGACCGGTCGATGTGCTGTACTCGAGCGCAGCAATATCTTGTGTGCACTCTCATAAACGCACGCTTTCCATCTTCCTCCGAGCGTTAGTGTGAATTCCCACCAGGCGGTGGGATCTGTGAAGGGGCTCTTGGAAGGGAAGATGAGACGCTGTGACCTTTCACCAGCTGTGGCTTCTGGGAGTTTTGATAAAGGTGCTCTCTGGAGTTTTGTATGCTTTACAACATTGACATTTGTGTACCTCGCAGCAGCTCCTCGGGCAGTTTTTAGCTCTCTGGCAAGAAATAATTTCTTATCACAACAGCAAGTAATGCAGCGAGGGTGTTCTTTACAACTTACACACAGTAAAGAACACCCTCAAGTCTATTATGGATGCTATACTCTGCTACTGTGTAAGATTTAGTGCCCAGAATGGTATTTAGTGACAAAAGTGTACACTTTGAAATAAACATGAATTTAGACTTATTGATGGAGTGGTGGACATTTGACTGGAAGCTCACAAGTTTGATCCATGCAAAAGCAAGTGCACTAACTGACCCTGATATGAAATGTTCAGTATATGGATGTATTTCTTGGAGGATTGTGAAAAAGGAACTAATTCCTAATATAGTGATTAAAGCCTTAATCCTCCAGTAAAGGATTAGTTGGAATATTGTAGGCAATCCTATTTGCAGACTTAATGTTTCCTCTCTATCTCTGCAGGTCAGAGGTCAGTGAAGGCAGTGGTACCAGCGGGTGAAGATGATGTCCATGCAAAGTAAGTGCTCTGTCACCACAGCAGCAGCCAGCTCTTTTTCTGTCTGTTCTAGATATCTGCTGTATGCATCTAAAGCACATAAATACAGTCACTAAAGTCTGGTGTTCGTTCACTCCCAAACTGCTTACTGTGGTTAAAGTCTTTGTAAAGCAAAAATAAATATACAATCTGGGAAAAAGAAAAATGTGTTACTAACCACCCAGCCAAATTTGAATGATTAAAGCAGTCGCCAAGTATATAAAATTAGCTTTCAAAATCATGGAAAAATCAGCAGTATGCTCTGCTCTGAGATGCTGGGGGGCGTGTCCGCTGAAACCTGAAACCTCTCTTAATACATCCATGGCTGAAACCACACCCACAAGCGGGGAAGGTGCAGCCTGTCAGGATTCCCTCAGTAGCGACGAGCGAAGAGGGAAGAGCCCAGCGCCGAATCGCCGTCCGACGGACGGATTGGGGAAAATGTGGCGTACGGAAGATCGCTTGCCCGGTGTCGCTCGGGGGCCTGAGTCCTTCTGATTGAGGCTCAGCCTGTGGACGGTGTGAGGACCGGTTAACGGCCCCCATCGCGCAGTCTGCTCAGGGGGATTCAACTCGGCGGGTTAGGGACGGCCGCTCGGTGTGGGAGGATCCCCTCGCGGGACCTCTCCCGTCGGGGGCGCATTTCATCCGAGGCAGCCGGTCGGCTTGGAAAGGCTCGAGGCTCAGGTGGCTTGCGAGCTTTACAGCGCCCCCAGCCCGGACCTCTTTTACAAGTTTACAGAAAGAGAATAAATATACATAGGACATGGGATGGATTACAATCATAAAAATACAATACAAAAACAGTTCTGAAAGTGCCAAGTGGGGCTTTTACCCACAACCATGAGAGTTTGAATCTCATGCTCTACCGACTGAGCTAGCCGAGATAACCCTTGATCATTTTCTGGGTTTCTGTTTTGCCTTTCAAAAACCAGGTTTCTAAAAATGGGTGGGGTTATGTTAAGGATGACTCCAGTGCGTCATCGAGCCATGATTTCAGCCCCGCCTAAAAAATCCTGAACACAAAACTGGCAAAAAACAGTTTAACGGTCTAACTCCACAATTCAGTATTACAATGTTCACAGTCTTTGCACATGTTGTCAGTAATAATTTTCCAACATTCATAATGTGTTTAGAAAAAAATCTCTGAATTTCCTTTACACAGCCTTTAAGTGGAGGTGATAATGATCGTTTGAAATTGTCACCATGCAGTGGCCCATCTTTTGGCCGACTGAGGGTGTTGGTGCTACAGAACCTGGCTGATCCTCACACAACTTTGACAAACAATGAAAAATGTGAAAGTAGAAATCCTCATGAAACAAGCACAAACCATTTGGTGTCTTTTACACACATTTGCTTGGCAATTTTCTGAGTTTTTGTCATTTGTCGTGTAGTTAATGCAGATATAGCTAGTTTACAGACATATCTGGTATTTTACTGCTGTGATGTCCCATAACATCATTACTGAATGTCCTCTCCGAGTTCCCAAATGGGCTTTTTGGGCGTCTGCCTAGAGACGGACATTAGAACAAATATAAACACTGTAGTAGAATGCTCAACTTTAGTGTTGTCATCACTATACTTAGTATGTGTTCAGCCTTGAGGCTATGGCTCCATTGTATTTAAAAGCTGACCAGGTAGCTACAAGCATTATATTTCTACTAAAAAGTAAAAAAACAACAAAAAAACAATTTGGTGAAACACACTGTAGTGTGTTTATGCCTCTGTAAATTTGATTCAGTGTCATTCAGACTTATTCTGACTCTTTGATAGTAAACCGTTTGATAGAGTTACTTTTCAATGAGACCTGGATCATGACTGTATTCAAGAACAGTAAACATTTTATTGTCATGTCATTTCTGTCTAGTGTACTGTTTTATCTTTTTGTTCTGATTTATTTAGGATGCCTTCTGTAACACCTTGGCTTTAGGGAAAACAAATGAAAAATAGCCTTTTGGCTAATTCTGGCATTTTGTAAATAAACTACACTAAACTAGTAGGGGTAGTGGTAGTAGCAGCATTAGTTGCAGTAGTAGCAGTATTACTAATACAGTATCTGATCTCAGCTATGTGTTGTTCCCTGCAGTGAGTGAGGCGGACAGTGTGGTGAAGGTGGCGGAATGGCAGCAGACCTACTACGCATCAGACTCCGGAATCCAATCAGGAGCCACCACAGTCCTGGACGATGAGTGCAGCACCGATTACAGCGGCCGTAAGAAGTACATCGGTACTACAGCCAGTACTACCACTGCTCCCGCTACGGCCACCGCTGGGGCAGGAGGAGACATAGCAGCTGGTGGACTAGAGAGCCCCACTGGTGAGACTTTCTACAGTACTTTAACTGAGAGAGGTCAAAATTCATTCAGTTTCAGTGGCTTTGGTTTATTTCTGTCATACCTTCTCTCTTCACCCCTTTTATCTTTGTTTCTTTTGCCAACACTGACTTTCATATATAATTTATATAATATATCAAAGTCCGCAATTCCCTGCATAGAAGTGGCAGCTCTCGAGACAAAAAATATAAATTTGCTCCTTCATACCCACCCATCAGCATAATATTATTATATATTTTTTTATTTGGTCCACTTTAATTTGTTCTTTGTGAAACTGAACCAGACTTACAAACCAAAAGTATCAATTTTACTCTGATTCGGACGAGGCAAATGCATTATGGCTTTTAAAAGCACCCTTACAAACTTTACTGTCCCACTTGTGCTGATAGTTGAGACAGCTGGCCGTCTCAAGCTCAGTTTGACACAGTGATGTTTGATGACTTTCAAAGCAAATACATGTTAAGAATTCTGATTACATATGGTGTACACATAGAAAAATGTCAACTAAATGTGGACTGTAATGTGTGGGTTATAAAACTTAACTATGTGCCCTAATTCTCCCATTTTAGGTGGTACTTTCCTTCGCTGGTAAACTGCCACAGTCCTCTCCACCAGTGGTGGAATGCAAGTACATTTACTCAAGTACTGTACTTATGTACAATTTTGAGGGACTTTACTTGAGTATTTTATGCTACTTTATACTTCTACTCCACTACATTTTGGTAGCCAAAATATTTTTAACTGCACTTATTCGATAGCTTTAGATACTTGTTACTTTGCAGATTCAGACACACACACAGTCCCCCCAACAAATGCATTTGCCCAGAATTGGTTTCTCAACAGGCAGTTTATTCGTATCCCAGCTTAAACCATATGACCATACAGTGCAGCGCCTTACATTCATCCCCTGCAACACTCATTGCTGATGAAGGCGCAGAGCTAAGTACCTGACAGGTGCATATAACCTTTGAGCATTGAACTCATTCCGTTTTACAATGAGGGTGTATAGAATATCTTCTAGGGTGCCTAACCTCAGGCTGTTATGGTGAGTCACTACCTGAGCTCCAGCACTTCCTCCTCGCCTTGGGATCACAGATCGTGGCAGATGAAAAGGATTAGAGTGCACTCCTGCCGTGCTTCTAGTAAACTGCCGCTGCACCACTGGAGAAGAGTACTGCTAGTCTTCAGACGGCCCTTTTTCAGACCCCTGCATGCTGCGAATCAGCTGCTGCATCCTCTACATCACTCTGCTCATGTTCCACAGGCACCGCCTGTATGTCTGCCTGTGCCTGCTCTAAATCACTGGCTTGCCCAAGCACTTGATCAGAGTTCCTCATTTCTGACGCCCCTTCTGAACCATCGTCAGCGGAAACCTCACTCTGCCTCAAGCCAGATTCTCCACTCACCCCGAATCCGTCCGCGGGTCAAGCAGTACCACAGAGCCTCAGCTCAAGTCTGAATACATTACTGGGAGCCTAGAACCATCCACTGGAGCAACGCTTTGGGATTCGATACACCTGGTATGGCACTGGCAGCCACAAGTCCTGAATCCTGTGCCGACCCTCGGAGGTGTGAATCCATCTGTAGACCAACTGACCCTCATGCAGAGCACTTTGCCAGTAAGAGGGTCCTTGGCTTTGCCCTCGGGCCCTCTGCAGGCAGTGCCATTTTCCTCTGTGCATGTGAGCTGCCTTTAACTGCTGCTTTTGTGCATGTATCCAATTGTCGGCAATCCCATCAAACTCTGCGTACCCTACTTCCAACACAATGTCCACTGGCAGACTGTGGGACCTGCCAAACAAAAAAAAATGGTGTATAGCCAGTGCTAGAATGTTCTGTTGTATTATATGCAAAAACTAACTCTGGCAAAGGCTCTACCCACCTCCTCTCCTTCTCTGGGGCAGTGTTCTCAGTTCGTCATAGACAGTGCGATCAAAACAATCACAGTGCCCATTTCCCTGTGGATGATAAGGGGTGGTGTGGCTTGGGTTCATTCCGTAAACCTTGCACAGATTTCACAATATCTTCGCTTCAAAACATCTTCCTTGTTCCAAGTGAATTCTTTGAGGAACCCTATTTTTAGGAATTCATTCCTTTACCAAGGCCCTTGCCACTGTCACAGCCTTCTGATCCTGGGTTGGAACTGCCACCGTAACTTAAAGAATACGTCTGTGAACAGCAGTACATTTTCGCGGCCATCGCTTGAAGGTTTCAATACTCTACAAACCACGGTCAGCACCACCAATGGTCTTGACGCCAACAGACTCCCCCTTACTGTAACCACCTTTGTCAGAGGGGCTTTGGCCATGCAACGCTCGCACCTCCGGCAATACTCGATCTCAATCTCTGAGTACATGCCTTGCTCGGACCAGCGTGGTGACCCGCATGATGACCATCATGAAGGTGGCAGCAGCTGCTTCAGTTGCCCTTGTCTTGAATACAGGAGCTCCCGATACAGCACCTCTGCCTCCTCAGTGATTTTATCCCTCTGCCACAGGAGTTCCACCATTTCCCTGTCCTCCTGTGCATGTTCCGTACAGGTGGGTTTCTGCCACCTCCTTCAATATTTATGGAATACCATAGACACAGAATCAGCCTGCTGCTACGAAACCAGGAAGTCACTGGAATATAGAGGGAAGCTTGACGAGACCCCCTTGGTATTCACTGAAGGAGTGTGGTTGCCCCCTTCCCCAACTGACAGTGTTTTTTACTTGCTCAACAATTTGCCAAACCCCAGGGCTCAGCCTGCACATACTTCCTTAACAATCCATCAGCATTGTCATTCTACCTGCCAGGTTGGTACTGCAACTCAAAATCAAACTGAGCTAGCTCCGACACCCATCTTTGCTCAACTGCTCCCAACTTTGCTGTTGCCAGCTGAGGAGATTATTGTCCGTGACCACTGGGAATTTCCTTCTCAGTAGATGGTAGTTGCAGAACTTATCCATAGCTGCCCACTTCAAGGCCAGCAGCTCCAACTCCAACTTCATGGCACTATAGTTTTCCATATTTCTCTCGGAGCGCCGCAGCCCTCGGCTGTCTTAGGCCGCTGGCCTCTGGTTCGTGGAATTATGCACACATCTGTATGGCCAACGTTAACATCAGGGACAATTAGCTCTTCTCGCTTGCATCCACACATAAGATGTGGACACCAATAGGTAGCAAGGTAGCAACCCTTCCTCCACTCCTAAAGCCTCTACTACTACTGCCTGACCTGTGGAGTTGTTACTCTGAAACCCTGAGGCTGAAACAAGCTACAAAGACCCAGCAGGTACTACGACAGGTGAAGAGGCTTAGCAAAACCTTCCGTAGATAGGTAGGAAGTTAGATTGCAAGAAAGACCCGATGGACACGATGAACATTCTTTGCACTTCTTCATTACAATCATCCCAATTTTGCCCGGCACCATTTTCCTTTTTTTCCCGTGTTACATCATCTGGGGAGTCTTTCACAACCAACAGGTCACACCGGGATATAACACCCCTCTGCACTTTCCACATCAAGCCACAAATACCCCACCTAAGGTGTCCCATTAGCCCCATTCAAACATATCCACCCACATGCCTTCAAAGCAGCATGACCCATATTTGAGAAATGTTGTCCAAAAAAACGTTCAGTAAGAACTGACACATTGGACCCAGGGTGCGGTCGAAAAGTAAAAAAATGACGTCCTAACATCTTTTCCTAACCACTTTTCCTTGACCTCGATGGAAAACATCATGAGGTCAAGGAAAGATGAGAAGGAGAATTCAGAAGGACTTAAGAAAAGACAACCGCGGTGTTCAGTGAATCCAACTGCTCTTTCACTCTAGGCTCCGTAATTATGATGCGACGACGGCGGATGTTAGTCTGCCGTGGTGAAACTACAATGTTCTGAATGGACTACAAAAGGCGCTGCTTCCCCCTGTGCATTCTTAAATAGGTCTTTCAATGACAGGCTGCTTCTACCGCGGTGTGACAAAAGAGAGATACAGAAGGTCCTTCTGCTGCTGGAACACTTTATCAACATATATTAAAGGATCATCTGACCTTAAACGTGGACAACCGGTGAAAAATATCACTTCATTATTAGGGCCCGAGCACGAAAGTGCCAGGACCCAACGGTGTCCTGGCACGAAGTGCAAGGAACCTATTGTTTTTCTGGGGATTATTAGGGCCCGAGCACGAAAGTGCCAGGACCCAACGGTGTCCTGGCACGAAGTGCAAGGAACCTATTGTTTTTCTGGGGATTATTAGGGCCCGAGCACGAAAGTGCCAGGACCCAACGGTGTCCTGGCACGAAGTGCAAGGAACCTATTGTTTTTCTGGGGATTATTATTATTAGGGCCCGAGCACGAAAGTGCCAGGACCCAACGGTGTCCTGGCACGAAGTGCAAGGAACCTATTGTTTTTCTGGGGATTATTATTATTATTCTTTTTCCGCTGCGAGATCGCGTTTTTGACGACCTTAGCCATCCCCAAAACTCACGAAAAGTGGAGTATGCGTCAGAACTGGTGGGAAATTCAATGTTCTGGAGTGACTGGGCTCGGGTGTCTCCAGAGGGCTCCATAGCGCCCCCTAACGTACGCAGTTTTTCAGAGAAAGTTTCTTCGATCTTCACGAAATTCAAGTATGTCATTGCTCACGCCCTCATACCTGGATTAAATGATTTTGAGATTTCTTCGGCAAACAGGAAGTCAGCCATGTTGGACTTCCTGCGTGATTTTAGAATTTACGAACGCATATTTGAAGACTTTAGGATGCACAAAAATTTATGAAACTTTACACACACATCCAAACTAGTAATTACTTAATTTTAGTGGTGAAATTTTGCTTGGGCGTGGCATGTTGGCTCTCTAGCGCCCCCTTATGTCTTTCAGATTTTGAACATACCTTTAGGTACTCGAAAACTCATGAAATTTGGCAAGATGATAGACACCTGTGAACTTTATTTAAATATATAGCCATTAGGCTCAGTGTGTTTAGCCGGCTCTATAGCGCCCCCTAACGCGTTGAAATTTTAACTTTGTCAAAGTTGATCCGATAATCATGAAATTTGGTATGCATATCCCACTCATCATTTGAAACATATTCCTCATTGGGTTTCATTAGCTCCGCCCACCCGGAAGTCGGCCATATTGGATTTCATGTCACTTTTAGCATTTTATAGGCCGCGTACTTTAACGAACTCCTCCTACAGATTTAATCAGATCGATTTGAAATTTGGTCAGGACCATCTTAAGACCTTGAAGATGAAAAGTTATTAAAATCGTGAGTTTTCACTTAACGAGCGGAACGTGGCGTGGCGTCCATTTTGAGCCATTCGCCATGAAACAGGCAGTTATTGTAACTCAACTGTACATAGTCCGATCTGCCCCAAATCTCTCAGGTATGATGGTGGTCCAGTACTGATGACATGTATATGAAAAATTATACTCATAGCCCCGCCCCAAGACGTTAGCCCCGCCCCCTTTCATATCTCATGAACCGTTTATAGTAGAGTCTTGCGGGAGGTGTCATATCACTCAGCAGAGAGTGCCTGTTTCATTGGGGATGGTTAGCCCCGCCCCCTACACATTAGCCCCGCCCCCTTTCATAACTCATGATCCGTTTGTAGTAGAGTCTTGTGGGGGGTGTCATATCACTCAGCAGAGAGTGCCTGTTTCATTGGTGAAAGTTATGCCCGCCCCCTACACATTAGCCACGCCCCCTTTCATAACTCGTGATCCGTTTGTCGTAGAGTCTTGTGGGAGGTGTTATATCGCTCAGCAGAGAGTGCCTGTCGTAGAGCCTTGCGGCAGGCGTCGTGGCGCTCGTCAGAGTTTCGGCTTCACGGTGCCCGGCCGCGTCGGTCGGCGTCCCGCCAGCATCCTCGACGCGCAAGGGGCGAGGGCCCGTTCATCGCTGCTTGCAGCTTTAATTATTATTCTTTTTCCGCTGGTAGATCGCGTTTTTGACGACCTTAGCCATCCCCAAAACTCACGAAAAGTGGAGTATGCGTCAGAACTGGTGGGAAATTCAATGTTCTGGAGTGACTGGGCTCGGGTGTCTCCAGAGGGCTCCATAGCGCCCCCTAACGTACGCAGTTTTTCAGAGAAAGTTTCTTCGATCTTCACGAAATTCAAGTATGTCATTGCTCACGCCCTCATACCTGGATTAAATGATTTTGAGATTTCTTCGGCAAACAGGAAGTCAGCCATGTTGGACTTCCTGCGTGATTTTAGAATTTACGAACGCATATTTGAAGACTTTAGGATGCACAAAAATTTATGAAACTTTACACACACATCCAAACTAGTAATTACTTCATTTTAGTGGTGAAATTTTGCTTGGGCGTGGCATGTTGGCTCTCTAGCGCCCCCTTATGTCTTTCAGATTTTGAACATACCTTTAGGTACTCAGAATCTCATAAAATTTGGCAAAATGATAGACACCTGTGAACTTTATGTAACTGTATAGCCATTAGGCTCAGTGTGTTTAGCCGGCTCTATAGCGCCCCCTAACGCGTTGAAATTTTAACTTTGTCAAAGTTGATCCGATATTCATGAAATTTGGTATGCATATCCCACTCATCATTTGAAACATATTCCTCATTGGGTTTCATTAGCTCCGCCCACCCGGAAGTCGGCCATATTGGATTTCATGTCACTTTTAGGGTTTTATAGGCCGCGTACTTTAACGAACTCCTCCTACAGATTTGATCAGATGGAGTTGAAATTTGGTCAGGACCATCTTAAGACCTTGAAGATGAAAAGTTATTAAAATGATGAGTGTCCACTTAACGATCGGACCGTAGCGTGGCGGCCATTTTGAGCCATTCGCTATGAAACAGGCAGTTATTGTAACTCAACTGTACATAGTCCGATCTGCCCCAGATTTCTCAGGTATGATGGTGCTCCAGTACTGATGACATGTATATGAAAAATTATACTCATAGCCCCGCCCCAAGACGTTAGCCCCGCCCCCTTTCATATCTCATGAACCGTTTATAGTAGAGTCTTGCGGGAGGTGTCATATCACTCAGCAGAGAGTGCCTGTTTCATTGGGGATGGTTAGCCCCGCCCCCTACACATTAGCCCCGCCCCCTTTTATAACTCATGATCCGTTTGTCGTAGAGTCTTGTGGGAGGTGTCATATCACTCAGCAGAGAGTGCCTGTTTCATTGGTGAAAGTTATGCCCGCCCCCTACACATTAGCCACGCCCCCTTTCATAACTCGTGATCCGTTTGTCGTAGAGCCTTGCGGCAGGCGTCGTCGCGCTCGTCAGAGTTTCGGCTTCACCGTGCCCGGCCGCGTCGGTCGGCGTCCCGCCAGCATCCCCGACGCGCAAGGGGCGAGGGCCCGTTCATCGCTGCTTGCAGCTTTAATTATTATTCTTTTTCCGCTGCAAGATCGCGTTTTTGACGACCTTAGCCATCCCCAAAACTCACGAAAAGTGGAGTATGCGTCAGAACTGGTGGGAAATTCAATGTTCTGGAGTGACTGGGCTCGGGTGTCTCCAGGGGGCTCCATAGCGCCACCTAACGTACGCAGTTTTTCAGAGAAAGTTTCTTCGATCTTCACGAAATTCAAGTATGTCATTGCTCACGCCCTCGTACCTGGATTAAATGATTTTGAGATTTTTTCGGCAAACAGGAAGTCAGCTATGTTGGACTTCCTGCGTGATTTTAGAATTTACGAACGCATATTTGAAGACTTTAGGATGCACAAAAATTTATGAAACTTTACACGCACATCCAAACTAGTAATTACTTAATTTTAGTGGTGAAATTTTGCTTGGGCGTGGCATGTTGGCTCTCTAGCGCCCCCTTATGTCTTTCAGATTTTGAACATACCTTTAGGTACTCGAAAACTCATGAAATTTGGCAAGATGATAGACACCTGTGAACTTTATTTAAATATATAGCCATTAGGCTCAGTGTGTTTAGCCGGCTCTATAGCGCCCCCTAACGCGTTGAAATTTTAACTTTGTCAAAGTTGATCCGATAATCATGAAATTTGGTATGCATATCCCACTCATCATTTGAAACATATTCCTCATTGGGTTTCATTAGCTCCGCCCACCCGGAAGTCGGCCATATTGGATTTCATGTCACTTTTAGCATTTTATAGGCCGCGTACTTTAACGAACTCCTCCTACAGATTTAATCAGATCGATTTGAAATTTGGTCAGGACCATCTTAAGACCTTGAAGATGAAAAGTTATTAAAATCGTGAGTTTTCACTTAACGAGCGGAACGTGGCGTGGCGTCCATTTTGAGCCATTCGCCATGAAACAGGCAGTTATTGTAACTCAACTGTACATAGTCCGATCTGCCCCAAATCTCTCAGGTATGATGGTGGTCCAGTACTGATGACATGTATATGAAAAATTATACTCATAGCCCCGCCCCAAGACGTTAGCCCGCCCCCTTTCATATCTCATGAACCGTTTATAGTAGAGTCTTGCGGGAGGTGTCATATCACTCAGCAGAGAGTGCCTGTTTCATTGGGGATGGTTAGCCCCGCCCCCTACACATTAGCCCCGCCCCCTTTCATAACTCATGATCCGTTTGTAGTAGAGTCTTGTGGGGGGTGTCATATCACTCAGCAGAGAGTGCCTGTTTCATTGGTGAAAGTTATGCCCGCCCCCTACACATTAGCCACGCCCCCTTTCATAACTCGTGATCCGTTTGTCGTAGAGTCTTGTGGGAGGTGTTATATCGCTCAGCAGAGAGTGCCTGTCGTAGAGCCTTGCGGCAGGCGTCGTGGCGCTCGTCAGAGTTTCGGCTTCACGGTGCCCGGCCGCGTCGGTCGGCGTCCCGCCAGCATCCTCGACGCGCAAGGGGCGAGGGCCCGTTCATCGCTGCTTGCAGCTTTAATTATTAGGGCCCGAGCACGAAAGTGCCAGGACCCAACGGTGTCCTGGCACGAAGTGCAAGGAACCTATTGTTTTTCTGGGGATTATTATTAGGGCCCGAGCACGAAAGTGCCAGGACCCAACGGTGTCCTGGCACGAAGTGCAAGGAACCTATTGTTTTTCTGGGGATTATTATTAGGGCCCGAGCACGAAAGTGCCAGGACCCAACGGTGTCCTGGCACGAAGTGCAAGGAACCTATTGTTTTTCTGGGGATTATTATTATTAGGGCCCGAGCACGAAAGTGCCAGGACCCAACGGTGTCCTGGCACGAAGTGCAAGGAACCTATTGTTTTTCTGGGGATTATTATTATTATTCTTTTTCCGCTGCGAGATCGCGTTTTTGACGACCTTAGCCATCCCCAAAACTCACGAAAAGTGGAGTATGCGTCAGAACTGGTGGGAAATTCAATGTTCTGGAGTGACTGGGCTCGGGTGTCTCCAGAGGGCTCCATAGCGCCCCCTAACGTACGCAGTTTTTCAGAGAAAGTTTCTTCGATCTTCACGAAATTCAAGTATGTCATTGCTCACGCCCTCATACCTGGATTAAATGATTTTGAGATTTCTTCGGCAAACAGGAAGTCAGCCATGTTGGACTTCCTGCGTGATTTTAGAATTTACGAACGCATATTTGAAGACTTTAGGATGCACAAAAATTTATGAAACTTTACACACACATCCAAACTAGTAATTACTTAATTTTAGTGGTGAAATTTTGCTTGGGCGTGGCATGTTGGCTCTCTAGCGCCCCCTTATGTCTTTCAGATTTTGAACATACCTTTAGGTACTCGAAAACTCATGAAATTTGGCAAGATGATAGACACCTGTGAACTTTATTTAAATATATAGCCATTAGGCTCAGTGTGTTTAGCCGGCTCTATAGCGCCCCCTAACGCGTTGAAATTTTAAACTTTGTCAAAGTTGATCCGATAATCATGAAATTTGGTATGCATATCCCACTCATCATTTGAAACATATTCCTCATTGGGTTTCATTAGCTCCGCCCACCCGGAAGTCGGCCATATTGGATTTCATGTCACTTTTAGCATTTTATAGGCCGCGTACTTTAACGAACTCCTCCTACAGATTTAATCAGATCGATTTGAAATTTGGTCAGGACCATCTTAAGACCTTGAAGATGAAAAGTTATTAAAATCGTGAGTTTTCACTTAACGAGCGGAACGTGGCGTGGCGTCCATTTTGAGCCATTCGCCATGAAACAGGCAGTTATTGTAACTCAACTGTACATAGTCCGATCTGCCCCAAATCTCTCAGGTATGATGGTGGTCCAGTACTGATGACATGTATATGAAAAATTATACTCATAGCCCCGCCCCAAGACGTTAGCCCCGCCCCCTTTCATATCTCATGAACCGTTTATAGTAGAGTCTTGCGGGAGGTGTCATATCACTCAGCAGAGAGTGCCTGTTTCATTGGGGATGGTTAGCCCCGCCCCCTACACATTAGCCCCGCCCCCTTTCATAACTCATGATCCATTTGTAGTAGAGTCTTGTGGGGGGTGTCATATCACTCAGCAGAGAGTGCCTGTTTCATTGGTGAAAGTTATGCCCGCCCCCTACACATTAGCCACGCCCCCTTTCATAACTCGTGATCCGTTTGTCGTAGAGTCTTGTGGGAGGTGTTATATCGCTCAGCAGAGAGTGCCTGTCGTAGAGCCTTGCGGCAGGCGTCGTGGCGCTCGTCAGAGTTTCGGCTTCACGGTGCCCGGCCGCGTCGGTCGGCGTCCCGCCAGCATCCTCGACGCGCAAGGGGCGAGGGCCCGTTCATCGCTGCTTGCAGCTTTAATTATTATTATTATTCTTTTTCCGCTGGTAGATCGCGTTTTTGACGACCTTAGCCATCCCCAAAACTCACGAAAAGTGGAGTATGCGTCAGAACTGGTGGGAAATTCAATGTTCTGGAGTGACTGGGCTCGGGTGTCTCCAGAGGGCTCCATAGCGCCCCCTAACGTACGCAGTTTTTCAGAGAAAGTTTCTTCGATCTTCACGAAATTCAAGTATGTCATTGCTCACGCCCTCATACCTGGATTAAATGATTTTGAGATTTCTTCGGCAAACAGGAAGTCAGCCATGTTGGACTTCCTGCGTGATTTTAGAATTTACGAACGCATATTTGAAGACTTTAGGATGCACAAAAATTTATGAAACTTTACACACACATCCAAACTAGTAATTACTTAATTTTAGTGGTGAAATTTTGCTTGGGCGTGGCATGTTGGCTCTCTAGCGCCCCCTTATGTCTTTCAGATTTTGAACATACCTTTAGGTACTCGAAAACTCATGAAATTTGGCAAGATGATAGACACCTGTGAACTTTATTTAAATATATAGCCATTAGGCTCAGTGTGTTTAGCCGGCTCTATAGCGCCCCCTAACGCGTTGAAATTTTAACTTTGTCAAAGTTGATCCGATAATCATGAAATTTGGTATGCATATCCCACTCATCATTTGAAACATATTCCTCATTGGGTTTCATTAGCTCCGCCCACCCGGAAGTCGGCCATATTGGATTTCATGTCACTTTTAGCATTTTATAGGCCGCGTACTTTAACGAACTCCTCCTACAGATTTAATCAGATCGATTTGAAATTTGGTCAGGACCATCTTAAGACCTTGAAGATGAAAAGTTATTAAAATCGTGAGTTTTCACTTAACGAGCGGAACGTGGCGTGGCGTCCATTTTGAGCCATTCGCCATGAAACAGGCAGTTATTGTAACTCAACTGTACATAGTCCGATCTGCCCCAAATCTCTCAGGTATGATGGTGGTCCAGTACTGATGACATGTATATGAAAAATTATACTCATAGCCCCGCCCCAAGACGTTAGCCCCGCCCCCTTTCATATCTCATGAACCGTTTATAGTAGAGTCTTGCGGGAGGTGTCATATCACTCAGCAGAGAGTGCCTGTTTCATTGGGGATGGTTAGCCCCGCCCCCTACACATTAGCCCCGCCCCCTTTCATAACTCATGATCCGTTTGTAGTAGAGTCTTGTGGGGGGTGTCATATCACTCAGCAGAGAGTGCCTGTTTCATTGGTGAAAGTTATGCCCGCCCCCTACACATTAGCCACGCCCCCTTTCATAACTCGTGATCCGTTTGTCGTAGAGTCTTGTGGGAGGTGTTATATCGCTCAGCAGAGAGTGCCTGTCGTAGAGCCTTGCGGCAGGCGTCGTGGCGCTCGTCAGAGTTTCGGCTTCACGGTGCCCGGCCGCGTCGGTCGGCGTCCCGCCAGCATCCTCGACGCGCAAGGGGCGAGGGCCCGTTCATCGCTGCTTGCAGCTTTAATTATTATTCTTTTTCCGCTGCAAGATCGCGTTTTTGACGACCTTAGCCATCCCCAAAACTCACGAAAAGTGGAGTATGCGTCAGAACTGGTGGGAAATTCAATGTTCTGGAGTGACTGGGCTCGGGTGTCTCCAGAGGGCTCCATAGCGCCCCCTAACGTACGCAGTTTTTCAGAGAAAGTTTCTTCGATCTTCACGAAATTCAAGTATGTCATTGCTCACGCCCTCATACCTGGATTAAATGATTTTGAGATTTCTTCGGCAAACAGGAAGTCAGCCATGTTGGACTTCCTGCGTGATTTTAGAATTTACGAACGCATATTTGAAGACTTTAGGATGCACAAAAATTTATGAAACTTTACACACACATCCAAACTAGTAATTACTTCATTTTAGTGGTGAAATTTTGCTTGGGCGTGGCATGTTGGCTCTCTAGCGCCCCCTTATGTCTTTCAGATTTTGAACATACCTTTAGGTACTCGAAAACTCATGAAATTTGGCAAGATGATAGACACCTGTGAACTTTATTTAAATATATAGCCATTAGGCTCAGTGTGTTTAGCCGGCTCTATAGCGCCCCCTAACGCGTTGAAATTTTAACTTTGTCAAAGTTGATCCGATAATCATGAAATTTGGTATGCATATCCCACTCATCATTTGAAACATATTCCTCATTGGGTTTCATTAGCTCCGCCCACCCGGAAGTCGGCCATATTGGATTTCATGTCACTTTTAGCATTTTATAGGCCGCGTACTTTAACGAACTCCTCCTACAGATTTAATCAGATCGATTTGAAATTTGGTCAGGACCATCTTAAGACCTTGAAGATGAAAAGTTATTAAAATCGTGAGTTTTCACTTAACGAGCGGAACGTGGCGTGGCGTCCATTTTGAGCCATTCGCCATGAAACAGGCAGTTATTGTAACTCAACTGTACATAGTCCGATCTGCCCCAAATCTCTCAGGTATGATGGTGGTCCAGTACTGATGACATGTATATGAAAAATTATACTCATAGCCCCGCCCCAAGACGTTAGCCCCGCCCCCTTTCATATCTCATGAACCGGTTATAGTAGAGTCTTGCGGGAGGTGTCATATCACTCAGCAGAGAGTGCCTGTTTCATTGGGGATGGTTAGCCCCGCCCCCTACACATTAGCCCCGCCCCCTTTCATAACTCATGATCCGTTTGTAGTAGAGTCTTGTGGGGGGTGTCATATCACTCAGCAGAGAGTGCCTGTTTCATTGGTGAAAGTTATGCCCGCCCCCTACACATTAGCCACGCCCCCTTTCATAACTCGTGATCCGTTTGTCGTAGAGTCTTGTGGGAGGTGTTATATCGCTCAGCAGAGAGTGCCTGTCGTAGAGCCTTGCGGCAGGCGTCGTGGCGCTCGTCAGAGTTTCGGCTTCACGGTGCCCGGCCGCGTCGGTCGGCGTCCCGCCAGCATCCTCGACGCGCAAGGGGCGAGGGCCCGTTCATCGCTGCTTGCAGCTTTAATTATTATTCTTTTTCCGCTGCAAGATCGCGTTTTTGACGACCTTAGCCATCCCCAAAACTCACGAAAAGTGGAGTATGCGTCAGAACTGGTGGGAAATTCAATGTTCTGGAGTGACTGGGCTCGGGTGTCTCCAGAGGGCTCCATAGCGCCCCCTAACGTACGCAGTTTTTCAGAGAAAGTTTCTTCGATCTTCACGAAATTCAAGTATGTCATTGCTCACGCCCTCATACCTGGATTAAATGATTTTGAGATTTCTTCGGCAAACAGGAAGTCAGCCATGTTGGACTTCCTGCGTGATTTTAGAATTTACGAACGCATATTTGAAGACTTTAGGATGCACAAAAATTTATGAAACTTTACACACACATCCAAACTAGTAATTACTTCATTTTAGTGGTGAAATTTTGCTTGGGCGTGGCATGTTGGCTCTCTAGCGCCCCCTTATGTCTTTCAGATTTTGAACATACCTTTAGGTACTCGAAAACTCATGAAATTTGGCAAGATGATAGACACCTGTGAACTTTATTTAAATATATAGCCATTAGGCTCAGTGTGTTTAGCCGGCTCTATAGCGCCCCCTAACGCGTTGAAATTTTAACTTTGTCAAAGTTGATCCGATAATCATGAAATTTGGTATGCATATCCCACTCATCATTTGAAACATATTCCTCATTGGGTTTCATTAGCTCCGCCCACCCGGAAGTCGGCCATATTGGATTTCATGTCACTTTTAGCATTTTATAGGCCGCGTACTTTAACGAACTCCTCCTACAGATTTAATCAGATCGATTTGAAATTTGGTCAGGACCATCTTAAGACCTTGAAGATGAAAAGTTATTAAAATCGTGAGTTTTCACTTAACGAGCGGAACGTGGCGTGGCGTCCATTTTGAGCCATTCGCCATGAAACAGGCAGTTATTGTAACTCAACTGTACATAGTCCGATCTGCCCCAAATCTCTCAGGTATGATGGTGGTCCAGTACTGATGACATGTATATGAAAAATTATACTCATAGCCCCGCCCCAAGACGTTAGCCCCGCCCCCTTTCATATCTCATGAACCGTTTATAGTAGAGTCTTGCGGGAGGTGTCATATCACTCAGCAGAGAGTGCCTGTTTCATTGGGGATGGTTAGCCCCGCCCCCTACACATTAGCCCCGCCCCCTTTCATAACTCATGATCCGTTTGTAGTAGAGTCTTGTGGGGGGTGTCATATCACTCAGCAGAGAGTGCCTGTTTCATTGGTGAAAGTTATGCCCGCCCCCTACACATTAGCCACGCCCCCTTTCATAACTCGTGATCCGTTTGTCGTAGAGTCTTGTGGGAGGTGTTATATCGCTCAGCAGAGAGTGCCTGTCGTAGAGCCTTGCGGCAGGCGTCGTGGCGCTCGTCAGAGTTTCGGCTTCACGGTGCCCGGCCGCGTCGGTCGGCGTCCCGCCAGCATCCTCGACGCGCAAGGGGCGAGGGCCCGTTCATCGCTGCTTGCAGCTTTAATTAGGGCCCGAGCACGAAAGTGCCAGGACCCAACGGTGTCCTGGCACGAAGTGCAAGGAACCTATTGTTTTTCTGGGGATTATTATTAGGGCCCGAGCACGAAAGTGCCAGGACCCAACGGTGTCCTGGCACGAAGTGCAAGGAACCTATTGTTTTTCTGGGGATTATTATTATTATTCTTTTTCCGCTGGTAGATCGCGTTTTTGACGACCTTAGCCATCCCCAAAACTCACGAAAAGTGGAGTATGCGTCAGAACTGGTGGGAAATTCAATGTTCTGGAGTGACTGGGCTCGGGTGTCTCCAGAGGGCTCCATAGCGCCCCCTAACGTACGCAGTTTTTCAGAGAAAGTTTCTTCGATCTTCACGAAATTCAAGTATGTCATTGCTCACGCCCTCATACCTGGATTAAATGATTTTGAGATTTCTTCGGCAAACAGGAAGTCAGCCATGTTGGACTTCCTGCGTGATTTTAGAATTTACGAACGCATATTTGAAGACTTTAGGATGCACAAAAATTTATGAAACTTTACACACACATCCAAACTAGTAATTACTTCATTTTAGTGGTGAAATTTTGCTTGGGCGTGGCATGTTGGCTCTCTAGCGCCCCCTTATGTCTTTCAGATTTTGAACATACCTTTAGGTACTCGAAAACTCATGAAATTTGGCAAGATGATACACACCTGTGAACTTTATTTAAATATATAGCCATTAGGCTCAGTGTGTTTAGCCGGCTCTATAGCGCCCCCTAACGCGTTGAAATTTTAACTTTGTCAAAGTTGATCCGATAATCATGAAATTTGGTATGCATATCCCACTCATCATTTGAAACATATTCCTCATTGGGTTTCATTAGCTCCGCCCACCCGGAAGTCGGCCATATTGGATTTCATGTCACTTTTAGCATTTTATAGGCCGCGTACTTTAACGAACTCCTCCTACAGATTTAATCAGATCGATTTGAAATTTGGTCAGGACCATCTTAAGACCTTGAAGATGAAAAGTTATTAAAATCGTGAGTTTTCACTTAACGAGCGGAACGTGGCGTGGCGTCCATTTTGAGCCATTCGCCATGAAACAGGCAGTTATTGTAACTCAACTGTACATAGTCCGATCTGCCCCAAATCTCTCAGGTATGATGGTGGTCCAGTACTGATGACATGTATATGAAAAATTATACTCATAGCCCCGCCCCAAGACGTTAGCCCCGCCCCCTTTCATATCTCATGAACCGTTTATAGTAGAGTCTTGCGGGAGGTGTCATATCACTCAGCAGAGAGTGCCTGTTTCATTGGGGATGGTTAGCCCCGCCCCCTACACATTAGCCCCGCCCCCTTTCATAACTCATGATCCGTTTGTAGTAGAGTCTTGTGGGGGGTGTCATATCACTCAGCAGAGAGTGCCTGTTTCATTGGTGAAAGTTATGCCCGCCCCCTACACATTAGCCACGCCCCCTTTCATAACTCGTGATCCGTTTGTCGTAGAGTCTTGTGGGAGGTGTTATATCGCTCAGCAGAGAGTGCCTGTCGTAGAGCCTTGCGGCAGGCGTCGTGGCGCTCGTCAGAGTTTCGGCTTCACGGTGCCCGGCCGCGTCGGTCGGCGTCCCGCCAGCATCCTCGACGCGCAAGGGGCGAGGGCCCGTTCATCGCTGCTTGCAGCTTTAATTATTATTCTTTTTCCGCTGCGAGATCGCGTTTTTGACGACCTTAGCCATCCCCAAAACTCACGAAAAGTGGAGTATGCGTCAGAACTGGTGGGAAATTCAATGTTCTGGAGTGACTGGGCTCGGGTGTCTCCAGAGGGCTCCATAGCGCCCCCTAACGTACGCAGTTTTTCAGAGAAAGTTTCTTCGATCTTCACGAAATTCAAGTATGTCATTGCTCACGCCCTCATACCTGGATTAAATGATTTTGAGATTTCTTCGGCAAACAGGAAGTCAGCCATGTTGGACTTCCTGCGTGATTTTAGAATTTACGAACGCATATTTGAAGACTTTAGGATGCACAAAAATTTATGAAACTTTACACACACATCCAAACTAGTAATTACTTCATTTTAGTGGTGAAATTTTGCTTGGGCGTGGCATGTTGGCTCTCTAGCGCCCCCTTATGTCTTTCAGATTTTGAACATACCTTTAGGTACTCGAAAACTCATGAAATTTGGCAAGATGATAGACACCTGTGAACTTTATTTAAATATATAGCCATTAGGCTCAGTGTGTTTAGCCGGCTCTATAGCGCCCCCTAACGCGTTGAAATTTTAACTTTGTCAAAGTTGATCCGATAATCATGAAATTTGGTATGCATATCCCACTCATCATTTGAAACATATTCCTCATTGGGTTTCATTAGCTCCGCCCACCCGGAAGTCGGCCATATTGGATTTCATGTCACTTTTAGCGTTTTATAGGCCGCGTACTTTAACGAACTCCTCCTACAGATTTGATCAGATGGAGTTGAAATTTGGTCAGGACCATCTTAAGACCTTGAAGATGAAAAGTTATTAAAATGATGAGTGTCCACTTAACGATCGGACCGTAGCGTGGCGGCCATTTTGAGCCATTCGCCATGAAACAGGCAGTTATTGTAACTCAACTGTACATAGTCCGATCTGCCCCAGATTTCTCAGGTATGATGGTGCTCCAGTACTGATGACATGTATATGAAAAATTATACTCATAGCCCCGCCCCAAGACGTTAGCCCCGCCCCCTTTCATATCTCATGAACCGTTTATAGTAGAGTCTTGCGGGAGGTGTCATATCACTCAGCAGAGAGTGCCTGTTTCATTGGGGATGGTTAGCCCCGCCCCCTACACATTAGCCCCGCCCCCTTTCATAACTCATGATCCGTTTGTCGTAGAGTCTTGTGGGAGGTGTCATATCACTCAGCAGAGAGTGGGTTAACCCTAACTCAACTGTACATAGTTCGATCTGCCCCAAATTTCTCAGGTATGATAAGGGTCCAGTCCTGATTATATGTAAATGCAAAAATATAGTCATAGCCACGCCCCCTTTCATAACTCATGAACCGTTTGTCGTACAGGCTTATGGGAGGTGTCATATCACTCAGCAGAGAGTTCCTGTTTTATTGGTTAAGGTTATCCCCGCCCCCTACACATTAGCCACGCCCCCTTTCATAACTCATGAACCGTTTGTCGTAGAGTCTTGTGGGAGGTGTCATATCACTCAGCAGAGAGTGCCTGTTAAGTTGGTATTGTTATCCCCGCTCCCTATACATTAGCCACGCCCCCTTTCATATCTCATGAACCGTTTATAGTAGAGTCTTGTGGGAGGTGTCATATCACTCAGCAGAGAGTGCCTGTTTCATTGGTGAAAGTTATGCCCGCCCCCTACACATTAGCCACGCCCCCTTTCATAACTCATGATCCGTTTGTCGTAAAGTCTTGTGGGAGGTGTTATATCGCTCAGCAGAGAGTGCCTGTTAAGTTGGTGTTGTTATCCCCGCCCCCTACACATTAGCCACGCCCCCCTTCATAACTCGTGAACCGCTTGTCGTAGAGCCTTGCGGCAGGTGTCGTGGCGCTCGTCAGAGTTTCGGCTTCACAGTGCCTGGCCGCGTCGGTCGGCGTCCCGCCAGCATCCCCGACGCGCAAGTAGGGGCGAGGGCCCGTTCATCGCTGCTCGCAGCTTTAATTATTATTCTTTTTCCGCTGCGAGATCGCGTTTTTGACGACCTTAGCCATCCCCAAAACTCACGAAAAGTGGAGTATGCGTCAGAACTGGTGGGAAATTCAATGTTCTGGAGTGACTGGGCTCGGGTGTCTCCAGAGGGCTCCATAGCGCCCCCTAACGTACGCAGTTTTTCAGAGAAAGTTTCTTCGATCTTCACGAAATTCAAGTATGTCATTGCTCACGCCCTCATACCTGGATTAAATGATTTTGAGATTTCTTCGGCCAACAGGAAGTCAGCCATGTTGGACTTCCTGCGTGATTTTAGAATTTACGAACGCATATTTGAAGACTTTAGGATGCACAAAAAATAATGAAACTTTACACGCACATCCAAACTCGTAATTAGTTTATTTTAGTGGTGAAATTTTGCTTGGGCGTCGCATGTTGGCTCTCTAGCGCCCCCTTATGTCTTTCAGATTTTGAACATACCTTTAGGTACTCGAAAACTCATGAAATTTGGCAAAATGATTGACACCTGTGAACTTTATTTAAATGTATAGCCATTAGGCTCAGTGTGTTTAGCCGGCTCTCTAGCGCCCCCTAACGCGTTGAAATTTTAACTTTGTCAAAGTTGATCCGATATTCATGAAATTTGGTATGCATATCCCACTCATCATTTGAAACATATTCCTCATTGGGTTTCATTAGCTCCGCCCACCCAGAAGTCGGCCATATTGGATTTCATGTCACTTTTAGCGTTTTATAGGCCGCGTACTTTAACGAACTCCTCCTACAGATTTAATCAGATCGAGTTGAAATTTGGTCAGGACCATCTTAAGACCTTGAGGATGAAAAGTTATTAAAATCGTGAGTTTTCACTTAACGAGCGGACCGTGGTGTGGCGGCCATTTTGAGCCATTCGCCATGAAACAGGCAGTTATTGTAACTCAACTGTACATAGTCCGATCTGCCCCAAATCTCTCAGGTATGATGGTGGTCCAGTACTGATGACATGTATATGAAAAATTATACTCATAGCCCCGCCCCAAGACGTTAGCCCCGCCCCCTTTCATAACTCATGAACCGTTTGTCGTAGAGTCTTGTGGGAGGTGTCATATCACTCAGCAGAGAGTGCCTGTTTCATTGGTGAAGGTTATGCCCACCCCCTACACATTAGCCACGCCCCCTATCATAACTCATGATCCGTTTGTCGTAGAGTCTTGTGGGATGTGTCATATCACTCAGCAGAGAGTGGGTTAACCCTAACTCAACTGTACATAGTTCGATCTGCCCCAAATTTCTCAGGTATGATAAGGGTCCAGTCCTGATTATATGTAAATGCAAAAATATAGTCAGCAGGTGTCGTGGCGCTCGTCAGAGTTTCGGCTTCACAGTGCCCGGCCGCGTCGGTCGGCGTCCCGCCAGCATCCCCGACGCGCAAGTAGGGGCGAGGGCCCGTTCATCGCTGCTTGCAGCTTTAATTAGGGCCCGAGCACGAAAGTGCCAGGACCCAACGGTGTCCTGGCACGAAGTGCAAGGAACCTATTGTTTTTCTGGGGATTATTATTAGGGCCCGAGCACGAAAGTGCCAGGACCCAACGGTGTCCTGGCACGAAGTGCAAGGAACCTATTGTTTTTCTGGGGATTATTATTAGGGCCCGAGCACGAAAGTGCCAGGACCCAACGGTGTCCTGGCACGAAGTGCAAGGAACCTATTGTTTTTCTGGGGATTATTATTAGGGCCCGAGCACGAAAGTGCCAGGACCCAACGGTGTCCTGGCACGAAGTGCAAGGAACCTATTGTTTTTCTGGGGATTATTATTATTATTCTTTTTCCGCTGGTAGATCGCGTTTTTGACGACCTTAGCCATCCCCAAAACTCACGAAAAGTGGAGTATGCGTCAGAACTGGTGGGAAATTCAATGTTCTGGAGTGACTGGGCTCGGGTGTCTCCAGAGGGCTCCATAGCGCCCCCTAACGTACGCAGTTTTTCAGAGAAAGTTTCTTCGATCTTCACGAAATTCAAGTATGTCATTGCTCACGCCCTCATACCTGGATTAAATGATTTTGAGATTTCTTCGGCAAACAGGAAGTCAGCCATGTTGGACTTCCTGCGTGATTTTAGAATTTACGAACGCATATTTGAAGACTTTAGGATGCACAAAAATTTATGAAACTTTACACACACATCCAAACTAGTAATTACTTCATTTTAGTGGTGAAATTTTGCTTGGGCGTGGCATGTTGGCTCTCTAGCGCCCCCTTATGTCTTTCAGATTTTGAACATACCTTTAGGTACTCGGAATCTCATAAAATTTGGCAAAATGATAGACACCTGTGAACTTTATGTAACTGTATAGCCATTAGGCTCAGTGTGTTTAGCCGGCTCTATAGCGCCCCCTAACGCGTTGAAATTTTAACTTTGTCAAAGTTGATCCGATAATCATGAAATTTGGTATGCATATCCCACTCATCATTTGAAACATATTCCTCATTGGGTTTCATTAGCTCCGCCCACCCGGAAGTCGGCCATATTGGATTTCATGTCACTTTTAGGGTTTTATAGGCCGCGTACTTTAACGAACTCCTCCTACAGATTTGATCAGATGGAGTTGAAATTTGGTCAGGACCATCTTAAGACCTTGAAGATGAAAAGTTATTAAAATGATGAGTGTCCACTTAACGATCGGACCGTAGCGTGGCGGCCATTTTGAGCCATTCGCCATGAAACAGGCAGTTATTGTAACTCAACTGTACATAGTCCGATCTGCCCCAGATTTCTCAGGTATGATGGTGCTCCAGTACTGATGACATGTATATGAAAAATTATACTCATAGCCCCGCCCCAAGACGTTAGCCCCGCCCCCTTTCATATCTCATGAACCGTTTATAGTAGAGTCTTGCGGGAGGTGTCATATCACTCAGCAGAGAGTGCCTGTTTCATTGGGGATGGTTAGCCCCGCCCCCTACACATTAGCCCCGCCCCCTTTTATATCTCATGATCCGTTTGTCGTAGAGTCTTGTGGGAGGTGTCATATCACTCAGCAGAGAGTGCCTGTTTCATTGGTGAAAGTTATGCCCGCCCCCTACACATTAGCCACGCCCCCTTTCATAACTCGTGATCCGTTTGTCGTAGAGCCTTGCGGCAGGCGTCGTCGCGCTCGTCAGAGTTTCGGCTTCACCGTGCCCGGCCGCGTCGGTCGGCGTCCCGCCAGCATCCCCGACGCGCAAGGGGCGAGGGCCCGTTCATCGCTGCTTGCAGCTTTAATTATTATTCTTTTTCCGCTGGTAGATCGCGTTTTTGACGACCTTAGCCATCCCCAAAACTCACGAAAAGTGGAGTATGCGTCAGAACTGGTGGGAAATTCAATGTTCTGGAGTGACTGGGCTCGGGTGTCTCCAGAGGGCTCCATAGCGCCCCCTAACGTACGCAGTTTTTCAGAGAAAGTTTCTTCGATCTTCACGAAATTCAAGTATGTCATTGCTCACGCCCTCATACCTGGATTAAATGATTTTGAGATTTCTTCGGCAAACAGGAAGTCAGCCATGTTGGACTTCCTGCGTGATTTTAGAATTTACGAACGCATATTTGAAGACTTTAGGATGCACAAAAATTTATGAAACTTTACACACACATCCAAACTAGTAATTACTTCATTTTAGTGGTGAAATTTTGCTTGGGCGTGGCATGTTGGCTCTCTAGCGCCCCCTTATGTCTTTCAGATTTTGAACATACCTTTAGGTACTCGAAAACTCATGAAATTTGGCAAGATGATAGACACCTGTGAACTTTATTTAAATATATAGCCATTAGGCTCAGTGTGTTTAGCCGGCTCTATAGCGCCCCCTAACGCGTTGAAATTTTAACTTTGTCAAAGTTGATCCGATATTCATGAAATTTGGTATGCATATCCCACTCATCATTTGAAACATATTCCTCATTGGGTTTCATTAGCTCCGCCCACCCGGAAGTCGGCCATATTGGATTTCATGTCACTTTTAGCATTTTATAGGCCGCGTACTTTAACGAACTCCTCCTACAGATTTAATCAGATCGATTTGAAATTTGGTCAGGACCATCTTAAGACCTTGAAGATGAAAAGTTATTAAAATCGTGAGTGTCCACTTAACGATCGGACCGTAGCGTGGCGGCCATTTTGAGCCATTCGCCAGTTATTGTAACTCAACTGTACATAGTCCGATCTGCCCCAAATCTCTCAGGTATGATGGTGCTCCAGTACTGATGACATGTATATGAAAAATTATACTCATAGCCCCGCCCTAAGACGTTAGCCCCGCCCCCTTTCATAACTCATGAACCGTTTATAGTAGAGTCTTGTGGGATGTGTCATATCACTCAGCAGAGAGTGGGTTAACCCTAACTCAACTGTACATAGTCCGATCTGCCCCAAATTTCTCAGGTATGATAAGGGTCCAGTCCTGATTATATGTAAATACAAAAATATAGTCATAGCCACGGCCCCTACACATTAGCCCCGCCCCCTTTCATAACTCATGATCCGTTTGTCGTAGAGTCTTGTGGGAGGTGTCATATCACTCAGCAGAGAGTGCCTGTTTCATTGGTGAAGGTTATCCCCGCCCCCTACACATTAGCCCCGCCCCCTTTCATAACTCATGATCCGTTTGTCGTAGAGTCTTGTGGGAGGTGTCATATCACTCAGCAGAGAGTGCCTGTTTCATTGGTGAAGGTTATGCCCGCCCCCTACACATTAGCCACGCCCCCTTTCATTACTCATGATCCGTTTGTCGTAGAGTCTTGTGGGAGGTGTTATATCGCTCAGCAGAGAGTGCCTGTTTCATTGGTGAAGGTTATGCCCGCCCCCTACACATTAGCCACGCCCCCCTTCATAACTTGTGAACCGCTTGTCGTAGAGCCTTGCGGCAGGCGTCGTGGCGCTCGTCAGAGTTTCGGCTTCACGGTGCCCGGCCGCGTCGGTCGGCGTCCCACCAGCATCCTCGACGCGCAAGGGGCGAGGGCCCGTTCATCGCTGCTTGCAGCTTTAATTATTATTCTTTTTCCGCTGCAAGATCGCGTTTTTGACGACCTTAGCCATCCCCAAAACTCACGAAAAGTGGAGTATGCGTCAGAACTGGTGGGAAATTCAATGTTCTGGAGTGACTGGGCTCGGGTGTCTCCAGAGGGCTCCATAGCGCCCCCTAACGTACGCAGTTTTTCAGAGAAAGTTTCTTCGATCTTCACGAAATTCAAGTATGTCATTGCTCACGCCCTCATACCTGGATTAAATGATTTTGAGATTTCTTCGGCAAACAGGAAGTCAGCCATGTTGGACTTCCTGCGTGATTTTAGAATTTACGAACGCATATTTGAAGACTTTAGGATGCACAAAAATTTATGAAACTTTACACACACATCCAAACTAGTAATTACTTCATTTTAGTGGTGAAATTTTGCTTGGGCGTGGCATGTTGGCTCTCTAGCGCCCCCTTATGTCTTTCAGATTTTGAACATACCTTTAGGTACTCGAAAACTCATGAAATTTGGCAAGATGATAGACACCTGTGAACTTTATTTAAATATATAGCCATTAGGCTCAGTGTGTTTAGCCGGCTCTATAGCGCCCCCTAACGCGTTGAAATTTTAACTTTGTCAAAGTTGATCCGATAATCATGAAATTTGGTATGCATATCCCACTCATCATTTGAAACATATTCCTCATTGGGTTTCATTAGCTCCGCCCACCCGGAAGTCGGCCATATTGGATTTCATGTCACTTTTAGCATTTTATAGGCCGCGTACTTTAACGAACTCCTCCTACAGATTTAATCAGATCGATTTGAAATTTGGTCAGGACCATCTTAAGACCTTGAAGATGAAAAGTTATTAAAATCGTGAGTTTTCACTTAACGAGCGGAACGTGGCGTGGCGTCCATTTTGAGCCATTCGCCATGAAACAGGCAGTTATTGTAACTCAACTGTACATAGTCCGATCTGCCCCAAATCTCTCAGGTATGATGGTGGTCCAGTACTGATGACATGTATATGAAAAATTATACTCATAGCCCCGCCCCAAGACGTTAGCCCCGCCCCCTTTCATATCTCATGAACCGTTTATAGTAGAGTCTTGCGGGAGGTGTCATATCACTCAGCAGAGAGTGCCTGTTTCATTGGGGATGGTTAGCCCCGCCCCCTACACATTAGCCCCGCCCCCTTTCATAACTCATGATCCGTTTGTAGTAGAGTCTTGTGGGGGGTGTCATATCACTCAGCAGAGAGTGCCTGTTTCATTGGTGAAAGTTATGCCCGCCCCCTACACATTAGCCACGCCCCCTTTCATAACTCGTGATCCGTTTGTCGTAGAGTCTTGTGGGAGGTGTTATATCGCTCAGCAGAGAGTGCCTGTCGTAGAGCCTTGCGGCAGGCGTCGTGGCGCTCGTCAGAGTTTCGGCTTCACGGTGCCCGGCCGCGTCGGTCGGCGTCCCGCCAGCATCCTCGACGCGCAAGGGGCGAGGGCCCGTTCATCGCTGCTTGCAGCTTTAATTATTAGGGCCCGAGCACGAAAGTGCCAGGACCCAACGGTGTCCTGGCACGAAGTGCAAGGAACCTATTGTTTTTCTGGGGATTATTATTATTATTCTTTTTCCGCTGCAAGATCGCGTTTTTGACGACCTTAGCCATCCCCAAAACTCACGAAAAGTGGAGTATGCGTCAGAACTGGTGGGAAATTCAATGTTCTGGAGTGACTGGGCTCGGGTGTCTCCAGAGGGCTCCATAGCGCCCCCTAACGTACGCAGTTTTTCAGAGAAAGTTTCTTCGATCTTCACGAAATTCAAGTATGTCATTGCTCACGCCCTCATACCTGGATTAAATGATTTTGAGATTTCTTCGGCAAACAGGAAGTCAGCCATGTTGGACTTCCTGCGTGATTTTAGAATTTACGAACGCATATTTGAAGACTTTAGGATGCACAAAAATTTATGAAACTTTACACACACATCCAAACTAGTAATTACTTAATTTTAGTGGTGAAATTTTGCTTGGGCGTGGCATGTTGGCTCTCTAGCGCCCCCTTATGTCTTTCAGATTTTGAACATACCTTTAGGTACTCGAAAACTCATGAAATTTGGCAAGATGATAGACACCTGTGAACTTTATTTAAATATATAGCCATTAGGCTCAGTGTGTTTAGCCGGCTCTATAGCGCCCCCTAACGCGTTGAAATTTTAACTTTGTCAAAGTTGATCCGATAATCATGAAATTTGGTATGCATATCCCACTCATCATTTGAAACATATTCCTCATTGGGTTTCATTAGCTCCGCCCACCCGGAAGTCGGCCATATTGGATTTCATGTCACTTTTAGCATTTTATAGGCCGCGTACTTTAACGAACTCCTCCTACAGATTTAATCAGATCGATTTGAAATTTGGTCAGGACCATCTTAAGACCTTGAAGATGAAAAGTTATTAAAATCGTGAGTTTTCACTTAACGAGCGGAACGTGGCGTGGCGTCCATTTTGAGCCATTCGCCATGAAACAGGCAGTTATTGTAACTCAACTGTACATAGTCCGATCTGCCCCAAATCTCTCAGGTATGATGGTGGTCCAGTACTGATGACATGTATATGAAAAATTATACTCATAGCCCCGCCCCAAGACGTTAGCCCCGCCCCCTTTCATATCTCATGAACCGTTTATAGTAGAGTCTTGCGGGAGGTGTCATATCACTCAGCAGAGAGTGCCTGTTTCATTGGGGATGGTTAGCCCCGCCCCCTACACATTAGCCCCGCCCCCTTTCATAACTCATGATCCGTTTGTAGTAGAGTCTTGTGGGGGGTGTCATATCACTCAGCAGAGAGTGCCTGTTTCATTGGTGAAAGTTATGCCCGCCCCCTACACATTAGCCACACCCCCTTTCATAACTCGTGATCCGTTTGTCGTAGAGTCTTGTGGGAGGTGTTATATCGCTCAGCAGAGAGTGCCTGTCGTAGAGCCTTGCGGCAGGCGTCGTGGCGCTCGTCAGAGTTTCGGCTTCACGGTGCCCGGCCGCGTCGGTCGGCGTCCCGCCAGCATCCTCGACGCGCAAGGGGCGAGGGCCCGTTCATCGCTGCTTGCAGCTTTAATTAGGGCCCGAGCACGAAAGTGCCAGGACCCAACGGTGTCCTGGCACGAAGTGCAAGGAACCTATTGTTTTTCTGGGGATTATTATTATTCTTTTTCCGCTGCAAGATCGCGTTTTTGACGACCTTAGCCATCCCCAAAACTCACGAAAAGTGGAGAATGCGTCAGAACTGGTGGGAAATTCAATGTTCTGGAGTGACTGGGCTCGGGTGTCTCCAGAGGGCTCCATAGCGCCCCCTAACGTACGCAGTTTTTCAGAGAAAGTTTCTTCGATCTTCACGAAATTCAAGTATGTCATTGCTCACGCCCTCATACCTGGATTAAATGATTTTGAGATTTCTTCGGCCAACAGGAAGTCAGCCATGTTGGACTTCCTGCGTGATTTTAGAATTTACGAACGCATATTTGAAGACTTTAGGATGCACAAAAAATAATGAAACTTTACACGCACATCCAAACTCGTAATTAGTTTATTTTAGTGGTGAAATTTTGCTTGGGCGTCGCATGTTGGCTCTCTAGCGCCCCCTTATGTCTTTCAGATTTTGAACATACCTTTAGGTACTCGAAAACTCATGAAATTTGACAAAATGATAGACACCTGTGAACTTTATTTAAATGTATAGCCATTAGGCTCAGTGTGTTTAGCGGGCTCTCTAGCGCCCCCTAACGCGTTGAAATTTTAACTTTGTCAAAGTTGATCCGATATTCATGAAATTTGGTATGCATATCCCACTCATCATTTGAAACATATTCCTCATTGGATTTCATTAGCTCCGCCCACCCGGAAGTCGGCCATATTGGATTTCATGTCACTTTTAGCGTTTTATAGGCCGCGTACTTTAACGAACTCCTCCTACAGATTTAATCAGATCGAGTTGAAATTTGGTCAGGACCATCTTAAGACCTTGAGGATGAAAAGTTATTAAAATCGTGAGTTTTCACTTAACGAGCGGACCGTGGCGTGGCGGCCATTTTGAGCCATTCGCCATGAAACAGGCAGTTATTGTAACTCAACTGTACATAGTCCGATCTGCCCCAAATCTCTCAGGTATGATGGTGGTCCAGTACTGATGACATGTATATGAAAAATTATACTCATAGCCCCGCCCCAAGACGTTAGCCCCGCCCCCTTTCATAACTCATGAACCGTTTGTCGTAGAGTCTTGTGGGAGGTGTCATATCACTCAGCAGAGAGTGCCTGGTTCATTGGTGAAGGTTATGCCCGCCCCCTACACATTAGCCACGCCCCCTTTCATAACTCGTGATCCGTTTGTCGTAGAGTCTTGTGGGATGTGTCATATCACTCAGCAGAGAGTGGGTTAACCCTAACTCAACTGTACATAGTTCGATCTGCCCCAAATTTCTCAGGTATGATAAGGGTCCAGTCCTGATTATATGTAAATGCAAAAATATAGTCATAGCCACGCCCCCTACACAACTCATGAACCGTTTGTCGTAGAGTCTTGTGGGAGGTGTCATATCACTCAGCAGAGAGTGCCTGTTAAGTTGGTATTGTTATCCCCGCTCCCTATACATTAGCCCCGCCCCCTTTCATATCTCATGAACCGTTTATAGTAGAGTCTTGTGGGAGGTGTCATATCACTCAGCAGAGAGTGCCTGTTTCATTGGTGAAAGTTATGCCCGCCCCCTACACATTAGCCACGCCCCCTTTCATAACTCATGATCCGTTTGTCGTAAAGTCTTGTGGGAGGTGTCATATCGCTCAGCAGAGAGTGCCTGTTAAGTTGGTGTTGTTATCCCCGCCTCCTACACATTAGCCACGCCCCCCTTCATAACTCGTGAACCGCTTGTCGTAGAGCCTTGCGGCAGGCGTCGTGGCGCTCGTCAGAGTTTCGGCTTCACGGTGCCTGGCCGCGTCGGTCGGCGTCCCGCCAGCATCCTCGACGCGCAAGGGGCGAGGGCCCGTTCATCGCTGCTTGCAGCTTTAATTAGGGCCCGAGCACGAAAGTGCCAGGACCCAACGGTGTCCTGGCACGAAGTGCAAGGAACCTATTGTTTTTCTGGGGATTATTATTATTAGGGCCCGAGCACGAAAGTGCCAGGACCCAACGGTGTCCTGGCACGAAGTGCAAGGAACCTATTGTTTTTCTGGGGATTATTATTAGGGCCCGAGCACGAAAGTGCCAGGACCCAACGGTGTCCTGGCACGAAGTGCAAGGAACCTATTGTTTTTCTGGGGATTATTATTATTAGGGCCCGAGCACGAAAGTGCCAGGACCCAACGGTGTCCTGGCACGAAGTGCAAGGAACCTATTGTTTTTCTGGGGATTATTATTATTATTATTCTTTTTCCGCTGGTAGATCGCGTTTTTTGACGACCTTAGCCATCCCCAAAACTCACGAAAAGTGGAGTATGCGTCAGAACTGGTGGGAAATTCAATGTTCTGGAGTGACTGGGCTCGGGTGTCTCCAGAGGGCTCCATAGCGCCCCCTAACGTACGCAGTTTTTCAGAGAAAGTTTCTTCGATCTTCACGAAATTCAAGTATGTCATTGCTCACGCCCTCATACCTGGATTAAATGATTTTGAGATTTCTTCGGCAAACAGGAAGTCAGCCATGTTGGACTTCCTGCGTGATTTTAGAATTTACGAACGCATATTTGAAGACTTTAGGATGCACAAAAATTTATGAAACTTTACACACACATCCAAACTAGTAATTACTTCATTTTAGTGGTGAAATTTTGCTTGGGCGTGGCATGTTGGCTCTCTAGCGCCCCCTTATGTCTTTCAGATTTTGAACATACCTTTAGGTACTCGAAAACTCATGAAATTTGGCAAGATGATAGACACCTGTGAACTTTATTTAAATATATAGCCATTAGGCTCAGTGTGTTTAGCCGGCTCTATAGCGCCCCCTAACGCGTTGAAATTTTAACTTTGTCAAAGTTGATCCGATAATCATGAAATTTGGTATGCATATCCCACTCATCATTTGAAACATATTCCTCATTGGGTTTCATTAGCTCCGCCCACCCGGAAGTCGGCCATATTGGATTTCATGTCACTTTTAGCATTTTATAGGCCGCGTACTTTAACGAACTCCTCCTACAGATTTAATCAGATCGATTTGAAATTTGGTCAGGACCATCTTAAGACCTTGAAGATGAAAAGTTATTAAAATCGTGAGTTTTCACTTAACGAGCGGAACGTGGCGTGGCGTCCATTTTGAGCCATTCGCCATGAAACAGGCAGTTATTGTAACTCAACTGTACATAGTCCGATCTGCCCCAAATCTCTCAGGTATGATGGTGGTCCAGTACTGATGACATGTATATGAAAAATTATACTCATAGCCCCGCCCCAAGACGTTAGCCCCGCCCCCTTTCATATCTCATGAACCGTTTATAGTAGAGTCTTGCGGGAGGTGTCATATCACTCAGCAGAGAGTGCCTGTTTCATTGGGGATGGTTAGCCCCGCCCCCTACACATTAGCCCCGCCCCCTTTCATAACTCATGATCCGTTTGTAGTAGAGTCTTGTGGGGGGTGTCATATCACTCAGCAGAGAGTGCCTGTTTCATTGGTGAAAGTTATGCCCGCCCCCTACACATTAGCCACGCCCCCTTTCATAACTCGTGATCCGTTTGTCGTAGAGTCTTGTGGGAGGTGTTATATCGCTCAGCAGAGAGTGCCTGTCGTAGAGCCTTGCGGCAGGCGTCGTGGCGCTCGTCAGAGTTTCGGCTTCACGGTGCCCCGGCCGCGTCGGTCGGCGTCCCGCCAGCATCCTCGACGCGCAAGGGGCGAGGGCCCGTTCATCGCTGCTTGCAGCTTTAATTATTATTATTCTTTTTCCGCTGGTAGATCGCGTTTTTGACGACCTTAGCCATCCCCAAAACTCACGAAAAGTGGAGTATGCGTCAGAACTGGTGGGAAATTCAATGTTCTGGAGTGACTGGGCTCGGGTGTCTCCAGAGGGCTCCATAGCGCCCCCTAACGTACGCAGTTTTTCAGAGAAAGTTTCTTCGATCTTCACGAAATTCAAGTATGTCATTGCTCACGCCCTCATACCTGGATTAAATGATTTTGAGATTTCTTCGGCAAACAGGAAGTCAGCCATGTTGGACTTCCTGCGTGATTTTAGAATTTACGAACGCATATTTGAAGACTTTAGGATGCACAAAAATTTATGAAACTTTACACACACATCCAAACTAGTAGTTACTTCATTTTAGTGGTGAAATTTTGCTTGGGCGTGGCATGTTGGCTCTCTAGCGCCCCCTTATGTCTTTCAGATTTTGAACATACCTTTAGGTACTCGAAAACTCATGAAATTTGGCAAGATGATAGACACCTGTGAACTTTATTTAAATATATAGCCATTAGGCTCAGTGTGTTTAGCCGGCTCTATAGCGCCCCCTAACGCGTTGAAATTTTAACTTTGTCAAAGTTGATCCGATAATCATGAAATTTGGTATGCATATCCCACTCATCATTTGAAACATATTCCTCATTGGGTTTCATTAGCTCCGCCCACCCGGAAGTCGGCCATATTGGATTTCATGTCACTTTTAGCATTTTATAGGCCGCGTACTTTAACGAACTCCTCCTACAGATTTAATCAGATCGATTTGAAATTTGGTCAGGACCATCTTAAGACCTTGAAGATGAAAAGTTATTAAAATCGTGAGTTTTCACTTAACAAGCGGAACGTGGCGTGGCGTCCATTTTGAGCCATTCGCCATGAAACAGGCAGTTATTGTAACTCAACTGTACATAGTCCGATCTGCCCCAAATCTCTCAGGTATGATGGTGGTCCAGTACTGATGACATGTATATGAAAAATTATACTCATAGCCCCGCCCCAAGACGTTAGCCCCGCCCCCTTTCATATCTCATGAACCGTTTATAGTAGAGTCTTGCGGGAGGTGTCATATCACTCAGCAGAGAGTGCCTGTTTCATTGGGGATGGTTAGCCCCGCCCCCTACACATTAGCCCCGCCCCCTTTCATAACTCATGATCCGTTTGTAGTAGAGTCTTGTGGGGGGTGTCATATCACTCAGCAGAGAGTGCCTGTTTCATTGGTGAAAGTTATGCCCGCCCCCTACACATTAGCCACGCCCCCTTTCATAACTCGTGATCCGTTTGTCGTAGAGTCTTGTGGGAGGTGTTATATCGCTCAGCAGAGAGTGCCTGTCGTAGAGCCTTGCGGCAGGCGTCGTGGCGCTCGTCAGAGTTTCGGCTTCACGGTGCCCGGCCGCGTCGGTCGGCGTCCCGCCAGCATCCTCGACGCGCAAGGGGCGAGGGCCCGTTCATCGCTGCTTGCAGCTTTAATTAGGGCCCGAGCACGAAAGTGCCAGGACCCAACGGTGTCCTGGCACGAAGTGCAAGGAACCTATTGTTTTTCTGGGGATTATTATTAGGGCCCGAGCACGAAAGTGCCAGGACCCAACGGTGTCCTGGCACGAAGTGCAAGGACCCTATTGTTTTTCTGGGGATTATTATTATTAGGGCCCGAGCACGAAAGTGCCAGGACCCAACGGTGTCCTGGCACGAAGTGCAAGGAACCTATTGTTTTTCTGGGGATTATTATTAGGGCCCGAGCACGAAAGTGCCAGGACCCAACGGTGTCCTGGCACGAAGTGCAAGGAACCTATTGTTTTTCTGGGGATTATTATTATTATTCTTTTTTCCGCTGCAAGATCGCGTTTTTTACGACCTTAGCCATCCCCAAAACTCACGAAAAGTGGAGTATGCGTCAGAACTGGTGGGAAATTCAATGTTCTGGAGTGACTGGGCTCGGGTGTCTCCAGAGGGCTCCATAGCGCCCCCTAACGTACGCAGTTTTTCAGAGAAAGTTTCTTCGATCTTCACGAAATTCAAGTATGTCATTGCTCACGCCCTCATACCTGGATTAAATGATTTTGAGATTTCTTCGGCAAACAGGAAGTCAGCCATGTTGGACTTCCTGCGTGATTTTAGAATTTACGAACGCATATTTGAAGACTTTAGGATGCACAAAAATTTATGAAACTTTACACACACATCCAAACTAGTAATTACTTCATTTTAGTGGTGAAATTTTGCTTGGGCGTGGCATGTTGGCTCTCTAGCGCCCCCTTATGTCTTTCAGATTTTGAACATACCTTTAGGTACTCGAAAACTCATGAAATTTGGCAAGATGATAGACACCTGTGAACTTTATTTAAATATATAGCCATTAGGCTCAGTGTGTTTAGCCGGCTCTATAGCGCCCCCTAACGCGTTGAAATTTTAACTTTGTCAAAGTTGATCCGATAATCATGAAATTTGGTATGCATATCCCACTCATCATTTGAAACATATTCCTCATTGGGTTTCATTAGCTCCGCCCACCCGGAAGTCGGCCATATTGGATTTCATGTCACTTTTAGCATTTTATAGGCCGCGTACTTTAACGAACTCCTCCTACAGATTTAATCAGATCGATTTGAAATTTGGTCAGGACCATCTTAAGACCTTGAAGATGAAAAGTTATTAAAATCGTGAGTTTTCACTTAACGAGCGGAACGTGGCGTGGCGTCCATTTTGAGCCATTCGCCATGAAACAGGCAGTTATTGTAACTCAACTGTACATAGTCCGATCTGCCCCAAATCTCTCAGGTATGATGGTGGTCCAGTACTGATGACATGTATATGAAAAATTATACTCATAGCCCCGCCCCAAGACGTTAGCCCCGCCCCCTTTCATATCTCATGAACCGTTTATAGTAGAGTCTTGCGGGAGGTGTCATATCACTCAGCAGAGAGTGCCTGTTTCATTGGGGATGGTTAGCCCCGCCCCCTACACATTAGCCCCGCCCCCTTTCATAACTCATGATCCGTTTGTAGTAGAGTCTTGTGGGGGGTGTCATATCACTCAGCAGAGAGTGCCTGTTTCATTGGTGAAAGTTATGCCCGCCCCCTACACATTAGCCACGCCCCCTTTCATAACTCGTGATCCATTTGTCGTAGAGTCTTGTGGGAGGTGTTATATCGCTCAGCAGAGAGTGCCTGTTGTAGAGCCTTGCGGCAGGCGTCGTGGCGCTCGTCAGAGTTTCGGCTTCACGGTGCCCGGCCGCGTCGGTCGGCGTCCCGCCAGCATCCTCGACGCGCAAGGGGCGAGGGCCCGTTCATCGCTGCTTGCAGCTTTAATTAGGGCCCGAGCACGAAAGTGCCAGGACCCAACGGTGTCCTGGCACGAAGTGCAAGGAACCTATTGTTTTTCTGGGTATTATTATTCTTTTTCTGCTGGAATATCGCGTTTTTGACGACCTTAGCCATCCCCAAAACTCACGAAAAGTGGAGTATGCGTCAGAACTGGTGGGAAATTCAATGTTCTGGAGTGACTGGGCTCGGGTTTCTCCAGGGGGCTCCATAGCGCCCCCTAACGTACGCAGTTTTTCAGAGAAAGTTTCTTCGATCTTCACGAAATTCAAGTATGTCATTGCTCACGCCCTCATACCTGGATTAAATGATTTTGAGATTTTTTCGGCAAACAGGAAGTCAGCCATGTTGGATTTCCTGCGTGATTTTAGAATTTACGAACGCATATTTGAAGACTTTAGGATGCACAAAAATTTATGAAACTTTACACGCATATCCAAACTAGTAATTACTTTATTTTAGTAGTGAAATTTTGCTTGGGCGTGGCATATTTGCTCTCTAGCGCCCCCTTATGTCTTTTAGATTTTGAACATACCTTTAGGTACTCGAAAACTCATGAAATTTGGCAAAATGATAGACACCTGTGAACTTTATGTAAATGTGTAGCCATTAGGCTCAGTGTGTTTAGCCGGCTCTATAGCGCCCCCTAACGCGTTGAAATTTTAACTTTGTCAAAGTTGATCCGATATTCATGAAATTTGGTATGCATATCCCACTCATCATTTGAAACATATTCCTCATTGGGTTTCATTAGCTCCGCCCACCCGGAAGTCGGCCATATTGGATTTCATGTCACTTTTAGCGTTTTATTGGCCGCGTACTTTAACGAACTCCTCCTACAGATTTAATCAGATCGATTTGAAATTTGGTCAGGACCATCTTAAGACCTTGAGGATGAAAAGTTATTAAAATCGTGAGTTTTCACTTAACGAGCGGACCGTGGCGTGGCGGCCATTTTCAGCCATTCGCCATGAAACAGGCAGTTATTGTAACTCAACTGTACATAGTCCGATCTGCCCCAGATTTCTCAGGTATGATGGTGCTCCAGTACTGATGACATGTATATGAAAAATTATACTCATAGCCCCGCCCCAAGACGTTAGCCCCGCCCCCTTTCATATCTCATGAACCGTTTATAGTAGAGTCTTGCGGGAGGTGTCATATCACTCAGCAGAGAGTGCCTGTTTCATTGGGGATGGTTAGCCCCGCCCCCTACACATTAGCCCCGCCCCCTTTCATAACTCATGATCCGTTTGTCGTAGAGTCTTGTGGGAGGTGTCATATCACTCAGCAGAGAGTGCCTGTTTCATTGGTGAAAGTTATGCCCGCCCCCTACACATTAGCCACGCCCCCTTTCATAACTCGTGATCCGTTTGTCGTAGAGCCTTGCGGCAGGCGTCGTCGCGCTCGTCAGAGTTTCGGCTTCACCGTGCCCGGCCGCGTCGGTCGGCGTCCCGCCAGCATCCCCGACGCGCAAGGGGCGAGGGCCCGTTCATCGCTGCTTGCAGCTTTAATTATTAGGGCCCGAGCACGAAAGTGCCAGGACCCAACGGTGTCCTGGCACGAAGTGCAAGGAACCTATTGTTTTTCTGGGGATTATTATTAGGGCCCGAGCACGAAAGTGCCAGGACCCAACGGTGTCCTGGCACGAAGTGCAAGGAACCTATTGTTTTTCTGGGGATTATTATTATTATTAGGGCCCGAGCACGAAAGTGCCAGGACCCAACGGTGTCCTGGCACGAAGTGCAAGGAACCTATTGTTTTTCTGGGGATTATTATTATTATTCTTTTTCCGCTGGTAGATCGCGTTTTTGACGACCTTAGCCATCCCCAAAACTCACGAAAAGTGGAGTATGCGTCAGAACTGGTGGGAAATTCAATGTTCTGGAGTGACTGGGCTCGGGTGTCTCCAGAGGGCTCCATAGCGCCCCCTAACGTACGCAGTTTTTCAGAGAAAGTTTCTTCGATCTTCACGAAATTCAAGTATGTCATTGCTCACGCCCTCATACCTGGATTAAATGATTTTGAGATTTCTTCGGCAAACAGGAAGTCAGCCATGTTGGACTTCCTGCGTGATTTTAGAATTTACGAACGCATATTTGAAGACTTTAGGATGCACAAAAATTTATGAAACTTTACACACACATCCAAACTAGTAATTACTTCATTTTAGTGGTGAAATTTTGCTTGGGCGTGGCATGTTGGCTCTCTAGCGCCCCCTTATGTCTTTCAGATTTTGAACATACCTTTAGGTACTCGAAAACTCATGAAATTTGGCAAGATGATACACACCTGTGAACTTTATTTAAATATATAGCCATTAGGCTCAGTGTGTTTAGCCGGCTCTATAGCGCCCCCTAACGCGTTGAAATTTTAACTTTGTCAAAGTTGATCCGATAATCATGAAATTTGGTATGCATATCCCACTCATCATTTGAAACATATTCCTCATTGGGTTTCATTAGCTCCGCCCACCCGGAAGTCGGCCATATTGGATTTCATGTCACTTTTAGCATTTTATAGGCCGCGTACTTTAACGAACTCCTCCTACAGATTTAATCAGATCGATTTGAAATTTGGTCAGGACCATCTTAAGACCTTGAAGATGAAAAGTTATTAAAATCGTGAGTTTTCACTTAACGAGCGGAACGTGGCGTGGCGTCCATTTTGAGCCATTCGCCATGAAACAGGCAGTTATTGTAACTCAACTGTACATAGTCCGATCTGCCCCAAATCTCTCAGGTATGATGGTGGTCCAGTACTGATGACATGTATATGAAAAATTATACTCATAGCCCCGCCCCAAGACGTTAGCCCCGCCCCCTTTCATATCTCATGAACCGGTTATAGTAGAGTCTTGCGGGAGGTGTCATATCACTCAGCAGAGAGTGCCTGTTTCATTGGGGATGGTTAGCCCCGCCCCCTACACATTAGCCCCGCCCCCTTTCATAACTCATGATCCGTTTGTAGTAGAGTCTTGTGGGGGGTGTCATATCACTCAGCAGAGAGTGCCTGTTTCATTGGTGAAAGTTATGCCCGCCCCCTACACATTAGCCACGCCCCCCTTTCATAACTCGTGATCCGTTTGTCGTAGAGTCTTGTGGGAGGTGTTATATCGCTCAGCAGAGAGTGCCTGTCGTAGAGCCTTGCAGCAGGCGTCGTGGCGCTCGTCAGAGTTTCGGCTTCACGGTGCCCGGCCGCGTCGGTCGGCGTCCCGCCAGCATCCTCGACGCGCAAGGGGCGAGGGCCCGTTCATCGCTGCTTGCAGCTTTAATTATTATTATTATTCTTTTTCCGCTGCGAGATCGCGTTTTTGACGACCTTAGCCATCCCCAAAACTCACGAAAAGTGGAGTATGCGTCAGAACTGGTGGGAAATTCAATGTTCTGGAGTGACTGGGCTCGGGTGTCTCCAGAGGGCTCCATAGCGCCCCCTAACGTACGCAGTTTTTCAGAGAAAGTTTCTTCGATCTTCACGAAATTCAAGTATGTCATTGCTCACCGCCCTCATACCTGGATTAAATGATTTTGAGATTTCTTCGGCAAACAGGAAGTCAGCCATGTTGGACTTCCTGCGTGATTTTAGAATTTACGAACGCATATTTGAAGACTTTAGGATGCACAAAAATTTATGAAACTTTACACACACATCCAAACTAGTAATTACTTCATTTTAGTGGTGAAATTTTGCTTGGGCGTGGCATGTTGGCTCTCTAGCGCCCCCTTATGTCTTTCAGATTTTGAACATACCTTTAGGTACTCGGAATCTCATAAAATTTGGCAAAATGATAGACACCTGTGAACTTTATGTAACTGTATAGCCATTAGGCTCAGTGTGTTTAGCCGGCTCTATAGCGCCCCCTAACGCGTTGAAATTTTAACTTTGTCAAAGTTGATCCGATATTCATGAAATTTGGTATGCATATCCCACTCATCATTTGAAACATATTCCTCATTGGGTTTCATAAGCCCCGCCCACCCAGAAGTCGGCCATATTGGATTTTATGTACGATTTTCCCAATTTTTGAGTTTTATTGGCCGCGTACTTTAACGAACTCCTCCTACAGATTTGATCAGATGGAGTTGAAATTTGGTCAGGACCATCTTAAGACCTTGAAGATGAAAAGTTATTAAAATGATGAGTGTCCACTTAACGATCGGACCGTAGCGTGGCGGCCATTTTGAGCCATTCGCCAGTTATTGTAACTCAACTGTACATAGTCCGATCTGCCCCAAATCTCTCAGGTATGATGGTGCTCCAGTAATGATGACATGTATATGAAAAATTATACTCATAGCCCCGCCCTAAGACGTTAGCCCCGCCCCCTTTCATAACTCATGAACCGTTTATAGTAGAGTCTTGTGGGATGTGTCATATCACTCAGCAGAGAGTGGGTTAACCCTAACTCAACTGTACATAGTCCGATCTGCCCCAAATTTCTCAGGTATGATAAGGGTCCAGTCCTGATTATATGTAAATGCAAAAATATAGTCATAGCCACGGCCCCTACACATTAGCCCCGCCCCCTTTCATAACTCATGATCCGTTTGTCGTAGAGTCTTGTGGGAGGTGTCATATCACTCAGCAGAGAGTGCCTGTTTCATTGGTGAAGGTTATCCCCGCCCCCTACACATTAGCCCCGCCCCCTTTCATAACTCATGATCCGTTTGTCGTAGAGTCTTGTGGGAGGTGTCATATCACTCAGCAGAGAGTGCCTGTTTCATTGGTGAAGGTTATGCCCGCCCCCTACACATTAGCCACGCCCCCTTTCATTACTCATGATCCGTTTGTCGTAGAGTCTTGTGGGAGGTGTTATATCGCTCAGCAGAGAGTGCCTGTTTCATTGGTGAAGGTTATGCCCGCCCCCTACACATTAGCCACGCCCCCCTTCATAACTTGTGAACCGCTTGTCGTAGAGCCTTGCGGCAGGCGTCGTGGCGCTCGTCAGAGTTTCGGTTTCACCGTGCCCGGCCGCGTCGGTCGGCGTCCCGCCAGCATCCCCGACGCGCAAGGGGCGAGGGCCCGTTCATCGCTGCTTGCAGCTTTAATTATTATTCTTTTTTCCGCTGCAAGATCGCGTTTTTTGACGACCTTAGCCATCCCCAAAACTCACGAAAAGTGGAGTATGCGTCAGAACTGGTGGGAAATTCAATGTTCTGGAGTGACTGGGCTCGGGTGTCTCCAGAGGGCTCCATAGCGCCCCCTAACGTACGCAGTTTTTCAGAGAAAGTTTTCTTCGATCTTCACGAAATTCAAGTATGTCATTGCTCACGCCCTCATACCTGGATTAAATGATTTTGAGATTTCTTCGGCAAACAGGAAGTCAGCCATGTTGGACTTCCTGCGTGATTTTAGAATTTACGAACGCATATTTGAAGACTTTAGGATGCACAAAAATTTATGAAACTTTACACACACATCCAAACTAGTAATTACTTCATTTTAGTGGTGAAATTTTGCTTGGGCGTGGCATGTTGGCTCTCTAGCGCCCCCTTATGTCTTTCAGATTTTGAACATACCTTTAGGTACTCGAAAACTCATGAAATTTGGCAAGATGATAGACACCTGTGAACTTTATTTAAATATATAGCCATTAGGCTCAGTGTGTTTAGCCGGCTCTATAGCGCCCCCTAACGCGTTGAAATTTTAACTTTGTCAAAGTTGATCCGATAATCATGAAATTTGGTATGCATATCCCACTCATCATTTGAAACATATTCCTCATTGGGTTTCATTAGCTCCGCCCACCCGGAAGTCGGCCATATTGGATTTCATGTCACTTTTAGCATTTTATAGGCCGCGTACTTTAACGAACTCCTCCTACAGATTTAATCAGATCGATTTGAAATTTGGTCAGGACCATCTTAAGACCTTGAAGATGAAAAGTTATTAAAATCGTGAGTTTTCACTTAACGAGCGGAACGTGGCGTGGCGTCCATTTTGAGCCATTCGCCATGAAACAGGCAGTTATTGTAACTCAACTGTACATAGTCCGATCTGCCCCAAATCTCTCAGGTATGATGGTGGTCCAGTACTGATGACATGTATATGAAAAATTATACTCATAGCCCCGCCCCAAGACGTTAGCCCCGCCCCCTTTCATATCTCATGAACCGTTTATAGTAGAGTCTTGCGGGAGGTGTCATATCACTCAGCAGAGAGTGCCTGTTTCATTGGGGATGGTTAGCCCCGCCCCCTACACATTAGCCCCGCCCCTTTCATAACTCATGATCCGTTTGTAGTAGAGTCATGTGGGGGTGTCATATCACTCAGCAGAGAGTGCCTGTTTCATTGGTGAAAGTTATGCCCGCCCCCTACACATTAGCCACGCCCCCTTTCATAACTCGTGATCCGTTTGTCGTAGAGTCTTGTGGGAGGTGTTATATCGCTCAGCAGAGAGTGCCTGTCGTAGAGCCTTGCGGCAGGCGTCGTGGCGCTCGTCAGAGTTTCGGCTTCACGGTGCCCGGCCGCGTCGGTCGGCGTCCCGCCAGCATCCTCGACGCGCAAGGGGCGAGGGCCCGTTCATCGCTGCTTGCAGCTTTAATTATTCTTTTTCCGCTGGTAGATCGCGTTTTTGACGACCTTAGCCATCCCCAAAACTCACGAAAAGTGGAGTATGCGTCAGAACTGGTGGGAAATTCAATGTTCTGGAGTGACTGGGCTCGGGTGTCTCCAGAGGGCTCCATAGCGCCCCCTAACGTACGCAGTTTTTCCGAGAAAGTTTCTTCGATCTTCACGAAATTCAAGTATGTCATTGCTCACGCCCTCATACCTGGATTAAATGATTTTGAGATTTCTTCGGCCAACAGGAAGTCAGCCATGTTGGACTTCCTGCGTGATTTTAGAATTTACGAACGCATATTTGAAGACTTTAGGATGCACAAAAAATAATGAAACTTTACACGCACATCCAAACTCGTAATTAGTTTATTTTAGTGGTGAAATTTTGCTTGGGCGTCGCATGTTGGCTCTCTAGCGCCCCCTTATGTCTTTCAGATTTTGAACATACCTTTAGGTACTCGAAAACTCATGAAATTTGGCAAGATGATAGACACCTGTGAACTTTATTTAAATATATAGCCATTAGGCTCAGTGTGTTTAGCCGGCTCTATAGCGCCCCCTAACGCGTTGAAATTTTAACTTTGTCAAAGTTGATCCGATAATCATGAAATTTGGTATGCATATCCCACTCATCATTTGAAACATATTCCTCATTGGGTTTCATTAGCTCCGCCCACCCGGAAGTCGGCCATATTGGATTTCATGTCACTTTTAGCATTTTATAGGCCGCGTACTTTAACGAACTCCTCCTACAGATTTAATCAGATCGATTTGAAATTTGGTCAGGACCATCTTAAGACCTTGAAGATGAAAAGTTATTAAAATCGTGAGTTTTCACTTAACGAGCGGAACGTGGCGTGGCGTCCATTTTGAGCCATTCGCCATGAAACAGGCAGTTATTGTAACTCAACTGTACATAGTCCGATCTGCCCCAAATCTCTCAGGTATGATGGTGGTCCAGTACTGATGACATGTATATGAAAAATTATACTCATAGCCCCGCCCCAAGACGTTAGCCCCGCCCCCTTTCATATCTCATGAACCGTTTATAGTAGAGTCTTGCGGGAGGTGTCATATCACTCAGCAGAGAGTGCCTGTTTCATTGGGGATGGTTAGCCCCGCCCCCTACACATTAGCCCCGCCCCCTTTCATAACTCATGATCCGTTTGTAGTAGAGTCTTGTGGGGGGTGTCATATCACTCAGCAGAGAGTGCCTGTTTCATTGGTGAAAGTTATGCCCGCCCCCTACACATTAGCCACGCCCCCTTTCATAACTCGTGATCCGTTTGTCGTAGAGTCTTGTGGGAGGTGTTATATCGCTCAGCAGAGAGTGCCTGTCGTAGAGCCTTGCGGCAGGCGTCGTGGCGCTCGTCAGAGTTTCGGCTTCACGGTGCCCGGCCGCGTCGGTCGGCGTCCCGCCAGCATCCTCGACGCGCAAGGGCGAGGGCCCGTTCATCGCTGCTTGCAGCTTTAATTATTCTTTTTCCGCTGGTAGATCGCGTTTTTGACGACCTTAGCCATCCCCAAAACTCACGAAAAGTGGAGTATGCGTCAGAACTGGTGGGAAATTCAATGTTCTGGAGTGACTGGGCTCGGGTGTCTCCAGAGGGCTCCATAGCGCCCCCTAACGTACGCAGTTTTTCCGAGAAAGTTTCTTCGATCTTCACGAAATTCAAGTATGTCATTGCTCACGCCCTCATACCTGGATTAAATGATTTTGAGATTTCTTCGGCCAACAGGAAGTCAGCCATGTTGGACTTCCTGCGTGATTTTAGAATTTACGAACGCATATTTGAAGACTTTAGGATGCACAAAAAATAATGAAACTTTACACGCACATCCAAACTCGTAATTAGTTTATTTTAGTGGTGAAATTTTGCTTGGGCGTGGCATGTTGGCTCTCTAGCGCCCCCTTATGTCTTTCAGATTTTGAACATACCTTTAGGTACTCGAAAACTCATGAAATTTGGCAAGATGATAGACACCTGTGAACTTTATTTAAATATATAGCCATTAGGCTCAGTGTGTTTAGCCGGCTCTATAGCGCCCCCTAACGCGTTGAAATTTTAACTTTGTCAAAGTTGATCCGATAATCATGAAATTTGGTATGCATATCCCACTCATCATTTGAAACATATTCCTCATTGGGTTTCATTAGCTCCGCCCACCCGGAAGTCGGCCATATTGGATTTCATGTCACTTTTAGCATTTTATAGGCCGCGTACTTTAACGAACTCCTCCTACAGATTTAATCAGATCGATTTGAAATTTGGTCAGGACCATCTTAAGACCTTGAAGATGAAAAGTTATTAAAATCGTGAGTTTTCACTTAACGAGCGGAACGTGGCGTGGCGTCCATTTTGAGCCATTCGCCATGAAACAGGCAGTTATTGTAACTCAACTGTACATAGTCCGATCTGCCCCAAATCTCTCAGGTATGATGGTGGTCCAGTACTGATGACATGTATATGAAAAATTATACTCATAGCCCCGCCCCAAGACGTTAGCCCCGCCCCCTTTCATATCTCATGAACCGTTTATAGTAGAGTCTTGCGGGAGGTGTCATATCACTCAGCAGAGAGTGCCTGTTTCATTGGGGATGGTTAGCCCCGCCCCCTACACATTAGCCCCGCCCCCTTTCATAACTCATGATCCGTTTGTAGTAGAGTCTTGTGGGGGGTGTCATATCACTCAGCAGAGAGTGCCTGTTTCATTGGTGAAAGTTATGCCCGCCCCCTACACATTAGCCACGCCCCCTTTCATAACTCGTGATCCGTTTGTCGTAGAGTCTTGTGGGAGGTGTTATATCGCTCAGCAGAGAGTGCCTGTCGTAGAGCCTTGCGGCAGGCGTCGTGGCGCTCGTCAGAGTTTCGGCTTCACGGTGCCCGGCCGCGTCGGTCGGCGTCCCGCCAGCATCCTTGACGCGCAAGGGGCGAGGGCCCGTTCATCGCTGCTTGCAGCTTTAATTAGGGCCCGAGCACGAAAGTGCCAGGACCCAACGGTGTCCTGGCACGAAGTGCAAGGAACCTATTGTTTTTCTGGGGATTATTATTATTAGGGCCCGAGCACGAAAGTGCCAGGACCCAACGGTGTCCTGGCACGAAGTGCAAGGAACCTATTGTTTTTTCTGGGGATTATTATTAGGGCCCGAGCACGAAAGTGCCAGGACCCAACGGTGTCCTGGCACGAAGTGCAAGGAACCTATTGTTTTTCTGGGGATTATTATTATTATTCTTTTTCCGCTGCAAGATCGCGTTTTTGACGACCTTAGCCATCCCCAAAACTCACGAAAAGTGGAGTATGCGTCAGAACTGGTGGGAAATTCAATGTTCTGGAGTGACTGGGCTCGGGTGTCTCCAGAGAGCTCCATAGCGCCCCCTAACGTACGCAGTTTTTCCGAGAAAGTTTCTTCGATCTTCACGAAATTCAAGTATGTCATTGCTCACGCCCTCATACCTGGATTAAATGATTTTGAGATTTCTTCGGCCAACAGGAAGTCAGCCATGTTGGACTTCCTGCGTGATTTTAGAATTTACGAACGCATATTTGAAGACTTTAGGATGCACAAAAAATAATGAAACTTTACACGCACATCCAAACTCGTAATTAGTTTATTTTAGTGGTGAAATTTTGCTTGGGCGTCGCATGTTGGCTCTCTAGCGCCCCCTTATGTCTTTCAGATTTTGAACATACCTTTAGGTACTCGAAAACTCATGAAATTTGGCAAAATGATAGACACCTGTGAACTTTATTTAAATGTATAGCCATTAGGCTCAGTGTGTTTAGCGGGCTCTCTAGCGCCCCCTAACGCGTTGAAATTTTAACTTTGTCAAAGTTGATCCGATATTCATGAAATTTGGTATGCATATCCCACTCATCATTTGAAACATATTCCTCAATGGATTTCATTAGCTCCGCCCACCCGGAAGTCGGCCATATTGGATTTCATGTCACTTTTAGCGTTTTATAGGCCGCGTACTTTAACGAACTCCTCCTACAGATTTAATCAGATCGAGTTGAAATTTGGTCAGGACCATCTTAAGACCTTGAGGATGAAAAGTTATTAAAATCGTGAGTTTTCACTTAACGAGCGGACCGTGGCGTGGCGGCCATTTTGAGCCATTCGCCATGAAACAGGCAGTTATTGTAACTCAACTGTACATAGTCCGATCTGCCCCAAATCTCTCAGGTATGATGGTGCTCCAGTACTGATGACATGTATATGAAAAATTATACTCATAGCCCCGCCCCAAGACGTTAGCCCCGCCCCCTTTCATAACTCATGAACCGTTTGTCGTAGAGTCTTGTGGGAGGTGTCATATCACTCAGCAGAGAGTGCCTGTTTCATTGGTGAAGGTTATGCCCGCCCCCTACACATTAGCCACGCCCCCTTTCATAACTCATGATCCGTTTGTCGTAGAGTCTTGTGGGATGTGTCATATCACTCAGCAGAGAGTGGGTTAACCCTAACTCAACTGTACATAGTTCGATCTGCCCCAAATTTCTCAGGTATGATAAGGGTCCAGTCCTGATTATATGTAAATGCAAAAATATAGTCATAGCCACGCCCCCTACACAACTCATGAACCGTTTGTCGTAGAGTCTTGTGGGAGGTGTCATATCACTCAGCAGAGAGTGCCTGTTAAGTTGGTATTGTTATCCCCGCTCCCTATACATTAGCCCCGCCCCCTTTCATATCTCATGAACCGTTTATAGTAGAGTCTTGTGGGAGGTGTCATATCACTCAGCAGAGAGTGCCTGTTTCATTGGTGAAAGTTATGCCCGCCCCCTACACATTAGCCACGCCCCCTTTCATAACTCATGATCCGTTTGTCGTAAAGTCTTGTGGGAGGTGTCATATCGCTCAGCAGAGAGTGCCTGTTAAGTTGGTGTTGTTATCCCCGCCTCCTACACATTAGCCACGCCCCCCTTCATAACTCGTGAACCGCTTGTCGTAGAGCCTTGCGGCAGGTGTCGTGGCGCTCGTCAGAGTTTCGGCTTCACAGTGCCTGGCCGCGTCGGTCGGCGTCCCGCCAGCATCCCCGACGCGCAAGTAGGGGCGAGGGCCCGTTCATCGCTGCTTGCAGCTTTAATTAGGGCCCGAGCACGAAAGTGCCAGGACCCAACGGTGTCCTGGCACGAAGTGCAAGGAACCTATTGTTTTTCTGGGGATTATTATTAGGGCCCGAGCACGAAAGTGCCAGGACCCAACGGTGTCCTGGCACGAAGTGCAAGGAACCTATTGTTTTTCTGGGGATTATTATTATTATTATTAGGGCCCGAGCACGAAAGTGCCAGGACCCAACGGTGTCCTGGCACGAAGTGCAAGGAACCTATTGTTTTTCTGGGGATTATTATTATTCTTTTTCCGCTGCAAGATCGCGTTTTTGACGACCTTAGCCATCCCCAAAACTCACGAAAAGTGGAGTATGCGTCAGAACTGGTGGGAAATTCAATGTTCTGGAGTGACTGGGCTCGGGTGTCTCCAGAGGGCTCCATAGCGCCCCCTAACGTACGCAGTTTTTCAGAGAAAGTTTCTTCGATCTTCACGAAATTCAAGTATGTCATTGCTCACGCCCTCATACCTGGATTAAATGATTTTGAGATTTCTTCGGCAAACAGGAAGTCAGCCATGTTGGACTTCCTGCGTGATTTTAGAATTTACGAACGCATATTTGAAGACTTTAGGATGCACAAAAATTTATGAAACTTTACACACACATCCAAACTAGTAATTACTTCATTTTAGTGGTGAAATTTTGCTTGGGCGTGGCATGTTGGCTCTCTAGCGCCCCCTTATGTCTTTCAGATTTTGAACATACCTTTAGGTACTCGAAAACTCATGAAATTTGGCAAGATGATAGACACCTGTGAACTTTATTTAAATATATAGCCATTAGGCTCAGTGTGTTTAGCCGGCTCTATAGCGCCCCCTAACGCGTTGAAATTTTAACTTTGTCAAAGTTGATCCGATAATCATGAAATTTGGTATGCATATCCCACTCATCATTTGAAACATATTCCTCATTGGGTTTCATTAGCTCCGCCCACCCGGAAGTCGGCCATATTGGATTTCATGTCACTTTTAGCATTTTATAGGCCGCGTACTTTAACGAACTCCTCCTACAGATTTAATCAGATCGATTTGAAATTTGGTCAGGACCATCTTAAGACCTTGAAGATGAAAAGTTATTAAAATCGTGAGTTTTCACTTAACGAGCGGAACGTGGCGTGGCGTCCATTTTGAGCCATTCGCCATGAAACAGGCAGTTATTGTAACTCAACTGTACATAGTCCGATCTGCCCCAAATCTCTCAGGTATGATGGTGGTCCAGTACTGATGACATGTATATGAAAAATTATACTCATAGCCCCGCCCCAAGACGTTAGCCCCGCCCCCTTTCATATCTCATGAACCGTTTATAGTAGAGTCTTGCGGGAGGTGTCATATCACTCAGCAGAGAGTGCCTGTTTCATTGGGGATGGTTAGCCCCGCCCCCTACACATTAGCCCCGCCCCCTTTCATAACTCATGATCCGTTTGTAGTAGAGTCTTGTGGGGGGTGTCATATCACTCAGCAGAGAGTGCCTGTTTCATTGGTGAAAGTTATGCCCGCCCCCTACACATTAGCCACGCCCCCTTTCATAACTCGTGATCCGTTTGTCGTAGAGTCTTGTGGGAGGTGTTATATCGCTCAGCAGAGAGTGCCTGTCGTAGAGCCTTGCGGCAGGCGTCGTGGCGCTCGTCAGAGTTTCGGCTTCACGGTGCCCGGCCGCGTCGGTCGGCGTCCCGCCAGCATCCTCGACGCGCAAGGGGCGAGGGCCCGTTCATCGCTGCTTGCAGCTTTAATTAGGGCCCGAGCACGAAAGTGCCAGGACCCAACGGTGTCCTGGCACGAAGTGCAAGGAACCTATTGTTTTTCTGGGGATTATTATTATTATTCTTTTTCCGCTGCAAGATCGCGTTTTTGACGACCTTAGCCATCCCCAAAACTCACGAAAAGTGGAGTATGCGTCAGAACTGGTGGGAAATTCAATGTTCTGGAGTGACTGGGCTCGGGTGTCTCCAGAGGGCTCCATAGCGCCCCCTAACGTACGCAGTTTTTCAGAGAAAGTTTCTTCGATCTTCACGAAATTCAAGTATGTCATTGCTCACGCCCTCGTACCTGGATTAAATGATTTTGAGATTTCTTCGGCAAACAGGAAGTCAGCCATGTTGGACTTCCTGCGTGATTTTAGAATTTACGAACGCATATTTGAAGACTTTAGGATGCACAAAAATTTATGAAACTTTACACGCACATCCAAACTAGTAATTACTTAATTTTAGTGGTGAAATTTTGCTTGGGCGTGGCATGTTGGCTCTCTAGCGCCCCCTTATGTCTTTCAGATTTTGAACATACCTTTAGGTACTCGAAAACTCATGAAATTTGGCAAGATGATAGACACCTGTGAACTTTATTTAAATATATAGCCATTAGGCTCAGTGTGTTTAGCCGGCTCTATAGCGCCCCCTAACGCGTTGAAATTTTAACTTTGTCAAAGTTGATCCGATAATCATGAAATTTGGTATGCATATCCCACTCATCATTTGAAACATATTCCTCATTGGGTTTCATTAGCTCCGCCCACCCGGAAGTCGGCCATATTGGATTTCATGTCACTTTTAGCATTTTATAGGCCGCGTACTTTAACGAACTCCTCCTACAGATTTAATCAGATCGATTTGAAATTTGGTCAGGACCATCTTAAGACCTTGAAGATGAAAAGTTATTAAAATCGTGAGTTTTCACTTAACGAGCGGAACGTGGCGTGGCGTCCATTTTGAGCCATTCGCCATGAAACAGGCAGTTATTGTAACTCAACTGTACATAGTCCGATCTGCCCCAAATCTCTCAGGTATGATGGTGGTCCAGTACTGATGACATGTATATGAAAAATTATACTCATAGCCCCGCCCCAAGACGTTAGCCCCGCCCCCTTTCATATCTCATGAACCGTTTATAGTAGAGTCTTGCGGGAGGTGTCATATCACTCAGCAGAGAGTGCCTGTTTCATTGGGGATGGTTAGCCCCGCCCCCTACACATTAGCCCCGCCCCCTTTCATAACTCATGATCCGTTTGTAGTAGAGTCTTGTGGGGGGTGTCATATCACTCAGCAGAGAGTGCCTGTTTCATTGGTGAAAGTTATGCCCGCCCCCTACACATTAGCCACGCCCCCTTTCATAACTCGTGATCCGTTTGTCGTAGAGTCTTGTGGGAGGTGTTATATCGCTCAGCAGAGAGTGCCTGTCGTAGAGCCTTGCGGCAGGCGTCGTGGCGCTCGTCAGAGTTTCGGCTTCACGGTGCCCGGCCGCGTCGGTCGGCGTCCCGCCAGCATCCTCGACGCGCAAGGGGCGAGGGCCCGTTCATCGCTGCTTGCAGCTTTAATTATTATTCTTTTTTCCGCTGCGAGATCGCGTTTTTGACGACCTTAGCCATCCCCAAAACTCACGAAAAGTGGAGTATGCGTCAGAACTGGTGGGAAATTCAATGTTCTGGAGTGACTGGGCTCGGGTGTCTCCAGAGGGCTCCATAGCGCCCCCTAACGTACGCAGTTTTTCAGAGAAAGTTTCTTCGATCTTCACGAAATTCAAGTATGTCATTGCTCACGCCCTCATACCTGGATTAAATGATTTTGAGATTTCTTCGGCAAACAGGAAGTCAGCCATGTTGGACTTCCTGCGTGATTTTAGAATTTACGAACGCATATTTGAAGACTTTAGGATGCACAAAAATTTATGAAACTTTACACACACATCCAAACTAGTAATTACTTAATTTTAGTGGTGAAATTTTGCTTGGGCGTGGCATGTTGGCTCTCTAGCGCCCCCTTATGTCTTTCAGATTTTGAACATACCTTTAGGTACTCGAAAACTCATGAAATTTGGCAAGATGATAGACACCTGTGAACTTTATTTAAATATATAGCCATTAGGCTCAGTGTGTTTAGCCGGCTCTATAGCGCCCCCTAACGCGTTGAAATTTTAACTTTGTCAAAGTTGATCCGATAATCATGAAATTTGGTATGCATATCCCACTCATCATTTGAAACATATTCCTCATTGGGTTTCATTAGCTCCGCCCACCCGGAAGTCGGCCATATTGGATTTCATGTCACTTTTAGCATTTTATAGGCCGCGTACTTTAACGAACTCCTCCTACAGATTTAATCAGATCGATTTGAAATTTGGTCAGGACCATCTTAAGACCTTGAAGATGAAAAGTTATTAAAATCGTGAGTTTTCACTTAACGAGCGGAACGTGGCGTGGCGTCCATTTTGAGCCATTCGCCATGAAACAGGCAGTTATTGTAACTCAACTGTACATAGTCCGATCTGCCCCAAATCTCTCAGGTATGATGGTGGTCCAGTACTGATGACATGTATATGAAAAATTATACTCATAGCCCCGCCCCAAGACGTTAGCCCCGCCCCCTTTCATATCTCATGAACCGTTTATAGTAGAGTCTTGCGGGAGGTGTCATATCACTCAGCAGAGAGTGCCTGTTTCATTGGGGATGGTTAGCCCCGCCCCCTACACATTAGCCCCGCCCCCGTTCATAACTCATGATCCGTTTGTAGTAGAGTCTTGTGGGGGGTGTCATATCACTCAGCAGAGAGTGCCTGTTTCATTGGTGAAAGTTATGCCCGCCCCCTACACATTAGCCACGCCCCCTTTCATAACTCGTGATCCGTTTGTCGTAGAGTCTTGTGGGAGGTGTTATATCGCTCAGCAGAGAGTGCCTGTCGTAGAGCCTTGCGGCAGGCGTCGTGGCGCTCGTCAGAGTTTCGGCTTCACGGTGCCCGGCCGCGTCGGTCGGCGTCCCGCCAGCATCCTCGACGCGCAAGGGGCGAGGGCCCGTTCATCGCTGCTTGCAGCTTTAATTAGGGCCCGAGCACGAAAGTGCCAGGACCCAACGGTGTCCTGGCACGAAGTGCAAGGAACCTATTGTTTTTCTGGGGATTATTATTATTATTCTTTTTCCGCTGGTAGATCGCGTTTTTGACGACCTTAGCCATCCCCAAAACTCACGAAAAGTGGAGTATGCGTCAGAACTGGTGGGAAATTCAATGTTCTGGAGTGACTGGGCTCGGGTGTCTCCAGAGGGCTCCATAGCGCCCCCTAACGTACGCAGTTTTTCCGAGAAAGTTTCTTCGATCTTCACGAAATTCAAGTATGTCATTGCTCACGCCCTCATACCTGGATTAAATGATTTTGAGATTTCTTCGGCCAACAGGAAGTCAGCCATGTTGGACTTCCTGCGTGATTTTAGAATTTACGAACGCATATTTGAAGACTTTAGGATGCACAAAAAATAATGAAACTTTACACGCACATCCAAACTCGTAATTAGTTTATTTTAGTGGTGAAATTTTGCTTGGGCGTCGCATGTTGGCTCTCTAGCGCCCCCTTATGTCTTTCAGATTTTGAACATACCTTTAGGTACTCGAAAACTCATGAAATTTGGCAAGATGATAGACACCTGTGAACTTTATTTAAATATATAGCCATTAGGCTCAGTGTGTTTAGCCGGCTCTATAGCGCCCCCTAACGCGTTGAAATTTTAACTTTGTCAAAGTTGATCCGATAATCATGAAATTTGGTATGCATATCCCACTCATCATTTGAAACATATTCCTCATTGGGTTTCATTAGCTCCGCCCACCCGGAAGTCGGCCATATTGGATTTTATGTACGATTTTCCCAATTTTTGAGTTTTATTGGCCGCGTACTTTAACGAACTCCTCCTACAGATTTGATCAGATGGAGTTGAAATTTGGTCAGGACCATCTTAAGACCTTGAAGATGAAAAGTTATTAAAATGATGAGTGTCCACTTAACGATCGGACCGTAGCGTGGCGGCCATTTTGAGCCATTCGCCAGTTATTGTAACTCAACTGTACATAGTCCGATCTGCCCCAAATCTCTCAGGTATGATGGTGCTCCAGTACTGATGACATGTATATGAAAAATTATACTCATAGCCCCGCCCTAAGACGTTAGCCCCGCCCCCTTTCATAACTCATGAACCGTTTATAGTAGAGTCTTGTGGGATGTGTCATATCACTCAGCAGAGAGTGGGTTAACCCTAACTCAACTGTACATAGTCCGATCTGCCCCAAATTTCTCAGGTATGATAAGGGTCCAGTCCTGATTATATGTAAATGCAAAAATATAGTCATAGCCACGGCCCCTACACATTAGCCCCGCCCCCTTTCATAACTCATGATCCGTTTGTCGTACAGTCTTGTGGGAGGTGTCATATCACTCAGCAGAGAGTGCCTGTTTCATTGGTGAAGGTTATCCCCGCCCCCTACACATTAGCCCCGCCCCCTTTCATAACTCATGATCCGTTTGTCGTAGAGTCTTGTGGGAGGTGTCATATCACTCAGCAGAGAGTGCCTGTTTCATTGGTGAAGGTTATGCCCGCCCCCTACACATTAGCCACGCCCCCTTTCATTACTCATGATCCGTTTGTCGTAGAGTCTTGTGGGAGGTGTTATATCGCTCAGCAGAGAGTGCCTGTTTCATTGGTGAAGGTTATCCCCGCCCCCTACACATTAGCCCCGCCCCCTTTCATAACTCATGATCCGTTTGTCGTAGAGTCTTGTGGGAGGTGTCATATCACTCAGCAGAGAGTGCCTGTTTCATTGGTGAAAGTTATGCCCGCCCCCTACACATTAGCCACGCCCCCTTTCAAAACTCGTGATCCGTTTGTCGTAAAGCCTTGCGGCAGGCGTCGTCGCGCTCGTCAGAGTTTCGGCTTCACCGTGCCCGGCCGCGTCGGTCGGCGTCCCGCCAGCATCCCCGACGCGCAAGGGGCGAGGGCCCGTTCATCGCTGCTTGCAGCTTTAATTATTATTCTTTTTCCGCTGGTAGATCGCGTTTTTGACGACCTTAGCCATCCCCAAAACTCACGAAAAGTGGAGTATGCGTCAGAAACTGGTGGGAAATTCAATGTTCTGGAGTGACTGGGCTCGGGTGTCTCCAGAGGGCTCCATAGCGCCCCCTAACGTACGCAGTTTTTCAGAGAAAGTTTCTTCGATCTTCACGAAATTCAAGTATGTCATTGCTCACGCCCTCATACCTGGATTAAATGATTTTGAGATTTCTTCGGCAAACAGGAAGTCAGCCATGTTGGACTTCCTGCGTGATTTTAGAATTTACGAACGCATATTTGAAGACTTTAGGATGCACAAAAATTTATGAAACTTTACACACACATCCAAACTAGTAATTACTTCATTTTAGTGGTGAAATTTTGCTTGGGCGTGGCATGTTGGCTCTCTAGCGCCCCCTTATGTCTTTCAGATTTTGAACATACCTTTAGGTACTCGAAAACTCATGAAATTTGGCAAGATGATAGACACCTGTGAACTTTATGTAACTGTATAGCCATTAGGCTCAGTGTGTTTAGCCGGCTCTATAGCGCCCCCTAACGCGTTGAAATTTTAACTTTGTCAAAGTTGATCCGATATTCATGAAATTTGGTATGCATATCCCACTCATCATTTGAAACATATTCCTCATTGGGTTTCATTAGCTCCGCCCACCCGGAAGTCGGCCATATTGGATTTCATGTCACTTTTAGCGTTTTATAGGCCGCGTACTTTAACGAACTCCTCCTACAGCTTTAATCAGATCGATTTGAAATTTGGTCAGGACCATCTTAAGACCTTGAGGATGAAAAGTTATTAAAATCGTGAGTTTTCACTTAACGAGCGGACCGTGGCGTGGCGGCCATTTTCAGCCATTCGCCATGAAACAGGCAGTTATTGTAACTCAACTGTACATAGTCCGATCTGCCCCAGATTTCTCAGGTATGATGGTGCTCCAGTACTGATGACATGTATATGAAAAATTATACTCATAGCCCCGCCCCAAGACGTTAGCCCCGCCCCCTTTCATATCTCATGAACCGTTTATAGTAGAGTCTTGCGGGAGGTGTCATATCACTCAGCAGAGAGTGCCTGTTTCATTGGGGATGGTTAGCCCCGCCCCCTACACATTAGCCCCGCCCCCTTTCATAACTCATGATCCGTTTGTCGTAGAGTCTTGTGGGAGGTGTCATATCACTCAGCAGAGAGTGCCTGTTTCATTGGTGAAAGTTATGCCCGCCCCCTACACATTAGCCCCGCCCCCTTTCATAACTCGTGATCCGTTTGTCGTAGAGCCTTGCGGCAGGCGTCGTCGCGCTCGTCAGAGGTTCGGCTTCACCGTGCCCGGCCGCGTCGGTCGGCGTCCCGCCAGCATCCCCGACGCGCAAGGGGCGAGGGCCCGTTCATCGCTGCTTGCAGCTTTAATTATTATTCTTTTTCCGCTGCGAGATCGCGTTTTTGACGACCTTAGCCATCCCCAAAACTCACGAAAAGTGGAGTATGCGTCAGAACTGGTGGGAAATTCAATGTTCTGGAGTGACTGGGCTCGGGTGTCTCCAGAGGGCTCCATAGCGCCCCCTAACGTACGCAGTTTTTCAGAGAAAGTTTCTTCGATCTTCACGAAATTCAAGTATGTCATTGCTCACGCCCTCATACCTGGATTAAATGATTTTGAGATTTCTTCGGCAAACAGGAAGTCAGCCATGTTGGACTTCCTGCGTGATTTTAGAATTTACGAACGCATATTTGAAGACTTTAGGATGCACAAAAATTTATGAAACTTTACACACACATCCAAACTAGTAATTACTTCATTTTAGTGGTGAAATTTTGCTTGGGCGTGGCATGTTGGCTCTCTAGCGCCCCCTTATGTCTTTCAGATTTTGAACATACCTTTAGGTACTCGAAAACTCATGAAATTTGGCAAGATGATAGACACCTGTGAACTTTATTTAAATATATAGCCATTAGGCTCAGTGTGTTTAGCCGGCTCTATAGCGCCCCCTAACGCGTTGAAATTTTAACTTTGTCAAAGTTGATCCGATAATCATGAAATTTGGTATGCATATCCCACTCATCATTTGAAACATATTCCTCATTGGGTTTCATTAGCTCCGCCCACCCGGAAGTCGGCCATATTGGATTTCATGTCACTTTTAGCATTTTATAGGCCACGTACTTTAACGAACTCCTCCTACAGATTTAATCAGATCGATTTGAAATTTGGTCAGGACCATCTTAAGACCTTGAAGATGAAAAGTTATTAAAATCGTGAGTTTTCACTTAACGAGCGGAACGTGGCGTGGCGTCCATTTTGAGCCATTCGCCATGAAACAGGCAGTTATTGTAACTCAACTGTACATAGTCCGATCTGCCCCAAATCTCTCAGGTATGATGGTGGTCCAGTACTGATGACATGTATATGAAAAATTATACTCATAGCCCCGCCCCAAGACGTTAGCCCCGCCCCCTTTCATATCTCATGAACCGTTTATAGTAGAGTCTTGCGGGAGGTGTCATATCACTCAGCAGAGAGTGCCTGTTTCATTGGGGATGGTTAGCCCCGCCCCCAACACATTAGCCCCGCCCCCTTTCATAACTCATGATCCGTTTGTAGTAGAGTCTTGTGGGGGGTGTCATATCACTCAGCAGAGAGTGCCTGTTTCATTGGTGAAAGTTATGCCCGCCCCCTACACATTAGCCACGCCCCCTTTCATAACTCGTGATCCGTTTGTCGTAGAGTCTTGTGGGAGGTGTTATATCGCTCAGCAGAGAGTGCCTGTCGTAGAGCCTTGCGGCAGGCGTCGTGGCGCTCGTCAGAGTTTCGGCTTCACGGTGCCCGGCCGCGTCGGTCGGCGTCCCGCCAGCATCCTCGACGCGCAAGGGGCGAGGGCCCGTTCATCGCTGCTTGCAGCTTTAATTATTCTTTTTCCGCTGCGAGATCGCGTTTTTGACGACCTTAGCCATCCCCAAAACTCACGAAAAGTGGAGTATGCGTCAGAACTGGTGGGAAATTCAATGTTCTGGAGTGACTGGGCTCGGGTGTCTCCAGAGGGCTCCATAGCGCCCCCTAACGTACGCAGTTTTTCAGAGAAAGTTTCTTCGATCTTCACGAAATTCAAGTATGTCATTGCTCACGCCCTCATACCTGGATTAAATGATTTTGAGATTTCTTCGGCAAACAGGAAGTCAGCCATGTTGGACTTCCTGCGTGATTTTAGAATTTACGAACGCATATTTGAAGACTTTAGGATGCACAAAAATTTATGAAACTTTACACACACATCCAAACTAGTAATTACTTCATTTTAGTGGTGAAATTTTGCTTGGGCGTGGCATGTTGGCTCTCTAGCGCCCCCTTATGTCTTTCAGATTTTGAACATACCTTTAGGTACTCGAAAACTCATGAAATTTGGCAAGATGATAGACACCTGTGAACTTTATTTAAATATATAGCCATTAGGCTCAGTGTGTTTAGCCGGCTCTATAGCGCCCCCTAACGCGTTGAAATTTTAACTTTGTCAAAGTTGATCCGATAATCATGAAATTTGGTATGCATATCCCACTCATCATTTGAAACATATTCCTCATTGGGTTTCATTAGCTCCGCCCACCCGGAAGTCGGCCATATTGGATTTCATGTCACTTTTAGCATTTTATAGGCCGCGTACTTTAACGAACTCCTCCTACAGATTTAATCAGATCGATTTGAAATTTGGTCAGGACCATCTTAAGACCTTGAAGATGAAAAGTTATTAAAATCGTGAGTTTTCACTTAACGAGCGGAACGTGGCGTGGCGTCCATTTTGAGCCATTCGCCATGAAACAGGCAGTTATTGTAACTCAACTGTACATAGTCCGATCTGCCCCAAATCTCTCAGGTATGATGGTGGTCCAGTACTGATGACATGTATATGAAAAATTATACTCATAGCCCCGCCCCAAGACGTTAGCCCCGCCCCCTTTCATATCTCATGAACCGTTTATAGTAGAGTCTTGCGGGAGGTGTCATATCACTCAGCAGAGAGTGCCTGTTTCATTGGGGATGGTTAGCCCCGCCCCCTACACATTAGCCCCGCCCCCTTTCATAACTCATGATCCGTTTGTAGTAGAGTCTTGTGGGGGGTGTCATATCACTCAGCAGAGAGTGCCTGTTTCATTGGTGAAAGTTATGCCCGCCCCCTACACATTAGCCACGCCCCCTTTCATAACTCGTGATCCGTTTGTCGTAGAGTCTTGTGGGAGGTGTTATATCGCTCAGCAGAGAGTGCCTGTCGTAGAGCCTTGCGGCAGGCGTCGTGGCGCTCGTCAGAGTTTCGGCTTCACGGTGCCCGGCCGCGTCGGTCGGCGTCCCGCCAGCATCCTCGACGCGCAAGGGGCGAGGGCCCGTTCATCGCTGCTTGCAGCTTTAATTAGGGCCCGAGCACGAAAGTGCCAGGACCCAACGGTGTCCTGGCACGAAGTGCAAGGAACCTATTGTTTTTCTGGGGATTATTATTATTATTCTTTTTCCGCTGCGAGATCGCGTTTTTGACGACCTTAGCCATCCCCAAAACTCACGAAAAGTGGAGTATGCGTCAGAACTGGTGGGAAATTCAATGTTCTGGAGTGACTGGGCTCGGGTGTCTCCAGAGGGCTCCATAGCGCCCCCTAACGTACGCAGTTTTTCAGAGAAAGTTTCTTCGATCTTCACGAAATTCAAGTATGTCATTGCTCACGCCCTCATACCTGGATTAAATGATTTTGAGATTTCTTCGGCAAACAGGAAGTCAGCCATGTTGGACTTCCTGCGTGATTTTAGAATTTACGAACGCATATTTGAAGACTTTAGGATGCACAAAAATTTATGAAACTTTACACACACATCCAAACTAGTAATTACTTCATTTTAGTGGTGAAATTTTGCTTGGGCGTGGCATGTTGGCTCTCTAGCGCCCCCTTATGTCTTTCAGATTTTGAACATACCTTTAGGTACTCGAAAACTCATGAAATTTGGCAAGATGATAGACACCTGTGAACTTTATTTAAATATATAGCCATTAGGCTCAGTGTGTTTAGCCGGCTCTATAGCGCCCCCTAACGCGTTGAAATTTTAACTTTGTCAAAGTTGATCCGATAATCATGAAATTTGGTATGCATATCCCACTCATCATTTGAAACATATTCCTCATTGGGTTTCATTAGCTCCGCCCACCCGGAAGTCGGCCATATTGGATTTCATGTCACTTTTAGCATTTTATAGGCCGCGTACTTTAACGAACTCCTCCTACAGATTTAATCAGATCGATTTGAAATTTGGTCAGGACCATCTTAAGACCTTGAAGATGAAAAGTTATTAAAATCGTGAGTTTTCACTTAACGAGCGGAACGTGGCGTGGCGTCCATTTTGAGCCATTCGCCATGAAACAGGCAGTTATTGTAACTCAACTGTACATAGTCCGATCTGCCCCAAATCTCTCAGGTATGATGGTGGTCCAGTACTGATGACATGTATATGAAAAATTATACTCATAGCCCCGCCCCAAGACGTTAGCCCCGCCCCCTTTCATATCTCATGAACCGTTTATAGTAGAGTCTTGCGGGAGGTGTCATATCACTCAGCAGAGAGTGCCTGTTTCATTGGGGATGGTTAGCCCCGCCCCCTACACATTAGCCCCGCCCCCTTTCATAACTCATGATCCGTTTGTAGTAGAGTCTTGTGGGGGGTGTCATATCACTCAGCAGAGAGTGCCTGTTTCATTGGTGAAAGTTATGCCCGCCCCCTACACATTAGCCACGCCCCCTTTCATAACTCGTGATCCGTTTGTCGTAGAGTCTTGTGGGAGGTGTTATATCGCTCAGCAGAGAGTGCCTGTCGTAGAGCCTTGCGGCAGGCGTCGTGGCGCTCGTCAGAGTTTCGGCTTCACGGTGCCCGGCCGCGTCGGTCGGCGTCCCGCCAGCATCCTCGACGCGCAAGGGGCGAGGGCCCGTTCATCGCTGCTTGCAGCTTTAATTAGGGCCCGAGCACGAAAGTGCCAGGACCCAACGGTGTCCTGGCACGAAGTGCAAGGAACCTATTGTTTTTCTGGGGATTATTATTATTATTCTTTTTTCCGCTGCGAGATCGCGTTTTTGACGACCTTAGCCATCCCCAAAACTCACGAAAAGTGGAGTATGCGTCAGAACTGGTGGGAAATTCAATGTTCTGGAGTGACTGGGCTCGGGTGTCTCCAGAGGGCTCCATAGCGCCCCCTAACGTACGCAGTTTTTCAGAGAAAGTTTCTTCGATCTTCACGAAATTCAAGTATGTCATTGCTCACGCCCTCATACCTGGATTAAATGATTTTGAGATTTCTTCGGCAAACAGGAAGTCAGCCATGTTGGACTTCCTGCGTGATTTTAGAATTTACGAACGCATATTTGAAGACTTTAGGATGCACAAAAATTTATGAAACTTTACACACACATCCAAACTAGTAATTACTTCATTTTAGTGGTGAAATTTTGCTTGGGCGTGGCATGTTGGCTCTCTAGCGCCCCCTTATGTCTTTCAGATTTTGAACATACCTTTAGGTACTCGAAAACTCATGAAATTTGGCAAGATGATAGACACCTGTGAACTTTATTTAAATATATAGCCATTAGGCTCAGTGTGTTTAGCCGGCTCTATAGCGCCCCCTAACGCGTTGAAATTTTAACTTTGTCAAAGTTGATCCGATAATCATGAAATTTGGTATGCATATCCCACTCATCATTTGAAACATATTCCTCATTGGGTTTCATTAGCTCCGCCCACCCGGAAGTCGGCCATATTGGATTTCATGTCACTTTTAGCATTTTATAGGCCGCGTACTTTAACGAACTCCTCCTACAGATTTAATCAGATCGATTTGAAATTTGGTCAGGACCATCTTAAGACCTTGAAGATGAAAAGTTATTAAAATCGTGAGTTTTCACTTAACGAGCGGAACGTGGCGTGGCGTCCATTTTGAGCCATTCGCCATGAAACAGGCAGTTATTGTAACTCAACTGTACATAGTCCGATCTGCCCCAAATCTCTCAGGTATGATGGTGGTCCAGTACTGATGACATGTATATGAAAAATTATACTCATAGCCCCGCCCCAAGACGTTAGCCCCGCCCCCTTTCATATCTCATGAACCGTTTATAGTAGAGTCTTGCGGGAGGTGTCATATCACTCAGCAGAGAGTGCCTGTTTCATTGGGGATGGTTAGCCCCGCCCCCTACACATTAGCCCCGCCCCCTTTCATAACTCATGATCCGTTTGTAGTAGAGTCTTGTGGGGGGTGTCATATCACTCAGCAGAGAGTGCCTGTTTCATTGGTGAAAGTTATGCCCGCCCCCTACACATTAGCCACGCCCCCTTTCATAACTCGTGATCCGTTTGTCGTAGAGTCTTGTGGGAGGTGTTATATCGCTCAGCAGAGAGTGCCTGTCGTAGAGCCTTGCGGCAGGCGTCGTGGCGCTCGTCAGAGTTTCGGCTTCACGGTGCCCGGCCGCGTCGGTCGGCGTCCCGCCAGCATCCTCGACGCGCAAGGGGCGAGGGCCCGTTCATCGCTGCTTGCAGCTTTAATTAGGGCCCGAGCACGAAAGTGCCAGGACCCAACGGTGTCCTGGCACGAAGTGCAAGGAACCTATTGTTTTTCTGGGGATTATTATTATTATTATTATTATTATTCTTTTTCCGCTGCAAGATCGCGTTTTTGACGACCTTAGCCATCCCCAAAACTCACGAAAAGTGGAGTATGCGTCAGAACTGGTGGGAAATTCAATGTTCTGGAGTGACTGGGCTCGGGTGTCTCCAGAGGGCTCCATAGCGCCCCCTAACGTACGCAGTTTTTCAGAGAAAGTTTCTTCGATCTTCACGAAATTCAAGTATGTCATTGCTCACGCCCTCATACCTGGATTAAATGATTTTGAGATTTCTTCGGCAAACAGGAAGTCAGCCATGTTGGACTTCCTGCGTGATTTTAGAATTTACGAACGCATATTTGAAGACTTTAGGATGCACAAAAATTTATGAAACTTTACACACACATCCAAACTAGTAATTACGTCATTTTAGTGGTGAAATTTTGCTTGGGCGTGGCATGTTGGCTCTCTAGCGCCCCCTTATGTCTTTCAGATTTTGAACATACCTTTAGGTACTCGGAATCTCATAAAATTTGGCAAAATGATAGACACCTGTGAACTTTATGTAACTGTATAGCCATTAGGCTCAGTGTGTTTAGCCGGCTCTATAGCGCCCCCTAACGCGTTGAAATTTTAACTTTGTCAAAGTTGATCCGATATTCATGAAATTTGGTATGCATATCCCACTCATCATTTGAAACATATTCCTCATTGGGTTTCATAAGCCCCGCCCACCCAGAAGTCGGCCATATTGGATTTTATGTACGATTTTCCCAATTTTTGAGTTTTATTGGCCGCGTACTTTAACGAACTCCTCCTACAGATTTGATCAGATGGAGTTGAAATTTGGTCAGGACCATCTTAAGACCTTGAAGATGAAAAGTTATTAAAATGATGAGTGTCCACTTAACGATCGGACCGTAGCGTGGCGGCCATTTTGAGCCATTCGCCAGTTATTGTAACTCAACTGTACATAGTCCGATCTGCCCCAAATCTCTCAGGTATGATGGTGCTCCAGTACTGATGACATGTATATGAAAAATTATACTCATAGCCCCGCCCTAAGACGTTAGCCCCGCCCCCTTTCATAACTCATGAACCGTTTATAGTAGAGTCTTGTGGGATGTGTCATATCACTCAGCAGAGAGTGGGTTAACCCTAACTCAACTGTACATAGTCCGATCTGCCCCAAATTTCTCAGGTATGATAAGGGTCCAGTCCTGATTATATGTAAATGCAAAAATATAGTCATAGCCACGGCCCCTACACATTAGCCCCGCCCCCTTTCATAACTCATGATCCGTTTGTCGTAGAGTCTTGTGGGAGGTGTCATATCACTCAGCAGAGAGTGCCTGTTTCATTGGTGAAGGTTATCCCCGCCCCCTAAACATTAGCCCCGCCCCCTTTCATAACTCATGATCCGTTTGTCGTAGAGTCTTGCGGGAGGTGTCATATCACTCAGCAGAGAGTGCCTGTTTCATTGGGGATGGTTAGCCCCGCCCCCTACACATTAGCCCCGCCCCCTTTCATAACTCATGATCCGTTTGTCGTAGAGTCTTGCGGGAGGTGTCATATCACTCAGCAGAGAGTGCCTGTTTCATTGGGGATGGTTAGCCCCGCCCCCTACACATTAGCCACGCCCCCTTTCATAACTCGTGATCCGTTTGTCGTAGAGCCTTGCGGCAGGCGTCGTCGCGCTCGTCAGAGTTTCGGCTTCACCGTGCCCGGCCGCGTCGGTCGGCGTCCCGCCAGCATCCCCGACGCGCAAGGGGCGAGGGCCCGTTCATCGCTGCTTGCAGCTTTAATTATTATTCTTTTTCCGCTGCGAGATCGCGTTTTTGACGACCTTAGCCATCCCCAAAACTCACGAAAAGTGGAGTATGCGTCAGAACTGGTGGGAAATTCAATGTTCTGGAGTGACTGGGCTCGGGTGTCTCCAGAGGGCTCCATAGCGCCCCCTAACGTACGCAGTTTTTCAGAGAAAGTTTCTTCGATCTTCACGAAATTCAAGTATGTCATTGCTCACGCCCTCATACCTGGATTAAATGATTTTGAGATTTCTTCGGCAAACAGGAAGTCAGCCATGTTGGACTTCCTGCGTGATTTTAGAATTTACGAACGCATATTTGAAGACTTTAGGATGCACAAAAATTTATGAAACTTTACACACACATCCAAACTAGTAATTACTTAATTTTAGTGGTGAAATTTTGCTTGGGCGTGGCATGTTGGCTCTCTAGCGCCCCCTTATGTCTTTCAGATTTTGAACATACCTTTAGGTACTCGAAAACTCATGAAATTTGGCAAGATGATAGACACCTGTGAACTTTATTTAAATATATAGCCATTAGGCTCAGTGTGTTTAGCCGGCTCTATAGCGCCCCCTAACGCGTTGAAATTTTAACTTTGTCAAAGTTGATCCGATAATCATGAAATTTGGTATGCATATCCCACTCATCATTTGAAACATATTCCTCATTGGGTTTCATTAGCTCCGCCCACCCGGAAGTCGGCCATATTGGATTTCATGTCACTTTTAGCATTTTATAGGCCGCGTACTTTAACGAACTCCTCCTACAGATTTAATCAGATCGATTTGAAATTTGGTCAGGACCATCTTAAGACCTTGAAGATGAAAAGTTATTAAAATCGTGAGTTTTCACTTAACGAGCGGAACGTGGCGTGGCGTCCATTTTGAGCCATTCGCCATGAAACAGGCAGTTATTGTAACTCAACTGTACATAGTCCGATCTGCCCCAAATCTCTCAGGTATGATGGTGGTCCAGTACTGATGACATGTATATGAAAAATTATACTCATAGCCCCGCCCCAAGACGTTAGCCCCGCCCCCTTTCATATCTCATGAACCGTTTATAGTAGAGTCTTGCGGGAGGTGTCATATCACTCAGCAGAGAGTGCCTGTTTCATTGGGGATGGTTAGCCCCGCCCCCTACACATTAGCCCCGCCCCCTTTCATAACTCATGATCCGTTTGTAGTAGAGTCTTGTGGGGGGTGTCATATCACTCAGCAGAGAGTGCCTGTTTCATTGGTGAAAGTTATGCCCGCCCCCTACACATTAGCCACGCCCCCTTTCATAACTCGTGATCCGTTTGTCGTAGAGTCTTGTGGGAGGTGTTATATCGCTCAGCAGAGAGTGCCTGTCGTAGAGCCTTGCGGCAGGCGTCGTGGCGCTCGTCAGAGTTTCGGCTTCACGGTGCCCGGCCGCGTCGGTCGGCGTCCCGCCAGCATCCTCGACGCGCAAGGGGCGAGGGCCCGTTCATCGCTGCTTGCAGCTTTAATTAGGGCCCGAGCACGAAAGTGCCAGGACCCAACGGTGTCCTGGCACGAAGTGCAAGGAACCTATTGTTTTTCTGGGGATTATTATTAGGGCCCGAGCACGAAAGTGCCAGGACCCAACGGTGTCCTGGCACGAAGTGCAAGGAACCTATTGTTTTTCTGGGGATTATTATTATTATTCTTTTTCCGCTGCAAGATCGCGTTTTTGACGACCTTAGCCATCCCCAAAACTCACGAAAAGTGGAGTATGCGTCAGAACTGGTGGGAAATTCAATGTTCTGGAGTGACTGGGCTCGGGTGTCTCCAGAGGGCTCCATAGCGCCCCCTAACGTACGCAGTTTTTCAGAGAAAGTTTCTTCGATCTTCACGAAATTCAAGTATGTCATTGCTCACGCCCTCATACCTGGATTAAATGATTTTGAGATTTCTTCGGCAAACAGGAAGTCAGCCATGTTGGACTTCCTGCGTGATTTTAGAATTTACGAACGCATATTTGAAGACTTTAGGATGCACAAAAATTTATGAAACTTTACACACACATCCAAACTAGTAATTACTTCATTTTAGTGGTGAAATTTTGCTTGGGCGTGGCATGTTGGCTCTCTAGCGCCCCCTTATGTCTTTCAGATTTTGAACATACCTTTAGGTACTCGAAAACTCATGAAATTTGGCAAGATGATAGACACCTGTGAACTTTATTTAAATATATAGCCATTAGGCTCAGTGTGTTTAGCCGGCTCTATAGCGCCCCCTAACGCGTTGAAATTTTAACTTTGTCAAAGTTGATCCGATAATCATGAAATTTGGTATGCATATCCCACTCATCATTTGAAACATATTCCTCATTGGGTTTCATTAGCTCCGCCCACCCGGAAGTCGGCCATATTGGATTTCATGTCACTTTTAGCATTTTATAGGCCGCGTACTTTAACGAACTCCTCCTACAGATTTAATCAGATCGATTTGAAATTTGGTCAGGACCATCTTAAGACCTTGAAGATGAAAAGTTATTAAAATCGTGAGTTTTCACTTAACGAGCGGAACGTGGCGTGGCGTCCATTTTGAGCCATTCGCCATGAAACAGGCAGTTATTGTAACTCAACTGTACATAGTCCGATCTGCCCCAAATCTCTCAGGTATGATGGTGGTCCAGTACTGATGACATGTATATGAAAAATTATACTCATAGCCCCGCCCCAAGACGTTAGCCCCGCCCCCTTTCATATCTCATGAACCGTTTATAGTAGAGTCTTGCGGGAGGTGTCATATCACTCAGCAGAGAGTGCCTGTTTCATTGGGGATGGTTAGCCCCGCCCCCGACACATTAGCCCCGCCCCCTTTCATAACTCATGATCCGTTTGTAGTAGAGTCTTGTGGGGGGTGTCATATCACTCAGCAGAGAGTGCCTGTTTCATTGGTGAAAGTTATGCCCGCCCCCTACACATTAGCCACGCCCCCTTTCATAACTCGTGATCCGTTTGTCGTAGAGTCTTGTGGGAGGTGTTATATCGCTCAGCAGAGAGTGCCTGTCGTAGAGCCTTGCGGCAGGCGTCGTGGCGCTCGTCAGAGTTTCGGCTTCACGGTGCCCGGCCGCGTCGGTTGGCGTCCCGCCAGCATCCTCGACGCGCAAGAGGCGAGGGCCCGTTCATCGCTGCTTGCAGCTTTAATTATTATTCTTTTTCCGCTGCGAGATCGCGTTTTTGACGACCTTAGCCATCCCCAAAACTCACGAAAAGTGGAGTATGCGTCAGAACTGGTGGGAAATTCAATGTTCTGGAGTGACTGGGCTCGGGTGTCTCCAGAGGGCTCCATAGCGCCCCCTAACGTACGCAGTTTTTCAGAGAAAGTTTCTTCGATCTTCACGAAATTCAAGTATGTCATTGCTCACGCCCTCATACCTGGATTAAATGATTTTGAGATTTCTTCGGCAAACAGGAAGTCAGCCATGTTGGACTTCCTGCGTGATTTTAGAATTTACGAACGCATATTTGAAGACTTTAGGATGCACAAAAATTTATGAAACTTTACACGCACATCCAAACTAGTAATTACTTCATTTTAGTGGTGAAATTTTGCTTGGGCGTGGCATGTTGGCTCTCTAGCGCCCCCTTATGTCTTTCAGATTTTGAACATACCTTTAGGTACTCGAAAACTCATGAAATTTGGCAAGATGATAGACACCTGTGAACTTTATTTAAATATATAGCCATTAGGCTCAGTGTGTTTAGCCGGCTCTATAGCGCCCCCTAACGCGTTGAAATTTTAACTTTGTCAAAGTTGATCCGATAATCATGAAATTTGGTATGCATATCCCACTCATCATTTGAAACATATTCCTCATTGGGTTTCATTAGCTCCGCCCACCCGGAAGTCGGCCATATTGGATTTCATGTCACTTTTAGCATTTTATAGGCCGCGTACTTTAACGAACTCCTCCTACAGATTTAATCAGATCGATTTGAAATTTGGTCAGGACCATCTTAAGACCTTGAAGATGAAAAGTTATTAAAATCGTGAGTTTTCACTTAACGAGCGGAACGTGGCGTGGCGTCCATTTTGAGCCATTCGCCATGAAACAGGCAGTTATTGTAACTCAACTGTACATAGTCCGATCTGCCCCAAATCTCTCAGGTATGATGGTGGTCCAGTACTGATGACATGTATATGAAAAATTATACTCATAGCCCCGCCCCAAGACGTTAGCCCCGCCCCCTTTCATATCTCATGAACCGGTTATAGTAGAGTCTTGCGGGAGGTGTCATATCACTCAGCAGAGAGTGCCTGTTTCATTGGGGATGGTTAGCCCCGCCCCCTACACATTAGCCCCGCCCCCTTTCATAACTCATGATCCGTTTGTAGTAGAGTCTTGTGGGTGGTGTCATATCACTCAGCAGAGAGTGCCTGTTTCATTGGTGAAAGTTATGCCCGCCCCCTACACATTAGCCACGCCCCCTTTCATAACTCGTGATCCGTTTGTCGTAGAGTCTTGTGGGAGGTGTTATATCGCTCAGCAGAGAGTGCCTGTCGTAGAGCCTTGCGGCAGGTGTCGTGGCGCTCGTCAGAGTTTCGGCTTCACGGTGCCCGGCCGCGTCGGTCGGCGTCCCGCCAGCATCCCCGACGCGCAAGGGGCGAGGGCCCGTTCATCGCTGCTTGCAGCTTTAATTATTATTCTTTTTCCGCTGGTAGATCGCGTTTTTGACGACCTTAGCCATCCCCAAAACTCACGAAAAGTGGAGTATGCGTCAGAACTGGTGGGAAATTCAATGTTCTGGAGTGACTGGGCTCGGGTGTCTCCAGAGGGCTCCATAGCGCCCCCTAACGTACGCAGTTTTTCAGAGAAAGTTTCTTCGATCTTCACGAAATTCAAGTATGTCATTGCTCACGCCCTCATACCTGGATTAAATGATTTTGAGATTTCTTCGGCAAACAGGAAGTCAGCCATGTTGGACTTCCTGCGTGATTTTAGAATTTACGAACGCATATTTGAAGACTTTAGGATGCACAAAAATTTATGAAACTTTACACACACATCCAAACTAGTAATTACTTCATTTTAGTGGTGAAATTTTGCTTGGGCGTGGCATGTTGGCTCTCTAGCGCCCCCTTATGTCTTTCAGATTTTGAACATACCTTTAGGTACTCGAAAACTCATGAAATTTGGCAAGATGATAGACACCTGTGAACTTTATTTAAATATATAGCCATTAGGCTCAGTGTGTTTAGCCGGCTCTATAGCGCCCCCTAACGCGTTGAAATTTTAACTTTGTCAAAGTTGATCCGATAATCATGAAATTTGGTATGCATATCCCACTCATCATTTGAAACATATTCCTCATTGGGTTTCATTAGCTCCGCCCACCCGGAAGTCGGCCATATTGGATTTCATGTCACTTTTAGCATTTTATAGGCCGCGTACTTTAACGAACTCCTCCTACAGATTTAATCAGATCGATTTGAAATTTGGTCAGGACCATCTTAAGACCTTGAAGATAAAAAGTTATTAAAATCGTGAGTTTTCACTTAACGAGCGGAACGTGGCGTGGCGTCCATTTTGAGCCATTCGCCATGAAACAGGCAGTTATTGTAACTCAACTGTACATAGTCCGATCTGCCCCAAATCTCTCAGGTATGATGGTGGTCCAGTACTGATGACATGTATATGAAAAATTATACTCATAGCCCCGCCCCAAGACGTTAGCCCCGCCCCCTTTCATATCTCATGAACCGTTTATAGTAGAGTCTTGCGGGAGGTGTCATATCACTCAGCAGAGAGTGCCTGTTTCATTGGGGATGGTTAGCCCCGCCCCCTACACATTAGCCCCGCCCCCTTTCATAACTCATGATCCGTTTGTAGTAGAGTCTTGTGGGGGGTGTCATATCACTCAGCAGAGAGTGCCTGTTTCATTGGTGAAAGTTATGCCCGCCCCCTACACATTAGCCACGCCCCCTTTCATAACTCGTGATCCGTTTGTCGTAGAGTCCTTGTGGGAGGTGTTATATCGCTCAGCAGAGAGTGCCTGTCGTAGAGCCTTGCGGCAGGCGTCGTGGCGCTCGTCAGAGTTTCGGCTTCACGGTGCCCGGCCGCGTCGGTCGGCGTCCCGCCAGCATCCTCGACGCGCAAGGGGCGAGGGCCCGTTCATCGCTGCTTGCAGCTTTAATTAGGGCCCGAGCACGAAAGTGCCAGGACCCAACGGTGTCCTGGCACGAAGTGCAAGGAACCTATTGTTTTTCTGGGGATTATTATTATTCTTTTTCCGCTGCAAGATCGCGTTTTTGACGACCTTAGCCATCCCCAAAACTCACGAAAAGTGGAGTATGCGTCAGAACTGGTGGGAAATTCAATGTTCTGGAGTGACTGGGCTCGGGTGTCTCCAGAGGGCTCCATAGCGCCCCCTAACGTACGCAGTTTTTCAGAGAAAGTTTCTTCGATCTTCACGAAATTCAAGTATGTCATTGCTCACGCCCTCATACCTGGATTAAATGATTTTGAGATTTCTTCGGCAAACAGGAAGTCAGCCATGTTGGACTTCCTGCGTGATTTTAGAATTTACGAACGCATATTTGAAGACTTTAGGATGCACAAAAATTTATGAAACTTTACACACACATCCAAACTAGTAATTACTTAATTTTAGTGGTGAAATTTTGCTTGGGCGTGGCATGTTGGCTCTCTAGCGCCCCCTTATGTCTTTCAGATTTTGAACATACCTTTAGGTACTCGAAAACTCATGAAATTTGGCAAGATGATAGACACCTGTGAACTTTATTTAAATATATAGCCATTAGGCTCAGTGTGTTTAGCCGGCTCTATAGCGCCCCCTAACGCGTTGAAATTTTAACTTTGTCAAAGTTGATCCGATAATCATGAAATTTGGTATGCATATCCCACTCATCATTTGAAACATATTCCTCATTGGGTTTCATTAGCTCCGCCCACCCGGAAGTCGGCCATATTGGATTTCATGTCACTTTTAGCATTTTATAGGCCGCGTACTTTAACGAACTCCTCCTACAGATTTAATCAGATCGATTTGAAATTTGGTCAGGACCATCTTAAGACCTTGAAGATGAAAAGTTATTAAAATCGTGAGTTTTCACTTAACGAGCGGAACGTGGCGTGGCGTCCATTTTGAGCCATTCGCCATGAAACAGGCAGTTATTGTAACTCAACTGTACATAGTCCGATCTGCCCCAAATCTCTCAGGTATGATGGTGGTCCAGTACTGATGACATGTATATGAAAAATTATACTCATAGCCCCGCCCCAAGACGTTAGCCCCGCCCCCTTTCATATCTCATGAACCGTTTATAGTAGAGTCTTGCGGGAGGTGTCATATCACTCAGCAGAGAGTGCCTGTTTCATTGGGGATGGTTAGCCCCGCCCCCTACACATTAGCCCCGCCCCCTTTCATAACTCATGATCCGTTTGTAGTAGAGTCTTGTGGGGGGTGTCATATCACTCAGCAGAGAGTGCCTGTTTCATTGGTGAAAGTTATGCCCGCCCCCTACACATTAGCCACGCCCCCTTTCATAACTCGTGATCCGTTTGTCGTAGAGTCTTGTGGGAGGTGTTATATCGCTCAGCAGAGAGTGCCTGTCGTAGAGCCTTGCGGCAGGCGTCGTGGCGCTCGTCAGAGTTTCGGCTTCACGGTGCCCGGCCGCGTCGGTCGGCGTCCCGCCAGCATCCTCGACGCGCAAGGGGCGAGGGCCCGTTCATCGCTGCTTGCAGCTTTAATTAGGGCCCGAGCACGAAAGTGCCAGGACCCAACGGTGTCCTGGCACGAAGTGCAAGGAACCTATTGTTTTTCTGGGGATTATTAGGGCCCGAGCACGAAAGTGCCAGGACCCAACGGTGTCCTGGCACGAAGTGCAAGGAACCTATTGTTTTTCTGGGGATTATTATTATTATTCTTTTTCCGCTGCGAGATCGCGTTTTTGACGACCTTAGCCATCCCCAAAACTCACGAAAAGTGGAGTATGCGTCAGAACTGGTGGGAAATTCAATGTTCTGGAGTGACTGGGCTCGGGTGTCTCCAGAGGGCTCCATAGCGCCCCCTAACGTACGCAGTTTTTCAGAGAAAGTTTCTTCGATCTTCACGAAATTCAAGTATGTCATTGCTCACGCCCTCATACCTGGATTAAATGATTTTGAGATTTCTTCGGCAAACAGGAAGTCAGCCATGTTGGACTTCCTGCGTGATTTTAGAATTTACGAACGCATATTTGAAGACTTTAGGATGCACAAAAATTTATGAAACTTTACACACACATCCAAACTAGTAATTACTTCATTTTAGTGGTGAAATTTTGCTTGGGCGTGGCATGTTGGCTCTCTAGCGCCCCCTTATGTCTTTCAGATTTTGAACATACCTTTAGGTACTCGAAAACTCATGAAATTTGGCAAGATGATAGACACCTGTGAACTTTATTTAAATATATAGCCATTAGGCTCAGTGTGTTTAGCCGGCTCTATAGCGCCCCCTAACGCGTTGAAATTTTAACTTTGTCAAAGTTGATCCGATAATCATGAAATTTGGTATGCATATCCCACTCATCATTTGAAACATATTCCTCATTGGGTTTCATTAGCTCCGCCCACCCGGAAGTCGGCCATATTGGATTTCATGTCACTTTTAGCATTTTATAGGCCGCGTACTTTAACGAACTCCTCCTACAGATTTAATCAGATCGATTTGAAATTTGGTCAGGACCATCTTAAGACCTTGAAGATGAAAAGTTATTAAAATCGTGAGTTTTCACTTAACGAGCGGAACGTGGCGTGGCGTCCATTTTGAGCCATTCGCCATGAAACAGGCAGTTATTGTAACTCAACTGTACATAGTCCGATCTGCCCCAAATCTCTCAGGTATGATGGTGGTCCAGTACTGATGACATGTATATGAAAATTATACTCATAGCCCCGCCCCAAGACGTTAGCCCCGCCCCCTTTCATATCTCATGAACCGTTTATAGTAGAGTCTTGCGGGAGGTGTCATATCACTCAGCAGAGAGTGCCTGTTTCATTGGGGATGGTTAGCCCCGCCCCCTACACATTAGCCCCGCCCCCATTCATAACTCATGATCCGTTTGTAGTAGAGTCTTGTGGGGGGTGTCATATCACTCAGCAGAGAGTGCCTGTTTCATTGGTGAAAGTTATGCCCGCCCCCTACACATTAGCCACGCCCCCTTTCATAACTCGTGATCCGTTTGTCGTAGAGTCTTGTGGGAGGTGTTATATCGCTCAGCAGAGAGTGCCTGTCGTAGAGCCTTGCGGCAGGCGTCGTGGCGCTCGTCAGAGTTTCGGCTTCACGGTGCCCGGCCGCGTCGGTCGGCGTCCCGCCAGCATCCTCGACGCGCAGGGGCGAGGGCCCGTTCATCGCTGCTTGCAGCTTTAATTAGGGCCCGAGCACGAAAGTGCCAGGACCCAACGGTGTCCTGGCACGAAGTGCAAGGAACCTATTGTTTTTCTGGGGATTATTATTATTATTCTTTTTCCGCTGCAAGATCGCGTTTTTGACGACCTTAGCCATCCCCAAAACTCACGAAAAGTGGAGTATGCGTCAGAACTGGTGGGAAATTCAATGTTCTGGAGTGACTGGGCTCGGGTGTCTCCAGAGGGCTCCATAGCGCCCCCTAACGTACGCAGTTTTTCAGAGAAAGTTTCTTCGATCTTCACGAAATTCAAGTATGTCATTGCTCACGCCCTCATACCTGGATTAAATGATTTTGAGATTTCTTCGGCAAACAGGAAGTCAGCCATGTTGGACTTCCTGCGTGATTTTAGAATTTACGAACGCATATTTGAAGACTTTAGGATGCACAAAAATTTATGAAACTTTACACACACATCCAAACTAGTAATTACTTCATTTTAGTGGTGAAATTTTGCTTGGGCGTGGCATGTTGGCTCTCTAGCGCCCCCTTATGTCTTTCAGATTTTGAACATACCTTTAGGTACTCGAAAACTCATGAAATTTGGCAAGATGATAGACACCTGTGAACTTTATTTAAATATATAGCCATTAGGCTCAGTGTGTTTAGCCGGCTCTATAGCGCCCCCTAACGCGTTGAAATTTTAACTTTGTCAAAGTTGATCCGATAATCATGAAATTTGGTATGCATATCCCACTCATCATTTGAAACATATTCCTCATTGGGTTTCATTAGCTCCGCCCACCCGGAAGTCGGCCATATTGGATTTCATGTCACTTTTAGCATTTTATAGGCCGCGTACTTTAACGAACTCCTCCTACAGATTTAATCAGATCGATTTGAAATTTGGTCAGGACCATCTTAAGACCTTGAAGATGAAAAGTTATTAAAATCGTGAGTTTTCACTTAACGAGCGGAACGTGGCGTGGCGTCCATTTTGAGCCATTCGCCATGAAACAGGCAGTTATTGTAACTCAACTGTACATAGTCCGATCTGCCCCAAATCTCTCAGGTATGATGGTGGTCCAGTACTGATGACATGTATATGAAAAATTATACTCATAGCCCCGCCCCAAGACGTTAGCCCCGCCCCCTTTCATATCTCATGAACCGTTTATAGTAGAGTCTTGCGGGAGGTGTCATATCACTCAGCAGAGAGTGCCTGTTTCATTGGGGATGGTTAGCCCCGCCCCCTACACATTAGCCCCGCCCCCTTTCATAAATCATGATCAGTTTGTAGTAGAGTCTTGTGGGGGGTGTCATATCACTCAGCAGAGAGTGCCTGTTTCATTGGTGAAAGTTATGCCCGCCCCCTACACATTAGCCACGCCCCCTTTCATAACTCGTGATCCGTTTGTCGTAGAGTCTTGTGGGAGGTGTTATATCGCTCAGCAGAGAGTGCCTGTCGTAGAGCCTTGCGGCAGGCGTCGTGGCGCTCGTCAGAGTTTCGGCTTCACGGTGCCCGGCCGCGTCGGTCGGCGTCCCGCCAGCATCCTCGACGCGCAAGGGGCGAGGGCCCGTTCATCGCTGCTTGCAGCTTTAATTAGGGCCCGAGCACGAAAGTGCCAGGACCCAACGGTGTCCTGGCACGAAGTGCAAGGAACCTATTGTTTTTCTGGGGATTATTATTATTATTCTTTTTCCGCTGCGAGATCGCGTTTTTTGACGACCTTAGCCATCCCCAAAACTCACGAAAAGTGGAGTATGCGTCAGAACTGGTGGGAAATTCAATGTTCTGGAGTGACTGGGCTCGGGTGTCTCCAGAGGGCTCCATAGCGCCCCCTAACGTACGCAGTTTTTCAGAGAAAGTTTCTTCGATCTTCACGAAATTCAAGTATGTCATTGCTCACGCCCTCATACCTGGATTAAATGATTTTGAGATTTCTTCGGCAAACAGGAAGTCAGCCATGTTGGACTTCCTGCGTGATTTTAGAATTTACGAACGCATATTTGAAGACTTTAGGATGCACAAAAATTTATGAAACTTTACACACACATCCAAACTAGTAATTACTTAATTTTAGTGGTGAAATTTTGCTTGGGCGTGGCATGTTGGCTCTCTAGCGCCCCCTTATGTCTTTCAGATTTTGAACATACCTTTAGGTACTCGAAAACTCATGAAATTTGGCAAGATGATAGACACCTGTGAACTTTATTTAAATATATAGCCATTAGGCTCAGTGTGTTTAGCCGGCTCTATAGCGCCCCCTAACGCGTTGAAATTTTAACTTTGTCAAAGTTGATCCGATAATCATGAAATTTGGTATGCATATCCCACTCATCATTTGAAACATATTCCTCATTGGGTTTCATTAGCTCCGCCCACCCGGAAGTCGGCCATATTGGATTTCATGTCACTTTTAGCATTTTATAGGCCGCGTACTTTAACGAACTCCTCCTACAGATTTAATCAGATCGATTTGAAATTTGGTCAGGACCATCTTAAGACCTTGAAGATGAAAAGTTATTAAAATCGTGAGTTTTCACTTAACGAGCGGAACGTGGCGTGGCGTCCATTTTGAGCCATTCGCCATGAAACAGGCAGTTATTGTAACTCAACTGTACATAGTCCGATCTGCCCCAAATCTCTCAGGTATGATGGTGGTCCAGTACTGATGACATGTATATGAAAAATTATACTCATAGCCCCGCCCCAAGACGTTAGCCCCGCCCCCTTTCATATCTCATGAACCGTTTATAGTAGAGTCTTGCGGGGGGGGTCATATCACTCAGCAGAGAGTGCCTGTTTCATTGGGGATGGTTAGCCCCGCCCCCTACACATTAGCCCCGCCCCCTTTCATAACTCATGATCCGTTTGTAGTAGAGTCTTGTGGGGGGTGTCATATCACTCAGCAGAGAGTGCCTGTTTCATTGGTGAAAGTTATGCCCGCCCCCTACACATTAGCCACGCCCCCTTTCATAACTCGTGATCCGTTTGTCGTAGAGTCTTGTGGGAGGTGTTATATCGCTCAGCAGAGAGTGCCTGTCGTAGAGCCTTGCGGCAGGCGTCGTGGCGCTCGTCAGAGTTTCGGCTTCACGGTGCCCGGCCGCGTCGGTCGGCGTCCCGCCAGCATCCTCGACGCGCAAGGGGCGAGGGCCCGTTCATCGCTGCTTGCAGCTTTAATTATTATTCTTTTTCCGCTGCAAGATCGCGTTTTTGACGACCTTAGCCATCCCCAAAACTCACGAAAAGTGGAGTATGCGTCAGAACTGGTGGGAAATTCAATGTTCTGGAGTGACTGGGCTCGGGTGTCTCCAGAGGGCTCCATAGCGCCCCCTAACGTACGCAGTTTTTCAGAGAAAGTTTCTTCGATCTTCACGAAATTCAAGTATGTCATTGCTCACGCCCTCATACCTGGATTAAATGATTTTGAGATTTCTTCGGCAAACAGGAAGTCAGCCATGTTGGACTTCCTGCGTGATTTTAGAATTTACGAACGCATATTTGAAGACTTTAGGATGCACAAAAATTTATGAAACTTTACACGCACATCCAAACTAGTAATTACTTAATTTTAGTGGTGAAATTTTGCTTGGGCGTGGCATGTTGGCTCTCTAGCGCCCCCTTATGTCTTTCAGATTTTGAACATACCTTTAGGTACTCGAAAACTCATGAAATTTGGCAAGATGATAGACACCTGTGAACTTTATTTAAATATATAGCCATTAGGCTCAGTGTGTTTAGCCGGCTCTATAGCGCCCCCTAACGCGTTGAAATTTTAACTTTGTCAAAGTTGATCCGATAATCATGAAATTTGGTATGCATATCCCACTCATCATTTGAAACATATTCCTCATTGGGTTTCATTAGCTCCGCCCACCCGGAAGTCGGCCATATTGGATTTCATGTCACTTTTAGCATTTTATAGGCCGCGTACTTTAACGAACTCCTCCTACAGATTTAATCAGATCGATTTGAAATTTGGTCAGGACCATCTTAAGACCTTGAAGATGAAAAGTTATTAAAATCGTGAGTTTTCACTTAACGAGCGGAACGTGGCGTGGCGTCCATTTTGAGCCATTCGCCATGAAACAGGCAGTTATTGTAACTCAACTGTACATAGTCCGATCTGCCCCAAATCTCTCAGGTATGATGGTGGTCCAGTACTGATGACATGTATATGAAAAATTATACTCATAGCCCCGCCCCAAGACGTTAGCCCCGCCCCCTTTCATATCTCATGAACCGTTTATAGTAGAGTCTTGCGGGAGGTGTCATATCACTCAGCAGAGAGTGCCTGTTTCATTGGGGATGGTTAGCCCCGCCCCCTACACATTAGCCCCGCCCCCTTTCATAACTCATGATCCGTTTGTAGTAGAGTCTTGTGGGGGGTGTCATATCACTCAGCAGAGAGTGCCTGTTTCATTGGTGAAAGTTATGCCCGCCCCCTACACATTAGCCACGCCCCCTTTCATAACTCGTGATCCGTTTGTAGTAGAGTCTTGTGGGAGGTGTTATATCGCTCAGCAGAGAGTGCCTGTCGTAGAGCCTTGCGGCAGGCGTCGTGGCGCTCGTCAGAGTTTCGGCTTCACGGTGCCCGGCCGCGTCGGTCGGCGTCCCGCCAGCATCCTCGACGCGCAAGGGGCGAGGGCCCGTTCATCGCTGCTTGCAGCTTTAATTAGGGCCCGAGCACGAAAGTGCCAGGACCCAACGGTGTCCTGGCACGAAGTGCAAGGAACCTATTGTTTTTCTGGGGATTATTATTAGGGCCCGAGCACGAAAGTGCCAGGACCCAACGGTGTCCTGGCACGAAGTGCAAGGAACCTATTGTTTTTTCTGGGGATTATTATTATTATTCTTTTTCCGCTGCGAGATCGCGTTTTTGACGACCTTAGCCATCCCCAAAACTCACGAAAAGTGGAGTATGCGTCAGAACTGGTGGGAAATTCAATGTTCTGGAGTGACTGGGCTCGGGTGTCTCCAGAGGGCTCCATAGCGCCCCCTAACGTACGCAGTTTTTTCAGAGAAAGTTTCTTCGATCTTCACGAAATTCAAGTATGTCATTGCTCACGCCCTCATACCTGGATTAAATGATTTTGAGATTTCTTCGGCAAACAGGAAGTCAGCCATGTTGGACTTCCTGCGTGATTTTAGAATTTACGAACGCATATTTGAAGACTTTAGGATGCACAAAAATTTATGAAACTTTACACACACATCCAAACTAGTAATTACTTCATTTTAGTGGTGAAATTTTGCTTGGGCGTGGCATGTTGGCTCTCTAGCGCCCCCTTATGTCTTTCAGATTTTGAACATACCTTTAGGTACTCGAAAACTCATGAAATTTGGCAAGATGATAGACACCTGTGAACTTTATTTAAATATATAGCCATTAGGCTCAGTGTGTTTAGCCGGCTCTATAGCGCCCCCTAACGCGTTGAAATTTTAACTTTGTCAAAGTTGATCCGATAATCATGAAATTTGGTATGCATATCCCACTCATCATTTGAAACATATTCCTCATTGGGTTTCATTAGCTCCGCCCACCCGGAAGTCGGCCATATTGGATTTCATGTCACTTTTAGCATTTTATAGGCCGCGTACTTTAACGAACTCCTCCTACAGATTTAATCAGATCGATTTGAAATTTGGTCAGGACCATCTTAAGACCTTGAAGATGAAAAGTTATTAAAATCGTGAGTTTTCACTTAACGAGCGGAACGTGGCGTGGCGTCCATTTTGAGCCATTCGCCATGAAACAGGCAGTTATTGTAACTCAACTGTACATAGTCCGATCTGCCCCAAATCTCTCAGGTATGATGGTGGTCCAGTACTGATGACATGTATATGAAAAATTATACTCATAGCCCCGCCCCAAGACGTTAGCCCCGCCCCCTTTCATATCTCATGAACCGTTTATAGTAGAGTCTTGCGGGAGGTGTCATATCACTCAGCAGAGAGTGCCTGTTTCATTGGGGATGGTTAGCCCCGCCCCCTACACATTAGCCCCGCCCCCTTTCATAACTCATGATCCGTTTGTAGTAGAGTCTTGTGGGGGGTGTCATATCACTCAGCAGAGAGTGCCTGTTTCATTGGTGAAAGTTATGCCCGCCCCCTACACATTAGCCACGCCCCCTTTCATAACTCGTGATCCGTTTGTCGTAGAGTCTTGTGGGAGGTGTTATATCGCTCAGCAGAGAGTGCCTGTCGTAGAGCCTTGCGGCAGGCGTCGTGGCGCTCGTCAGAGTTTCGGCTTCACGGTGCCCGGCCGCGTCGGTCGGCGTCCCGCCAGCATCCTCGACGCGCAAGGGGCGAGGGCCCGTTCATCGCTGCTTGCAGCTTTAATTATTATTCTTTTTCCGCTGCAAGATCGCGTTTTTGACGACCTTAGCCATCCCCAAAACTCACGAAAAGTGGAGTATGCGTCAGAACTGGTGGGAAATTCAATGTTCTGGAGTGACTGGGCTCGGGTGTCTCCAGAGGGCTCCATAGCGCCCCCTAACGTACGCAGTTTTTCAGAGAAAGTTTCTTCGATCTTCACGAAATTCAAGTATGTCATTGCTCACGCCCTCGTACCTGGATTAAATGATTTTGAGATTTCTTCGGCAAACAGGAAGTCAGCCATGTTGGACTTCCTGCGTGATTTTAGAATTTACGAACGCATATTTGAAGACTTTAGGATGCACAAAAATTTATGAAACTTTACACACACATCCAAACTAGTAATTACTTAATTTTAGTGGTGAAATTTTGCTTGGGCGTGGCATGTTGGCTCTCTAGCGCCCCCTTATGTCTTTCAGATTTTGAACATACCTTTAGGTACTCGAAAACTCATGAAATTTGGCAAGATGATAGACACCTGTGAACTTTATTTAAATATATAGCCATTAGGCTCAGTGTGTTTAGCCGGCTCTATAGCGCCCCCTAACGCGTTGAAATTTTAACTTTGTCAAAGTTGATCCGATAATCATGAAATTTGGTATGCATATCCCACTCATCATTTGAAACATATTCCTCATTGGGTTTCATTAGCTCCGCCCACCCGGAAGTCGGCCATATTGGATTTCATGTCACTTTTAGCATTTTATAGGCCGCGTACTTTAACGAACTCCTCCTACAGATTTAATCAGATCGATTTGAAATTTGGTCAGGACCATCTTAAGACCTTGAAGATGAAAAGTTATTAAAATCGTGAGTTTTCACTTAACGAGCGGAACGTGGCGTGGCGTCCATTTTGAGCCATTCGCCATGAAACAGGCAGTTATTGTAACTCAACTGTACATAGTCCGATCTGCCCCAAATCTCTCAGGTATGATGGTGGTCCAGTACTGATGACATGTATATGAAAAATTATACTCATAGCCCCGCCCCAAGACGTTAGCCCCGCCCCCTTTCATATCTCATGAACCGTTTATAGTAGAGTCTTGCGGGAGGTGTCATATCACTCAGCAGAGAGTGCCTGTTTCATTGGGGATGGTTAGCCCCGCCCCCTACACATTAGCCCCGCCCCCTTTCATAACTCATGATCCGTTTGTAGTAGAGTCTTGTGGGGGGTGTCATATCACTCAGCAGAGAGTGCCTGTTTCATTGGTGAAAGTTATGCCCGCCCCCTACACATTAGCCACGCCCCCTTTCATAACTCGTGATCCGTTTGTCGTAGAGTCTTGTGGGAGGTGTTATATCGCTCAGCAGAGAGTGCCTGTCGTAGAGCCTTGCGGCAGGCGTCGTGGCGCTCGTCAGAGTTTCGGCTTCACGGTGCCCGGCCGCGTCGGTCGGCGTCCCGCCAGCATCCTCGACGCGCAAGGGGCGAGGGCCCGTTCATCGCTGCTTGCAGCTTTAATTATTATTAGGGCCCGAGCACGAAAGTGCCAGGACCCAACGGTGTCCTGGCACGAAGTGCAAGGAACCTATTGTTTTTCTGGGGATTATTATTAGGGCCCGAGCACGAAAGTGCCAGGACCCAACGGTGTCCTGGCACGAAGTGCAAGGAACCTATTGTTTTTCTGGGGATTATTATTAGGGCCCGAGCACGAAAGTGCCAGGACCCAACGGTGTCCTGGCACGAAGTGCAAGGAACCTATTGTTTTTCTGGGGATTATTAGGGCCCGAGCACGAAAGTGCCAGGACCCAACGGTGTCCTGGCACGAAGTGCAAGGAACCTATTGTTTTTCTGGGGATTATTATTATTATTCTTTTTCCGCTGCAAGATCGCGTTTTTGACGACCTTAGCCATCCCCAAAACTCACGAAAAGTGGAGTATGCGTCAGAACTGGTGGGAAATTCAATGTTCTGGAGTGACTGGGCTCGGGTGTCTCCAGAGGGCTCCATAGCGCCCCCTAACGTACGCAGTTTTTCAGAGAAAGTTTCTTCGATCTTCACGAAATTCAAGTATGTCATTGCTCACGCCCTCATACCTGGATTAAATGATTTTGAGATTTCTTCGGCAAACAGGAAGTCAGCCATGTTGGACTTCCTGCGTGATTTTAGAATTTACGAACGCATATTTGAAGACTTTAGGATGCACAAAAATTTATGAAACTTTACACACACATCCAAACTAGTAATTACTTCATTTTAGTGGTGAAATTTTGCTTGGGCGTGGCATGTTGGCTCTCTAGCGCCCCCTTATGTCTTTCAGATTTTGAACATACCTTTAGGTACTCGAAAACTCATGAAATTTGGCAAGATGATAGACACCTGTGAACTTTATTTAAATATATAGCCATTAGGCTCAGTGTGTTTAGCCGGCTCTATAGCGCCCCCTAACGCGTTGAAATTTTAACTTTGTCAAAGTTGATCCGATAATCATGAAATTTGGTATGCATATCCCACTCATCATTTGAAACATATTCCTCATTGGGTTTCATTAGCTCCGCCCACCCGGAAGTCGGCCATATTGGATTTCATGTCACTTTTAGCATTTTATAGGCCGCGTACTTTAACGAACTCCTCCTACAGATTTAATCAGATCGATTTGAAATTTGGTCAGGACCATCTTAAGACCTTGAAGATGAAAAGTTATTAAAATCGTGAGTTTTCACTTAACGAGCGGAACGTGGCGTGGCGTCCATTTTGAGCCATTCGCCATGAAACAGGCAGTTATTGTAACTCAACTGTACATAGCCCGATCTGCCCCAAATCTCTCAGGTATGATGGTGGTCCAGTACTGATGACATGTATATGAAAAATTATACTCATAGCCCCGCCCCAAGACGTTAGCCCCGCCCCCTTTCATATCTCATGAACCGTTTATAGTAGAGTCTTGCGGGAGGTGTCATATCACTCAGCAGAGAGTGCCTGTTTCATTGGGGATGGTTAGCCCCGCCCCCTACACATTAGCCCCGCCCCCTTTCATAACTCATGATCCGTTTGTAGTAGAGTCTTGTGGGGGGTGTCATATCACTCAGCAGAGAGTGCCTGTTTCATTGGTGAAAGTTATGCCCGCCCCCTACACATTAGCCACGCCCCCTTTCATAACTCATGATCCGTTTGTCGTAGAGTCTTGTGGGAGGTGTCATATCACTCAGCAGAGAGTGCCTGTTTCATTGGTGAAGGTTATCCCCGCCCCCTACACATTAGCCCCGCCCCCTTTCATAACTCATGATCCGTTTGTCGTAGAGTCTTGTGGGAGGTGTCATATCACTCAGCAGAGAGTGCCTGTTTCATTGGTGAAGGTTATGCCCGCCCCCTACACATTAGCCACGCCCCCTTTCATTACTCATGATCCGTTTGTCGTAGAGTCTTGTGGGAGGTGTTATATCGCTCAGCAGAGAGTGCCTGTTTCATTGGTGAAGGTTATGCCCGCTCCCTACACATTAGCCACGCCCCCCTTCATAACTTGTGAACCGCTTGTCGTAGAGCCTTGCGGCAGGCGTCGTGGCGCTCGTCAGAGTTTCGGTTTCACGGTGCCCGGCCGCGTCGGTCGGCGTCCCGCCAGCATCCCCGACGCGCAAGGGGCGAGGGCCCGTTCATCGCTGCTCGCAGCTTTAATTATTATTATTATTATTATTCTTTTTCCGCTGGTAGATCGCGTTTTTGACGACCTTAGCCATCCCCAAAACTCACGAAAAGTGGAGTATGCGTCAGAACTGGTGGGAAATTCAATGTTCTGGAGTGACTGGGCTCGGGTGTCTCCAGAGGGCTCCATAGCGCCCCCTAACGTACGCAGTTTTTCAGAGAAAGTTTCTTCGATCTTCACGAAATTCAAGTATGTCATTGCTCACGCCCTCATACCTGGATTAAATGATTTTGAGATTTCTTCGGCAAACAGGAAGTCAGCCATGTTGGACTTCCTGCGTGATTTTAGAATTTACGAACGCATATTTGAAGACTTTAGGATGCACAAAAATTTATGAAACTTTACACACACATCCAAACTAGTAATTACTTAATTTTAGTGGTGAAATTTTGCTTGGGCGTGGCATGTTGGCTCTCTAGCGCCCCCTTATGTCTTTCAGATTTTGAACATACCTTTAGGTACTCGAAAACTCATGAAATTTGGCAAGATGATAGACACCTGTGAACTTTATTTAAATATATAGCCATTAGGCTCAGTGTGTTTAGCCGGCTCTATAGCGCCCCCTAACGCGTTGAAATTTTAACTTTGTCAAAGTTGATCCGATAATCATGAAATTTGGTATGCATATCCCACTCATCATTTGAAACATATTCCTCATTGGGTTTCATTAGCTCCGCCCACCCGGAAGTCGGCCATATTGGATTTCATGTCACTTTTAGCATTTTATAGGCCGCGTACTTTAACGAACTCCTCCTACAGATTTAATCAGATCGATTTGAAATTTGGTCAGGACCATCTTAAGACCTTGAAGATGAAAAGTTATTAAAATCGTGAGTTTTCACTTAACGAGCGGAACGTGGCGTGGCGTCCATTTTGAGCCATTCGCCATGAAACAGGCAGTTATTGTAACTCAACTGTACATAGTCCGATCTGCCCCAAATCTCTCAGGTATGATGGTGGTCCAGTACTGATGACATGTATATGAAAAATTATACTCATAGCCCCGCCCCAAGACGTTAGCCCCGCCCCCTTTCATATCTCATGAACCGTTTATAGTAGAGTCTTGCGGGAGGTGTCATATCACTCAGCAGAGAGTGCCTGTTTCATTGGGGATGGTTAGCCCCGCCCCCTACACATTAGCCCCGCCCCCTTTCATAACTCATGATCCGTTTGTAGTAGAGTCTTGTGGGGGGTGTCATATCACTCAGCAGAGAGTGCCTGTTTCATTGGTGAAAGTTATGCCCGCCCCCTACACATTAGCCACGCCCCCTTTCATAACTCGTGATCCGTTTGTCGTAGAGTCTTGTGGGAGGTGTTATATCGCTCAGCAGAGAGTGCCTGTCGTAGAGCCTTGCGGCAGGCGTCGTGGCGCTCGTCAGAGTTTCGGCTTCACGGTGCCCGGCCGCGTCGGTCGGCGTCCCGCCAGCATCCTCGACGCGCAAGGGGCGAGGGCCCGTTCATCGCTGCTTGCAGCTTTAATTAGGGCCCGAGCACGAAAGTGCCAGGACCCAACGGTGTCCTGGCACGAAGTGCAAGGAACCTATTGTTTTTCTGGGGATTATTATTATTATTCTTTTTCCGCTGCGAGATCGCGTTTTTGACGACCTTAGCCATCCCCAAAACTCACGAAAAGTGGAGTATGCGTCAGAACTGGTGGGAAATTCAATGTTCTGGAGTGACTGGGCTCGGGTGTCTCCAGAGGGCTCCATAGCGCCCCCTAACGTACGCAGTTTTTCAGAGAAAGTTTCTTCGATCTTCACGAAATTCAAGTATGTCATTGCTCACGCCCTCATACCTGGATTAAATGATTTTGAGATTTCTTCGGCAAACAGGAAGTCAGCCATGTTGGACTTCCTGCGTGATTTTAGAATTTACGAACGCATATTTGAAGACTTTAGGATGCACAAAAATTTATGAAACTTTACACACACATCCAAACTAGTAATTACTTCATTTTAGTGGTGAAATTTTGCTTGGGCGTGGCATGTTGGCTCTCTAGCGCCCCCCTTATGTCTTTCAGATTTTGAACATACCTTTAGGTACTCGAAAACTCATGAAATTTGGCAAGATGATAGACACCTGTGAACTTTATTTAAATATATAGCCATTAGGCTCAGTGTGTTTAGCCGGCTCTATAGCGCCCCCTAACGCGTTGAAATTTTAACTTTGTCAAAGTTGATCCGATAATCATGAAATTTGGTATGCATATCCCACTCATCATTTGAAACATATTCCTCATTGGGTTTCATTAGCTCCGCCCACCCGGAAGTCGGCCATATTGGATTTCATGTCACTTTTAGCATTTTATAGGCCGCGTACTTTAACGAACTCCTCCTACAGATTTAATCAGATCGATTTGAAATTTGGTCAGGACCATCTTAAGACCTTGAAGATGAAAAGTTATTAAAATCGTGAGTTTTCACTTAACGAGCGGAACGTGGCGTGGCGTCCATTTTGAGCCATTCGCCATGAAACAGGCAGTTATTGTAACTCAACTGTACATAGTCCGATCTGCCCCAAATCTCTCAGGTATGATGGTGGTCCAGTACTGATGACATGTATATGAAAAATTATACTCATAGCCCCGCCCCAAGACGTTAGCCCCGCCCCCTTTCATATCTCATGAACCGTTTATAGTAGAGTCTTGCGGGGGGTGTCATATCACTCAGCCGAGAGTGCCTGTTTCATTGGGGATGGTTAGCCCCGCCCCCTACACATTAGCCCCGCCCCCTTTCATAACTCATGATCCGTTTGTAGTAGAGTCTTGTGGGGGGTGTCATATCACTCAGCAGAGAGTGCCTGTTTCATTGGTGAAAGTTATGCCCGCCCCCTACATATTAGCCACGCCCCCTTTCATAACTCGTGATCCGTTTGTCGTAGAGTCTTGTGGGAGGTGTTATATCGCTCAGCAGAGAGTGCCTGTCGTAGAGCCTTGCGGCAGGCGTCGTGGCGCTCGTCAGAGTTTCGGCTTCACGGTGCCCGGCCGCGTCGGTCGGCGTCCCGCCAGCATCCTCGACGCGCAAGGGGCGAGGGCCCGTTCATCGCTGCTTGCAGCTTTAATTATTATTCTTTTTCCGCTGCAAGATCGCGTTTTTGACGACCTTAGCCATCCCCAAAACTCACGAAAAGTGGAGTATGCGTCAGAACTGGTGGGAAATTCAATGTTCTGGAGTGACTGGGCTCGGGTGTCTCCAGAGGGCTCCATAGCGCCCCCTAACGTACGCAGTTTTTCAGAGAAAGTTTCTTCGATCTTCACGAAATTCAAGTATGTCATTGCTCACGCCCTCATACCTGGATTAAATGATTTTGAGATTTCTTCGGCAAACAGGAAGTCAGCCATGTTGGACTTCCTGCGTGATTTTAGAATTTACGAACGCATATTTGAAGACTTTAGGATGCACAAAAATTTATGAAACTTTACACACACATCCAAACTAGTAATTACTTCATTTTAGTGGTGAAATTTTGCTTGGGCGTGGCATGTTGGCTCTCTAGCGCCCCCTTATGTCTTTCAGATTTTGAACATACCTTTAGGTACTCGGAATCTCATAAAATTTGGCAAAATGATAGACACCTGTGAACTTTATGTAACTGTATAGCCATTAGGCTCAGTGTGTTTAGCCGGCTCTATAGCGCCCCCTAACGCGTTGAAATTTTAACTTTGTCAAAGTTGATCCGATATTCATGAAATTTGGTATGCATATCCCACTCATCATTTGAAACATATTCCTCATTGGGTTTCATAAGCCCCGCCCACCCAGAAGTCGGCCATATTGGATTTTATGTACGATTTTCCCAATTTTTGAGTTTTATTGGCCGCGTACTTTAACGAACTCCTCCTACAGATTTGATCAGATGGAGTTGAAATTTGGTCAGGACCATCTTAAGACCTTGAAGATGAAAAGTTATTAAAATGATGAGTGTCCACTTAACGATCGGACCGTAGCGTGGCGGCCATTTTGAGCCATTCGCCAGTTATTGTAACTCAACTGTACATAGTCCGATCTGCCCCAAATCTCTCAGGTATGATGGTGCTCCAGTACTGATGACATGTATATGAAAAATTATACTCATAGCCCCGCCCTAAGACGTTAGCCCCGCCCCCTTTCATAACTCATGAACCGTTTATAGTAGAGTCTTGTGGGATGTGTCATATCACTCAGCAGAGAGTGGGTTAACCCTAACTCAACTGTACATAGTCCGATCTGCCCCAAATTTCTCAGGTATGATAAGGGTCCAGTCCTGATTATATGTAAATGCAAAAATATAGTCATAGCCACGGCCCCTACACATTAGCCCCGCCCCCTTTCATAACTCATGATCCGTTTGTCGTAGAGTCTTGTGGGAGGTGTCATATCACTCAGCAGAGAGTGCCTGTTTCATTGGTGAAGGTTATCCCCGCCCCCTACACATTAGCCCCGCCCCCTTTCATAACTCATGATCCGTTTGTCGTAGAGTCTTGTGGGAGGTGTCATATCACTCAGCAGAGAGTGCCTGTTTCATTGGTGAAGGTTATGCCCGCCCCCTACACATTAGCCACGCCCCCTTTCATTACTCATGATCCGTTTGTCGTAGAGTCTTGTGGGAGGTGTTATATCGCTCAGCAGAGAGTGCCTGTTTCATTGGTGAAGGTTATGCCCGCCCCCTACACATTAGCCACGCCCCCCTTCATAACTTGTGAACCGCTTGTCGTAGAGCCTTGCGGCAGGCGTCGTGGCGCTCGTCAGAGTTTCGGTTTCACGGTGCCCGGCCGCGTCGGTCGGCGTCCCGCCAGCATCCCCGACGCGCAAGGGGCGAGGGCCCGTTCATCGCTGCTCGCAGCTTTAATTATTATTCTTTTTCCGCTGCAAGATCGCGTTTTTGACGACCTTAGCCATCCCCAAAACTCACGAAAAGTGGAGTATGCGTCAGAACTGGTGGGAAATTCAATGTTCTGGAGTGACTGGGCTCGGGTGTCTCCAGAGGGCTCCATAGCGCCCCCTAACGTACGCAGTTTTTCCGAGAAAGTTTCTTCGATCTTCACGAAATTCAAGTATGTCATTGCTCACGCCCTCATACCTGGATTAAATGATTTTGAGATTTCTTCGGCAAACAGGAAGTCAGCCATGTTGGACTTCCTGCGTGATTTTAGAATTTACGAACGCATATTTGAAGACTTTAGGATGCACAAAAATTTATGAAACTTTACACACACATCCAAACTAGTAATTACTTCATTTTAGTGGTGAAATTTTGCTTGGGCGTGGCATGTTGGCTCTCTAGCGCCCCCTTATGTCTTTCAGATTTTGAACATACCTTTAGGTACTCGAAAACTCATGAAATTTGGCAAGATGATAGACACCTGTGAACTTTATTTAAATATATAGCCATTAGGCTCAGTGTGTTTAGCCGGCTCTATAGCGCCCCCTAACGCGTTGAAATTTTAACTTTGTCAAAGTTGATCCGATAATCATGAAATTTGGTATGCATATCCCACTCATCATTTGAAACATATTCCTCATTGGGTTTCATTAGCTCCGCCCACCCGGAAGTCGGCCATATTGGATTTCATGTCACTTTTAGCATTTTATAGGCCGCGTACTTTAACGAACTCCTCCTACAGATTTAATCAGATCGATTTGAAATTTGGTCAGGACCATCTTAAGACCTTGAAGATGAAAAGTTATTAAAATCGTGAGTTTTCACTTAACGAGCGGAACGTGGCGTGGCGTCCATTTTGAGCCATTCGCCATGAAACAGGCAGTTATTGTAACTCAACTGTACATAGTCCGATCTGCCCCAAATCTCTCAGGTATGATGGTGGTCCAGTACTGATGACATGTATATGAAAAATTATACTCATAGCCCCGCCCCAAGACGTTAGCCCCGCCCCCTTTCATATCTCATGAACCGTTTATAGTAGAGTCTTGCGGGAGGTGTCATATCACTCAGCAGAGAGTGCCTGTTTCATTGGGGATGGTTAGCCCCGCCCCCTACACATTAGCCCCGCCCCCGTTCATAACTCATGATCCGGTTGTAGTAGAGTCTTGTGGGGGGTGTCATATCACTCAGCAGAGAGTGCCTGTTTCATTGGTGAAAGTTATGCCCGCCCCCTACACATTAGCCACGCCCCCTTTCATAACTCGTGATCCGTTTGTCGTAGAGTCTTGTGGGAGGTGTTATATCGCTCAGCAGAGAGTGCCTGTCGTAGAGCCTTGCGGCAGGCGTCGTGGCGCTCGTCAGAGTTTCGGCTTCACGGTGCCCGGCCGCGTCGGTCGGCGTCCCGCCAGCATCCTCGACGCGCAAGGGGCGAGGGCCCGTTCATCGCTGCTTGCAGCTTTAATTATTAGGGCCCGAGCACGAAAGTGCCAGGACCCAACGGTGTCCTGGCACGAAGTGCAAGGAACCTATTGTTTTTCTGGGGATTATTATTAGGGCCCGAGCACGAAAGTGCCAGGACCCAACGGTGTCCTGGCACGAAGTGCAAGGAACCTATTGTTTTTCTGGGGATTATTATTAGGGCCCGAGCACGAAAGTGCCAGGACCCAACGGTGTCCTGGCACGAAGTGCAAGGAACCTATTGTTTTTCTGGGGATTATTATTATTCTTTTTCCGCTGCAAGATCGCGTTTTTGACGACCTTAGCCATCCCCAAAACTCACGAAAAGTGGAGTATGCGTCAGAACTGGTGGGAAATTCAATGTTCTGGAGTGACTGGGCTCGGGTGTCTCCAGAGGGCTCCATAGCGCCCCCTAACGTACGCAGTTTTTCAGAGAAAGTTTCTTCGATCTTCACGAAATTCAAGTATGTCATTGCTCACGCCCTCATACCTGGATTAAATGATTTTGAGATTTCTTCGGCAAACAGGAAGTCAGCCATGTTGGACTTCCTGCGTGATTTTAGAATTTACGAACGCATATTTGAAGACTTTAGGATGCACAAAAATTTATGAAACTTTACACACACATCCAAACTAGTAATTACTTCATTTTAGTGGTGAAATTTTGCTTGGGCGTGGCATGTTGGCTCTCTAGCGCCCCCTTATGTCTTTCAGATTTTGAACATACCTTTAGGTACTCGAAAACTCATGAAATTTGGCAAGATGATAGACACCTGTGAACTTTATTTAAATATATAGCCATTAGGCTCAGTGTGTTTAGCCGGCTCTATAGCGCCCCCTAACGCGTTGAAATTTTAACTTTGTCAAAGTTGATCCGATAATCATGAAATTTGGTATGCATATCCCACTCATCATTTGAAACATATTCCTCATTGGGTTTCATTAGCTCCGCCCACCCGGAAGTCGGCCATATTGGATTTCATGTCACTTTTAGCATTTTATAGGCCGCGTACTTTAACGAACTCCTCCTACAGATTTAATCAGATCGATTTGAAATTTGGTCAGGACCATCTTAAGACCTTGAAGATGAAAAGTTATTAAAATCGTGAGTTTTCACTTAACGAGCGGAACGTGGCGTGGCGTCCATTTTGAGCCATTCGCCATGAAACAGGCAGTTATTGTAACTCAACTGTACATAGTCCGATCTGCCCCAAATCTCTCAGGTATGATGGTGGTCCAGTACTGATGACATGTATATGAAAAATTATACTCATAGCCCCGCCCCAAGACGTTAGCCCCGCCCCCTTTCATATCTCATGAACCGTTTATAGTAGAGTCTTGCGGGAGGTGTCATATCACTCAGCAGAGAGTGCCTGTTTCATTGGGGATGGTTAGCCCCGCCCCCTACACATTAGCCCCGCCCCCTTTCATAACTCATGATCCGTTTGTAGTAGAGTCTTGTGGGGGGTGTCATATCACTCAGCAGAGAGTGCCTGTTTCATTGGTGAAAGTTATGCCCGCCCCCTACACATTAGCCACGCCCCCTTTCATAACTCGTGATCCGTTTGTCGTAGAGTCTTGTGGGAGGTGTTATATCGCTCAGCAGAGAGTGCCTGTCGTAGAGCCTTGCGGCAGGCGTCGTGGCGCTCGTCAGAGTTTCGGCTTCACGGTGCCCGGCCGCGTCGGTCGGCGTCCCGCCAGCATCTTCGACGCGCAAGGGGCGAGGGCCCGTTCATCGCTGCTTGCAGCTTTAATTATTATTCTTTTTCCGCTGCGAGATCGCGTTTTTGACGACCTTAGCCATCCCCAAAACTCACGAAAAGTGGAGTATGCGTCAGAACTGGTGGGAAATTCAATGTTCTGGAGTGACTGGGCTCGGGTGTCTCCAGAGGGCTCCATAGCGCCCCCTAACGTACGCAGTTTTTCAGAGAAAGTTTCTTCGATCTTCACGAAATTCAAGTATGTCATTGCTCACGCCCTCATACCTGGATTAAATGATTTTGAGATTTCTTCGGCAAACAGGAAGTCAGCCATGTTGGACTTCCTGCGTGATTTTAGAATTTACGAACGCATATTTGAAGACTTTAGGATGCACAAAAATTTATGAAACTTTACACACACATCCAAACTAGTAATTACTTCATTTTAGTGGTGAAATTTTGCTTGGGCGTGGCATGTTGGCTCTCTAGCGCCCCCTTATGTCTTTCAGATTTTGAACATACCTTTAGGTACTCGAAAACTCATGAAATTTGGCAAGATGATAGACACCTGTGAACTTTATTTAAATATATAGCCATTAGGCTCAGTGTGTTTAGCCGGCTCTATAGCGCCCCCTAACGCGTTGAAATTTTAACTTTGTCAAAGTTGATCCGATAATCATGAAATTTGGTATGCATATCCCACTCATCATTTGAAACATATTCCTCATTGGGTTTCATTAGCTCCGCCCACCCGGAAGTCGGCCATATTGGATTTCATGTCACTTTTAGCATTTTATAGGCCGCGTACTTTAACGAACTCCTCCTACAGATTTAATCAGATCGATTTGAAATTTGGTCAGGACCATCTTAAGACCTTGAAGATGAAAAGTTATTAAAATCGTGAGTTTTCACTTAACGAGCGGAACGTGGCGTGGCGTCCATTTTGAGCCATTCGCCATGAAACAGGCAGTTATTGTAACTCAACTGTACATAGTCCGATCTGCCCCAAATCTCTCAGGTATGATGGTGGTCCAGTACTGATGACATGTATATGAAAAATTATACTCATAGCCCCGCCCCAAGACGTTAGCCCCGCCCCCTTTCATATCTCATGAACCGTTTATAGTAGAGTCTTGCGGGAGGTGTCATATCACTCAGCAGAGAGTGCCTGTTTCATTGGGGATGGTTAGCCCCGCCCCCTACACATTAGCCCCGCCCCCTTTCATAACTCATGATCCGTTTGTAGTAGAGTCTTGTGGGGGGTGTCATATCACTCAGCAGAGAGTGCCTGTTTCATTGGTGAAAGTTATGCCCGCCCCCTACACATTAGCCACGCCCCCTTTCATAACTCGTGATCCGTTTGTCGTAGAGTCTTGTGGGAGGTGTTATATCGCTCAGCAGAGAGTGCCTGTCGTAGAGCCTTGCGGCAGGCGTCGTGGCGCTCGTCAGAGTTTCGGCTTCACGGTGCCCGGCCGCGTCGGTCGGCGTCCCGCCAGCATCCTTGACGCGCAAGGGGCGAGGGCCCGTTCATCGCTGCTTGCAGCTTTAATTATTATTCTTTTTCCGCTGCAAGATCGCGTTTTTGACGACCTTAGCCATCCCCAAAACTCACGAAAAGTGGAGTATGCGTCAGAACTGGTGGGAAATTCAATGTTCTGGAGTGACTGGGCTCGGGTGTCTCCAGAGGGCTCCATAGCGCCCCCTAACGTACGCAGTTTTTCAGAGAAAGTTTCTTCGATCTTCACGAAATTCAAGTATGTCATTGCTCACGCCCTCATACCTGGATTAAATGATTTTGAGATTTCTTCGGCAAACAGGAAGTCAGCCATGTTGGACTTCCTGCGTGATTTTAGAATTTACGAACGCATATTTGAAGACTTTAGGATGCACAAAAATTTATGAAACTTTACACACACATCCAAACTAGTAATTACTTCATTTTAGTGGTGAAATTTTGCTTGGGCGTGGCATGTTGGCTCTCTAGCGCCCCCTTATGTCTTTCAGATTTTGAACATACCTTTAGGTACTCGAAAACTCATGAAATTTGGCAAGATGATAGACACCTGTGAACTTTATTTAAATATATAGCCATTAGGCTCAGTGTGTTTAGCCGGCTCTATAGCGCCCCCTAACGCGTTGAAATTTTAACTTTGTCAAAGTTGATCCGATAATCATGAAATTTGGTATGCATATCCCACTCATCATTTGAAACATATTCCTCATTGGGTTTCATTAGCTCCGCCCACCCGGAAGTCGGCCATATTGGATTTCATGTCACTTTTAGCATTTTATAGGCCGCGTACTTTAACGAACTCCTCCTACAGATTTAATCAGATCGATTTGAAATTTGGTCAGGACCATCTTAAGACCTTGAAGATGAAAAGTTATTAAAATCGTGAGTTTTCACTTAACGAGCGGAACGTGGCGTGGCGTCCATTTTGAGCCATTCGCCATGAAACAGGCAGTTATTGTAACTCAACTGTACATAGTCCGATCTGCCCCAAATCTCTCAGGTATGATGGTGGTCCAGTACTGATGACATGTATATGAAAAATTATACTCATAGCCCCGCCCCAAGACGTTAGCCCCGCCCCCTTTCATATCTCATGAACCGTTTATAGTAGAGTCTTGCGGGAGGTGTCATATCACTCAGCAGAGAGTGCCTGTTTCATTGGGGATGGTTAGCCCCGCCCCCTACACATTAGCCCCGCCCCCTTTCATAACTCATGATCCGTTTGTAGTAGAGTCTTGTGGGGGGTGTCATATCACTCAGCAGAGAGTGCCTGTTTCATTGGTGAAAGTTATGCCCGCCCCCTACACATTAGCCACGCCCCCTTTCATAACTCGTGATCCGTTTGTCGTAGAGTCTTGTGGGAGGTGTTATATCGCTCAGCAGAGAGTGCCTGTCGTAGAGCCTTGCGGCAGGCGTCGTGGCGCTCGTCAGAGTTTCGGCTTCACGGTGCCCGGCCGTGTCGGTCGGCGTCCCGCCAGCATCCTCGACGCGCAAGGGGCGAGGGCCCGTTCATCGCTGCTTGCAGCTTTAATTATTCTTTTTCCGCTGCAAGATCGCGTTTTTGACGACCTTAGCCATCCCCAAAACTCACGAAAAGTGGAGTATGCGTCAGAACTGGTGGGAAATTCAATGTTCTGGAGTGACTGGGCTCGGGTGTCTCCAGAGGGCTCCATAGCGCCCCCTAACGTACGCAGTTTTTCAGAGAAAGTTTCTTCGATCTTCACGAAATTCAAGTATGTCATTGCTCACGCCCTCATACCTGGATTAAATGATTTTGAGATTTCTTCGGCAAACAGGAAGTCAGCCATGTTGGACTTCCTGCGTGATTTTAGAATTTACGAACGCATATTTGAAGACTTTAGGATGCACAAAAATTTATGAAACTTTACACGCACATCCAAACTAGTAATTACTTAATTTTAGTGGTGAAATTTTGCTTGGGCGTGGCATGTTGGCTCTCTAGCGCCCCCTTATGTCTTTCAGATTTTGAACATACCTTTAGGTACTCGAAAACTCATGAAATTTGGCAAGATGATAGACACCTGTGAACTTTATTTAAATATATAGCCATTAGGCTCAGTGTGTTTAGCCGGCTCTATAGCGCCCCCTAACGCGTTGAAATTTTAACTTTGTCAAAGTTGATCCGATAATCATGAAATTTGGTATGCATATCCCACTCATCATTTGAAACATATTCCTCATTGGGTTTCATAAGCCCCGCCCACCCAGAAGTCGGCCATATTGGATTTTATGTACGATTTTCCCAATTTTTGAGTTTTATTGGCCGCGTACTTTAACGAACTCCTCCTACAGATTTGATCAGATGGAGTTGAAATTTGGTCAGGACCATCTTAAGACCTTGAAGATGAAAAGTTATTAAAATGATGAGTGTCCACTTAACGATCGGACCGTAGCGTGGCGGCCATTTTGAGCCATTCGCCAGTTATTGTAACTCAACTGTACATAGTCCGATCTGCCCCAAATCTCTCAGGTATGATGGTGCTCCAGTACTGATGACATGTATATGAAAAATTATACTCATAGCCCCGCCCTAAGACGTTAGCCCCGCCCCCTTTCATAACTCATGAACCGTTTATAGTAGAGTCTTGTGGGATGTGTCATATCACTCAGCAGAGAGTGGGTTAACCCTAACTCAACTGTACATAGTCCGATCTGCCCCACATTTCTCAGGTATGATAAGGGTCCAGTCCTGATTATATGTAAATGCAAAAATATAGTCATAGCCACGGCCCCTACACATTAGCCCCGCCCCCTTTCATAACTCATGATCCGTTTGTCGTAGAGTCTTGTGGGAGGTGTCATATCACTCAGCAGAGAGTGCCTGTTTCATTGGTGAAGGTTATCCCCGCCCCCTACACATTAGCCCCGCCCCCTTTCATAACTCATGATCCGTTTGTCGTAGAGTCTTGTGGGAGGTGTCATATCACTCAGCAGAGAGTGCCTGTTTCATTGGTGAAGGTTATGCCCGCCCCCTACACATTAGCCACGCCCCCTTTCATTACTCATGATCCGTTTGTCGTAGAGTCTTGTGGGAGGTGTTATATCGCTCAGCAGAGAGTGCCTGTTTCATTGGTGAAGGTTATGCCCGCCCCCTACACATTAGCCACGCCCCCCTTCATAACTTGTGAACCGCTTGTCGTAGAGCCTTGCGGCAGGCGTCGTGGCGCTCGTCAGAGTTTCGGCTTCACGGTGCCCGGCCGCGTCGGTCGGCGTCCCGCCAGCATCCCCGACGCGCAAGGGGCGAGGGCCCGTTCATCGCTGCTTGCAGCTTTAATTAGGGCCCGAGCACGAAAGTGCCAGGACCCAACGGTGTCCTGGCACGAAGTGCAAGGAACCTATTGTTTTTCTGGGGATTATTATTATTATTAGGGCCCGAGCACGAAAGTGCCAGGACCCAACGGTGTCCTGGCACGAAGTGCAAGGAACCTATTGTTTTTCTGGGGATTATTATTATTATTATTTTTCCGCTGCGAGATCGCGTTTTTGACGACCTTAGCCATCCCCAAAACTCACGAAAAGTGGAGTATGCGTCAGAACTGGTGGGAAATTCAATGTTCTGGAGTGACTGGGCTCGGGTGTCTCCAGAGGGCTCCATAGCGCCCCCTAACGTACGCAGTTTTTCAGAGAAAGTTTCTTCGATCTTCACGAAATTCAAGTATGTCATTGCTCACGCCCTCATACCTGGATTAAATGATTTTGAGATTTCTTCGGCAAACAGGAAGTCAGCCATGTTGGACTTCCTGCGTGATTTTAGAATTTACGAACGCATATTTGAAGACTTTAGGATGCACAAAAATTTATGAAACTTTACACACACATCCAAACTAGTAATTACTTCATTTTAGTGGTGAAATTTTGCTTGGGCGTGGCATGTTGGCTCTCTAGCGCCCCCTTATGTCTTTCAGATTTTGAACATACCTTTAGGTACTCGAAAACTCATGAAATTTGGCAAGATGATAGACACCTGTGAACTTTATTTAAATATATAGCCATTAGGCTCAGTGTGTTTAGCCGGCTCTATAGCGCCCCCTAACGCGTTGAAATTTTAACTTTGTCAAAGTTGATCCGATAATCATGAAATTTGGTATGCATATCCCACTCATCATTTGAAACATATTCCTCATTGGGTTTCATTAGCTCCGCCCACCCGGAAGTCGGCCATATTGGATTTCATGTCACTTTTAGCATTTTATAGGCCGCGTACTTTAACGAACTCCTCCTACAGATTTAATCAGATCGATTTGAAATTTGGTCAGGACCATCTTAAGACCTTGAAGATGAAAAGTTATTAAAATCGTGAGTTTTCACTTAACGAGCGGAACGTGGCGTGGCGTCCATTTTGAGCCATTCGCCATGAAACAGGCAGTTATTGTAACTCAACTGTACATAGTCCGATCTGCCCCAAATCTCTCAGGTATGATGGTGGTCCAGTACTGATGACATGTATATGAAAAATTATACTCATAGCCCCGCCCCAAGACGTTAGCCCCGCCCCCATTCATATCTCATGAACCGTTTATAGTAGAGTCTTGCGGGAGGTGTCATATCACTCAGCAGAGAGTGCCTGTTTCATTGGGGATGGTTAGCCCCGCCCCCTACACATTAGCCCCGCCCCCTTTCATAACTCATGATCCGTTTGTAGTAGAGTCTTGTGGGGGGTGTCATATCACTCAGCAGAGAGTGCCTGTTTCATTGGTGAAAGTTATGCCCGCCCCCTACACATTAGCCACGCCCCCTTTCATAACTCGTGATCCGTTTGTCGTAGAGTCTTGTGGGAGGTGTTATATCGCTCAGCAGAGAGTGCCTGTCGTAGAGCCTTGCGGCAGGCGTCGTGGCGCTCGTCAGAGTTTCGGCTTCACGGTGCCCGGCCGCGTCGGTCGGCGTCCCGCCAGCATCCCCGACGCGCACGGGGCGAGGGCCCGTTCATCGCTGCTTGCAGCTTTAATTAGGGCCCGAGCACGAAAGTGCCAGGACCCAACGGTGTCCTGGCACGAAGTGCAAGGAACCTATTGTTTTTCTGGGATTATTATTATTATTCTTTTTCCGCTGGTAGATCGCGTTTTTGACGACCTTAGCCATCCCCAAAACTCACGAAAAGTGGAGTATGCGTCAGAACTGGTGGGAAATTCAATGTTCTGGAGTGACTGGGCTCGGGTGTCTCCAGAGGGCTCCATAGCGCCCCCTAACGTACGCAGTTTTTCAGAGAAAGTTTCTTCGATCTTCACGAAATTCAAGTATGTCATTGCTCACGCCCTCATACCTGGATTAAATGATTTTGAGATTTCTTCGGCAAACAGGAAGTCAGCCATGTTGGACTTCCTGCGTGATTTTAGAATTTACGAACGCATATTTGAAGACTTTAGGATGCACAAAAATTTATGAAACTTTACACACACATCCAAACTAGTAATTACTTCATTTTAGTGGTGAAATTTTGCTTGGGCGTGGCATGTTGGCTCTCTAGCGCCCCCTTATGTCTTTCAGATTTTGAACATACCTTTAGGTACTCGAAAACTCATGAAATTTGGCAAGATGATACACACCTGTGAACTTTATTTAAATATATAGCCATTAGGCTCAGTGTGTTTAGCCGGCTCTATAGCGCCCCCTAACGCGTTGAAATTTTAACTTTGTCAAAGTTGATCCGATAATCATGAAATTTGGTATGCATATCCCACTCATCATTTGAAACATATTCCTCATTGGGTTTCATTAGCTCCGCCCACCCGGAAGTCGGCCATATTGGATTTCATGTCACTTTTAGCATTTTATAGGCCGCGTACTTTAACGAACTCCTCCTACAGATTTAATCAGATCGATTTGAAATTTGGTCAGGACCATCTTAAGACCTTGAAGATGAAAAGTTATTAAAATCGTGAGTTTTCACTTAACGAGCGGAACGTGGCGTGGCGTCCATTTTGAGCCATTCGCCATGAAACAGGCAGTTATTGTAACTCAACTGTACATAGTCCGATCTGCCCCAAATCTCTCAGGTATGATGGTGGTCCAGTACTGATGACATGTATATGAAAAATTATACTCATAGCCCCGCCCCAAGACGTTAGCCCCGCCCCCTTTCATATCTCATGAACCGTTTATAGTAGAGTCTTGCGGGAGGTGTCATATCACTCAGCAGAGAGTGCCTGTTTCATTGGGGATGGTTAGCCCCGCCCCCTACACATTAGCCCCGCCCCCTTTCATAACTCATGATCCGTTTGTAGTAGAGTCTTGTGGGGGGTGTCATATCACTCAGCAGAGAGTGCCTGTTTCATTGGTGAAAGTTATGCCCGCCCCCTACACATTAGCCACGCCCCCTTTCATAACTCGTGATCCGTTTGTCGTAGAGTCTTGTGGGAGGTGTTATATCGCTCAGCAGAGAGTGCCTGTCGTAGAGCCTTGCGGCAGGCGTCGTGGCGCTCGTCAGAGTTTCGGCTTCACGGTGCCCGGCCGCGTCGGTCGGCGTCCCGCCAGCATCCTCGACGCGCAAGGGGCGAGGGCCCGTTCATCGCTGCTTGCAGCTTTAATTAGGGCCCGAGCACGAAAGTGCCAGGACCCAACGGTGTCCTGGCACGAAGTGCAAGGAACCTATTGTTTTTCTGGGGATTATTATTATTATTCTTTTTCCGCTGGTAGATCGCGTTTTTGACGACCTTAGCCATCCCCAAAACTCACGAAAAGTGGAGTATGCGTCAGAACTGGTGGGAAATTCAATGTTCTGGAGTGACTGGGCTCGGGTTTCTCCAGGGGGCTCCATAGCGCCCCCTAACGTACGCAGTTTTTCCGAGAAAGTTTCTTCGATCTTCACGAAATTCAAGTATGTCATTGCTCACGCCCTCATACCTGGATTAAATGATTTTGAGATTTCTTCGGCCAACAGGAAGTCAGCCATGTTGGACTTCCTGCGTGATTTTAGAATTTACGAACGCATATTTGAAGACTTTAGGATGCACAAAAAATAATGAAACTTTACACGCACATCCAAACTCGTAATTAGTTTATTTTAGTGGTGAAATTTTGCTTGGGCGTCGCATGTTGGCTCTCTAGCGCCCCCTTATGTCTTTCAGATTTTGAACATACCTTTAGGTACTCGAAAACTCATGAAATTTGGCAAAATGATAGACACCTGTGAACTTTATTTAAATGTATAGCCATTAGGCTCAGTGTGTTTAGCCGGCTCTATAGCGCCCCCTAACGCGTTGAAATTTTAACTTTGTCAAAGTTGATCCGATATTCATGAAATTTGGTATGCATATCCCACTCATCATTTGAAACATATTCCTCATTGGATTTCATTAGCTCCGCCCACCCGGAAGTCGGCCATATTGGATTTCATGTCACTTTTAGCGTTTTATAGGCCGCGTACTTTAACGAACTCCTCCTACAGATTTAATCAGATCGAGTTGAAATTTGGTCAGGACCATCTTAAGACCTTGAGGATGAAAAGTTATTAAAATCGTGAGTTTTCACTTAACGAGCGGACCGTGGCGTGGCGGCCATTTTGAGCCATTCGCCATGAAACAGGCAGTTATTGTAACTCAACTGTACATAGTCCGATCTGCCCCAAATCTCTCAGGTATGATGGTGCTCCAGTACTGATGACATGTATATGAAAAATTATACTCATAGCCCCGCCCCAAGACGTTAGCCCCGCCCCCTTTCATATCTCATGAACCGTTTGTCGTAGAGTCTTGCGGGAGGTGTCATATCACTCAGCAGAGAGTGCCTGTTTCATTGGTGAAGGTTATCCCCGCCCCCTACACATTAGCCACGCCCCCTTTCATAACTCATGATCCGTTTGTCGTAGAGTCTTGTGGGATGTCTCATATCACTCAGCAGAGAGTGGGTTAACCCTAACTCAACTGTACATAGTTCGATCTGCCCCAAATTTCTCAGGTATGATAAGGGTCCAGTCCTGATTATATGTAAATGCAAAAATATAGTCATAGCCCCGCCCCCTTTCATAACTCATGAACCGTTTGTCGTACAGGCTTATGGGAGGTGTCATATCACTCAGCAGAGAGTTCCTGTTTTATTGGTTAAGGTTAGCCCCGCCCCCTACACATAGCACCGCCCCCTTTCATAACTCATGAACCGTTTGTCGTAGAGTCTTGTGGGAGGTGTCATATCACTCAGCAGAGAGTGCCTGTTAAGTTGGTATTGTTATCCCCGCTCCCTATACATTAGCCCCGCCCCCTTTCATATCTCATGAACCGTTTATAGTAGAGTCTTGTGGGAGGTGTCATATCACTCAGCAGAGAGTGCCTGTTTCATTGGTGAAAGTTATGCCCGCCCCCTACACATTAGCCACGCCCCCTTTCATAACTCATGATCTGTTTGTCGTAAAGTCTTGTGGGAGGTGTTATATCACTCAGCAGAGAGTGCCTGTTAAGTTGGTGTTGTTATCCCCGCCTCCTACACATTAGCCACGCCCCCCTTCATAACTCGTGAACCGCTTGTCGTAGAGCCTTGCGGCAGGTGTCGTGGTGCTCGTCAGAGTTTCGGCTTCACGGTGCCCGGCCGCGTCGGTCGGCGTCCCGCCAGCATCCCCGACGCGCAAGTAGGGGCGAGGGCCCGTTCATCGCTGCTTGCAGCTTTAATTATTATTCTTTTTCCGCTGCAAGATCGCGTTTTTGACGACCTTAGCCATCCCCAAAACTCACGAAAAGTGGAGTATGCGTCAGAACTGGTGGGAAATTCAATGTTCTGGAGTGACTGGGCTCGGGTGTCTCCAGAGGGCTCCATAGCGCCCCCTAACGTACGCAGTTTTTCAGAGAAAGTTTCTTCGATCTTCACGAAATTCAAGTATGTCATTGCTCACGCCCTCATACCTGGATTAAATGATTTTGAGATTTCTTCGGCAAACAGGAAGTCAGCCATGTTGGACTTCCTGCGTGATTTTAGAATTTACGAACGCATATTTGAAGACTTTAGGATGCACAAAAATTTATGAAACTTTACACACACATCCAAACTAGTAATTACTTCATTTTAGTGGTGAAATTTTGCTTGGGCGTGGCATGTTGGCTCTCTAGCGCCCCCTTATGTCTTTCAGATTTTGAACATACCTTTAGGTACTCGAAAACTCATGAAATTTGGCAAGATGATAGACACCTGTGAACTTTATTTAAATATATAGCCATTAGGCTCAGTGTGTTTAGCCGGCTCTATAGCGCCCCCTAACGCGTTGAAATTTTAACTTTGTCAAAGTTGATCCGATAATCATGAAATTTGGTATGCATATCCCACTCATCATTTGAAACATATTCCTCATTGGGTTTCATTAGCTCCGCCCACCCGGAAGTCGGCCATATTGGATTTCATGTCACTTTTAGCATTTTATAGGCCGCGTACTTTAACGAACTCCTCCTACAGATTTAATCAGATCGATTTGAAATTTGGTCAGGACCATCTTAAGACCTTGAAGATGAAAAGTTATTAAAATCGTGAGTTTTCACTTAACGAGCGGAACGTGGCGTGGCGTCCATTTTGAGCCATTCGCCATGAAACAGGCAGTTATTGTAACTCAACTGTACATAGTCCGATCTGCCCCAAATCTCTCAGGTATGATGGTGGTCCAGTACTGATGACATGTATATGAAAAATTATACTCATAGCCCCGCCCCAAGACGTTAGCCCCGCCCCCTTTCATATCTCATGAACCGTTTATAGTAGAGTCTTGCGGGAGATGTCATATCACTCAGCAGAGAGTGCCTGTTTCATTGGGGATGGTTAGCCCCGCCCCCTACACATTAGCCCCGCCCCCTTTCATAACTCATGATCCGTTTGTAGTAGAGTCTTGTGGGGGGTGTCATATCACTCAGCAGAGAGTGCCTGTTTCATTGGTGAAAGTTATGCCCGCCCCCTACACATTAGCCACGCCCCCTTTCATAACTCGTGATCCGTTTGTCGTAGAGTCTTGTGGGAGGTGTTATATCGCTCAGCAGAGAGTGCCTGTCGTAGAGCCTTGCGGCAGGCGTCGTGGCGCTCGTCAGAGTTTCGGCTTCACGGTGCCCGGCCGCGTCGGTCAGCGTCCCGCCAGCATCCTCGACGCGCAAGGGGCGAGGGCCCGTTCATCGCTGCTTGCAGCTTTAATTATTATTCTTTTTCCGCTGCAAGATCGCGTTTTTGACGACCTTAGCCATCCCCAAAACTCACGAAAAGTGGAGTATGCGTCAGAACTGGTGGGAAATTCAATGTTCTGGAGTGACTGGGCTCGGGTGTCTCCAGAGGGCTCCATAGCGCCCCCTAACGTACGCAGTTTTTCAGAGAAAGTTTCTTCGATCTTCACGAAATTCAAGTATGTCATTGCTCACGCCCTCATACCTGGATTAAATGATTTTGAGATTTCTTCGGCAAACAGGAAGTCAGCCATGTTGGACTTCCTGCGTGATTTTAGAATTTACGAACGCATATTTGAAGACTTTAGGATGCACAAAAATTTATGAAACTTTACACACACATCCAAACTAGTAATTACTTCATTTTAGTGGTGAAATTTTGCTTGGGCGTGGCATGTTGGCTCTCTAGCGCCCCCTTATGTCTTTCAGATTTTGAACATACCTTTAGGTACTCGAAAACTCATGAAATTTGGCAAGATGATAGACACCTGTGAACTTTATTTAAATATATAGCCATTAGGCTCAGTGTGTTTAGCCGGCTCTATAGCGCCCCCTAACGCGTTGAAATTTTAACTTTGTCAAAGTTGATCCGATAATCATGAAATTTGGTATGCATATCCCACTCATCATTTGAAACATATTCCTCATTGGGTTTCATTAGCTCCGCCCACCCGGAAGTCGGCCATATTGGATTTCATGTCACTTTTAGCATTTTATAGGCCGCGTACTTTAACGAACTCCTCCTACAGATTTAATCAGATCGATTTGAAATTTGGTCAGGACCATCTTAAGACCTTGAAGATGAAAAGTTATTAAAATCGTGAGTTTTCACTTAACGAGCGGAACGTGGCGTGGCGTCCATTTTGAGCCATTCACCATGAAACAGGCAGTTATTGTAACTCAACTGTACATAGTCCGATCTGCCCCAAATCTCTCAGGTATGATGGTGGTCCAGTACTGATGACATGTATATGAAAAATTATACTCATAGCCCCGCCCCAAGAAGTTAGCCCCGCCCCCTTTCATATCTCATGAACCGGTTATAGTAGAGTCTTGCGGGAGGTGTCATATCACTCAGCAGAGAGTGCCAGTTTCATTGGGGATGGTTAGCCCCGCCCCCTACACATTAGCCCCGCCCCCTTTCATAACTCATGATCCGTTTGTAGTAGAGTCTTGTGGGGGGTGTCATATCACTCAGCAGAGAGTGCCTGTTTCATTGGTGAAAGTTATGCCCGCCCCCTACACATTAGCCACGCCCCCTTTCATAACTCGTGATCCGTTTGTCGTAGAGTCTTGTGGGAGGTGTTATATCGCTCAGCAGAGAGTGCCTGTCGTAGAGCCTTGCGGCAGGCGTCGTGGCGCTCGTCAGAGTTTCGGCTTCACGGTGCCCGGCCGCGTCGGTCGGCGTCCCGCCAGCATCCTCGACGCGCAAGGGGCGAGGGCCCGTTCATCGCTGCTTGCAGCTTTAATTAGGGCCCGAGCACGAAAGTGCCAGGACCCAACGGTGTCCTGGCACGAAGTGCAAGGAACCTATTGTTTTTCTGGGGATTATTATTATTATTATTCTTTTTCCGCTGGTAGATCGCGTTTTTGACGACCTTAGCCATCCCCAAAACTCACGAAAAGTGGAGTATGCGTCAGAACTGGTGGGAAATTCAATGTTCTGGAGTGACTGGGCTCGGGTGTCTCCAGAGGGCTCCATAGCGCCCCCTAACGTACGCAGTTCTTCAGAGAAAGTTTCTTCGATCTTCACGAAATTCAAGTATGTCATTGCTCACGCCCTCATACCTGGATTAAATGATTTTGAGATTTCTTCGGCAAACAGGAAGTCAGCCATGTTGGACTTCCTGCGTGATTTTAGAATTTACGAACGCATATTTGAAGACTTTAGGATGCACAAAAATTTATGAAACTTTACACACACATCCAAACTAGTAATTACTTCATTTTAGTGGTGAAATTTTGCTTGGGCGTGGCATGTTGGCTCTCTAGCGCCCCCTTATGTCTTTCAGATTTTGAACATACCTTTAGGTACTCGAAAACTCATGAAATTTGGCAAGATGATAGACACCTGTGAACTTTATTTAAATATATAGCCATTAGGCTCAGTGTGTTTAGCCGGCTCTATAGCGCCCCCTAACGCGTTGAAATTTTAACTTTGTCAAAGTTGATCCGATAATCATGAAATTTGGTATGCATATCCCACTCATCATTTGAAACATATTCCTCATTGGGTTTCATTAGCTCCGCCCACCCGGAAGTCGGCCATATTGGATTTCATGTCACTTTTAGCATTTTATAGGCCGCGTACTTTAACGAACTCCTCCTACAGATTTAATCAGATCGATTTGAAATTTGGTCAGGACCATCTTAAGACCTTGAAGATGAAAAGTTATTAAAATCGTGAGTTTTCACTTAACGAGCGGAACGTGGCGTGGCGTCCATTTTGAGCCATTCGCCATGAAACAGGCAGTTATTGTAACTCAACTGTACATAGTCCGATCTGCCCCAAATCTCTCAGGTATGATGGTGGTCCAGTACTGATGACATGTATATGAAAAATTATACTCATAGCCCCTCCCACGACGTTAGCCCCGCCCCCTTTCATATCTCATGAACCGTTTATAGTAGAGTCTTGCGGGAGGTGTCATATCACTCAGCAGAGAGTGCCTGTTTCATTGGGGATGGTTAGCCCCGCCCCCTACACATTAGCCCCGCCCCCTTTCATAACACATGATCCGTTTGTAGTAGAGTCTTGTGGGGGGTGTCATATCACTCAGCAGAGAGTGCCTGTTTCATTGGTGAAAGTTATGCCCGCCCCCTACACATTAGCCACGCCCCCTTTCATAACTCGTGATCCGTTTGTCGTAGAGTCTTGTGGGAGGTGTTATATCGCTCAGCAGAGAGTGCCTGTCGTAGAGCCTTGCGGCAGGCGTCGTGGCGCTCGTCAGAGTTTCGGCTTCACGGTGCCCGGCCGCGTCGGTCGGCGTCCCGCCAGCATCCTCGACGCGCAAGGGGCGAGGGCCCGTTCATCGCTGCTTGCAGCTTTAATTAGGGCCCGAGCACGAAAGTGCCAGGACCCAACGGTGTCCTGGCACGAAGTGCAAGGAACCTATTGTTTTTCTGGGGATTATTATTATTATTCTTTTTCCGCTGCAAGATCGCGTTTTTGACGACCTTAGCCATCCCCAAAACTCACGAAAAGTGGAGTATGCGTCAGAACTGGTGGGAAATTCAATGTTCTGGAGTGACTGGGCTCGGGTGTCTCCAGAGGGCTCCATAGCGCCCCCTAACGTACGCAGTTTTTCAGAGAAAGTTTCTTCGATCTTCACGAAATTCAAGTATGTCATTGCTCACGCCCTCATACCTGGATTAAATGATTTTGAGATTTCTTCGGCAAACAGGAAGTCAGCCATGTTGGACTTCCTGCGTGATTTTAGAATTTACGAACGCATATTTGAAGACTTTAGGATGCACAAAAATTTATGAAACTTTACACACACATCCAAACTAGTAATTACTTCATTTTAGTGGTGAAATTTTGCTTGGGCGTGGCATGTTGGCTCTCTAGCGCCCCCTTATGTCTTTCAGATTTTGAACATACCTTTAGGTACTCGAAAACTCATGAAATTTGGCAAGATGATAGACACCTGTGAACTTTATTTAAATATATAGCCATTAGGCTCAGTGTGTTTAGCCGGCTCTATAGCGCCCCCTAACGCGTTGAAATTTTAACTTTGTCAAAGTTGATCCGATAATCATGAAATTTGGTATGCATATCCCACTCATCATTTGAAACATATTCCTCATTGGGTTTCATTAGCTCCGCCCACCCGGAAGTCGGCCATATTGGATTTCATGTCACTTTTAGCATTTTATAGGCCGCGTACTTTAACGAACTCCTCCTACAGATTTAATCAGATCGATTTGAAATTTGGTCAGGACCATCTTAAGACCTTGAAGATGAAAAGTTATTAAAATCGTGAGTTTTCACTTAACGAGCGGAACGTGGCGTGGCGTCCATTTTGAGCCATTCGCCATGAAACAGGCAGTTATTGTAACTCAACTGTACATAGTCCGATCTGCCCCAAATCTCTCAGGTATGATGGTGGTCCAGTACTGATGACATGTATATGAAAAATTATACTCATAGCCCCGCCCCAAGACGTTAGCCCCGCCCCCTTTCATATCTCATGAACCGTTTATAGTAGAGTCTTGCGGGAGGTGTCATATCACTCAGCAGAGAGTGCCTGTTTCATTGGGGATGGTTAGCCCCGCCCCCTACACATTAGCCCCGCCCCCTTTCATAACTCATGATCCGTTTGTAGTAGAGTCTTGTGGGGGGTGTCATATCACTCAGCAGAGAGTGCCTGTTTCATTGGTGAAAGTTATGCCCGCCCCCTACACATTAGCCACGCCCCCTTTCATAACTCGTGATCCGTTTGTCGTAGAGTCTTGTGGGAGGTGTTATATCGCTCAGCAGAGAGTGCCTGTCGTAGAGCCTTGCGGCAGGCGTCGTGGCGCTCGTCAGAGTTTCGGCTTCACGGTGCCCGGCCGCGTCGGTCGGCGTCCCGCCAGCATCCTTGACGCGCAAGGGGCGAGGGCCCGTTCATCGCTGCTTGCAGCTTTAATTATTATTCTTTTTCCGCTGGTAGATCGCGTTTTTGACGACCTTAGCCATCCCCAAAACTCACGAAAAGTGGAGTATGCGTCAGAACTGGTGGGAAATTCAATGTTCTGGAGTGACTGGGCTCGGGTGTCTCCAGAGGGCTCCATAGCGCCCCCTAACGTACGCAGTTTTTCAGAGAAAGTTTCTTCGATCTTCACGAAATTCAAGTATGTCATTGCTCACGCCCTCATACCTGGATTAAATGATTTTGAGATTTCTTCGGCAAACAGGAAGTCAGCCATGTTGGACTTCCTGCGTGATTTTAGAATTTACGAACGCATATTTGAAGACTTTAGGATGCACAAAAATTTATGAAACTTTACACACACATCCAAACTAGTAATTACTTCATTTTAGTGGTGAAATTTTGCTTGGGCGTGGCATGTTGGCTCTCTAGCGCCCCCTTATGTCTTTCAGATTTTGAACATACCTTTAGGTACTCGAAAACTCATGAAATTTGGCAAGATGATACACACCTGTGAACTTTATTTAAATATATAGCCATTAGGCTCAGTGTGTTTAGCCGGCTCTATAGCGCCCCCTAAAGCGTTGAAATTTTAACTTTGTCAAAGTTGATCCGATAATCATGAAATTTGGTATGCATATCCCACTCATCATTTGAAACATATTCCTCATTGGGTTTCATTAGCTCCGCCCACCCGGAAGTCGGCCATATTGGATTTCATGTCACTTTTAGCATTTTATAGGCCGCGTACTTTAACGAACTCCTCCTACAGATTTAATCAGATCGATTTGAAATTTGGTCAGGACCATCTTAAGACCTTGAAGATGAAAAGTTATTAAAATCGTGAGTTTTCACTTAACGAGCGGAACGTGGCGTGGCGTCCATTTTGAGCCATTCGCCATGAAACAGGCAGTTATTGTAACTCAACTGTACATAGTCCGATCTGCCCCAAATCTCTCAGGTATGATGGTGGTCCAGTACTGATGACATGTATATGAAAAATTATACTCATAGCCCCGCCCCAAGACGTTAGCCCCGCCCCCTTTCATATCTCATGAACCGTTTATAGTAGAGTCTTGCGGGAGGTGTCATATCACTCAGCAGAGAGTGCCTGTTTCATTGGGGATGGTTAGCCCCGCCCCCTACACATTAGCCCCGCCCCCTTTCATAACTCATGATCCGTTTGTAGTAGAGTCTTGTGGGGGGTGTCATATCACTCAGCAGAGAGTGCCTGTTTCATTGGTGAAAGTTATGCCCGCCCCCTACACATTAGCCACGCCCCCTTTCATAACTCGTGATCCGTTTGTCGTAGAGTCTTGTGGGAGGTGTTATATCGCTCAGCAGAGAGTGCCTGTCGTAGAGCCTTGCGGCAGGCGTCGTGGCGCTCGTCAGAGTTTCGGCTTCACGGTGCCCGGCCGCGTCGGTCGGCGTCCCGCCAGCATCCTCGACGCGCAAGGGGCGAGGGCCCGTTCATCGCTGCTTGCAGCTTTAATTAGGGCCCGAGCACGAAAGTGCCAGGACCCAACGGTGTCCTGGCACGAAGTGCAAGGAACCTATTGTTTTTCTGGGGATTATTATTAGGGCCCGAGCACGAAAGTGCCAGGACCCAACGGTGTCCTGGCACGAAGTGCAAGGAACCTATTGTTTTTCTGGGGATTATTATTATTATTATTATTATTATTCTTTTTCCGCTGCAAGATCGCGTTTTTGACGACCTTAGCCATCCCCAAAACTCACGAAAAGTGGAGTATGCGTCAGAACTGGTGGGAAATTCAATGTTCTGGAGTGACTGGGCTCGGGTGTCTCCAGAGGGCTCCATAGCGCCCCCTAACGTACGCAGTTTTTCAGAGAAAGTTTCTTCGATCTTCACGAAATTCAAGTATGTCATTGCTCACGCCCTCATACCTGGATTAAATGATTTTGAGATTTCTTCGGCAAACAGGAAGTCAGCCATGTTGGACTTCCTGCGTGATTTTAGAATTTACGAACGCATATTTGAAGACTTTAGGATGCACAAAAATTTATGAAACTTTACACACACATCCAAACTAGTAATTACTTCATTTTAGTGGTGAAATTTTGCTTGGGCGTGGCATGTTGGCTCTCTAGCGCCCCCTTATGTCTTTCAGATTTTGAACATACCTTTAGGTACTCGGAATCTCATAAAATTTGGCAAAATGATAGACACCTGTGAACTTTATGTAACTGTATAGCCATTAGGCTCAGTGTGTTTAGCCGGCTCTATAGCGCCCCCTAACGCGTTGAAATTTTAACTTTGTCAAAGTTGATCCGATATTCATGAAATTTGGTATGCATATCCCACTCATCATTTGAAACATATTCCTCATTGGGTTTCATAAGCCCCGCCCACCCAGAAGTCGGCCATATTGGATTTTATGTACGATTTTCCCAATTTTTGAGTTTTATTGGCCGCGTACTTTAACGAACTCCTCCTACAGATTTGATCAGATGGAGTTGAAATTTGGTCAGGACCATCTTAAGACCTTGAAGATGAAAAGTTATTAAAATGATGAGTGTCCACTTAACGATCGGACCGTAGCGTGGCGGCCATTTTGAGCCATTCGCCAGTTATTGTAACTCAACTGTACATAGTCCGATCTGCCCCAAATCTCTCAGGTATGATGGTGCTCCAGTACTGATGACATGTATATGAAAAATTATACTCATAGCCCCGCCCTAAGACGTTAGCCCCGCCCCCTTTCATAACTCATGAACCGTTTATAGTAGAGTCTTGGGGGATGTGTCATATCACTCAGCAGAGAGTGGGTTAACCCTAACTCAACTGTACATAGTCCGATCTGCCCCAAATTTCTCAGGTATGATAAGGGTCCAGTCCTGATTATATGTAAATGCAAAAATATAGTCATAGCCACGGCCCCTACACATTAGCCCCGCCCCCTTTCATAACTCATGATCCGTTTGTCGTAGAGTCTTGTGGGAGGTGTCATATCACTCAGCAGAGAGTGCCTGTTTCATTGGTGAAGGTTATCCCCGCCCCCTACACATTAGCCCCGCCCCCTTTCATAACTCATGATCCGTTTGTCGTAGAGTCTTGTGGGAGGTGTCATATCACTCAGCAGAGAGTGCCTGTTTCATTGGTGAAGGTTATGCCCGCCCCCTACACATTAGCCACGCCCCCTTTCATTACTCATGATCCGTTTGTCGTAGAGTCTTGTGGGAGGTGTTATATCGCTCAGCAGAGAGTGCCTGTTTCATTGGTGAAGGTTATGCCCGCCCCCTACACATTAGCCACGCCCCCCTTCATAACTTGTTAACCGCTTGTCGTAGAGCCTTGCGGCAGGCGTCGTGGCGCTCGTCAGAGTTTCGGCTTCACGGTGCCCGGCCGCGTCGGTCGGCGTCCCGCCAGCATCCTCGACGCGCAAGGGGCGAGGGCCCGTTCATCGCTGCTTGCAGCTTTAATTATTATTCTTTTTCCGCTGCAAGATCGCGTTTTTGACGACCTTAGCCATCCCCAAAACTCACGAAAAGTGGAGTATGCGTCAGAACTGGTGGGAAATTCAATGTTCTGGAGTGACTGGGCTCGGGTGTCTCCAGAGGGCTCCATAGCGCCCCCTAACGTACGCAGTTTTTCAGAGAAAGTTTCTTCGATCTTCACGAAATTCAAGTATGTCATTGCTCACGCCCTCATACCTGGATTAAATGATTTTGAGATTTCTTCGGCAAACAGGAAGTCAGCCATGTTGGACTTCCTGCGTGATTTTAGAATTTACGAACGCATATTTGAAGACTTTAGGATGCACAAAAATTTATGAAACTTTACACACACATCCAAACTAGTAATTACTTCATTTTAGTGGTGAAATTTTGCTTGGGCGTGGCATGTTGGCTCTCTAGCGCCCCCTTATGTCTTTCAGATTTTGAACATACCTTTAGGTACTCGAAAACTCATGAAATTTGGCAAGATGATAGACACCTGTGAACTTTATGTAACTGTATAGCCATTAGGCTCAGTGTGTTTAGCCGGCTCTATAGCGCCCCCTAACGCGTTGAAATTTTAACTTTGTCAAAGTTGATCCGATATTCATGAAATTTGGTATGCATATCCCACTCATCATTTGAAACATATTCCTCATTGGGTTTCATTAGCTCCGCCCACCCGGAAGTCGGCCATATTGGATTTCATGTCACTTTTAGCATTTTATAGGCCGCGTACTTTAACGAACTCCTCCTACAGATTTAATCAGATCGATTTGAAATTTGGTCAGGACCATCTTAAGACCTTGAAGATGAAAAGTTATTAAAATCGTGAGTTTTCAATTAACGAGCGGAACGTGGCGTGGCGTCCATTTTGAGCCATTCGCCATGAAACAGGCAGTTATTGTAACTCAACTGTACATAGTCCGATCTGCCCCAAATCTCTCAGGTATGATGGTGGTCCAGTACTGATGACATGTATATGAAAAATTATACTCATAGCCCCGCCCCAAGACGTTAGCCCCGCCCCCTTTCATATCTCATGAACCGTTTATAGTAGAGTCTTGCGGGAGGTGTCATATCACTCAGCAGAGAGTGCCTGTTTCATTGGGGATGGTTAGCCCCGCCCCCTACACATTAGCCCCGCCCCCTTTCATAACTCATGATCCGTTTGTCGTAGAGTCTTGTGGGAGGTGTCATATCACTCAGCAGAGAGTGCCTGTTTCATTGGTGAAGGTTATCCCCGCCCCCTACACATTAGCCCCGCCCCCTTTCATAACTCATGATCCGTTTGTCGTAGAGTCTTGTGGGAGGTGTCATATCACTCAGCAGAGAGTGCCTGTTTCATTGGTGAAGGTTATGCCCGCCCCCTACACATTAGCCACGCCCCCTTTCATTACTCATGATCCGTTTGTCGTAGAGTCTTGTGGGAGGTGTTATATCGCTCAGCAGAGAGTGCCTGTTTCATTGGTGAAGGTTATGCCCGCCCCCTACACATTAGCCACGCCCCCCTTCATAACTTGTGAACCGCTTGTCGTAGAGCCTTGCGGCAGGCGTCGTGGCACTCGTCAGAGTTTCGGCTTCACGGTGCCCGGCCGCGTCGGTCGGCGTCCCGCCAGCATCCCCGACGCGCAAGGGGCGAGGGCCCGTTCATCGCTGCTTGCAGCTTTAATTAGGGCCCGAGCACGAAAGTGCCAGGACCCAACGGTGTCCTGGCACGAAGTGCAAGGAACCTATTGTTTTTCTGGGGATTATTATTATTATTCTTTTTCCGCTGCAAGATCGCGTTTTTGACGACCTTAGCCATCCCCAAAACTCACGAAAAGTGGAGTATGCGTCAGAACTGGTGGGAAATTCAATGTTCTGGAGTGACTGGGCTCGGGTGTCTCCAGAGGGCTCCATAGCGCCCCCTAACGTACGCAGTTTTTCAGAGAAAGTTTCTTCGATCTTCACGAAATTCAAGTATGTCATTGCTCACGCCCTCATACCTGGATTAAATGATTTTGAGATTTCTTCGGCAAACAGGAAGTCAGCCATGTTGGACTTCCTGCGTGATTTTAGAATTTACGAACGCATATTTGAAGACTTTAGGATGCACAAAAATGTATGAAACTTTACACACACATCCAAACTAGTAATTATTTCATTTTAGTGGTGAAATTTTGCTTGGGCGTGGCATGTTGGCTCTCTAGCGCCCCCTTATGTCTTTCAGATTTTGAACATACCTTTAGGTACTCGAAAACTCATGAAATTTGGCAAGATGATAGACACCTGTGAACTTTATTTAAATATATAGCCATTAGGCTCAGTGTGTTTAGCCGGCTCTATAGCGCCCCCTAACGCGTTGAAATTTTAACTTTGTCAAAGTTGATCCGATAATCATGAAATTTGGTATGCATATCCCACTCATCATTTGAAACATATTCCTCATTGGGTTTCATTAGCTCCGCCCACCCGGAAGTCGGCCATATTGGATTTCATGTCACTTTTAGCATTTTATAGGCCGCGTACTTTAACGAACTCCTCCTACAGATTTAATCAGATCGATTTGAAATTTGGTCAGGACCATCTTAAGACCTTGAAGATGAAAAGTTATTAAAATCGTGAGTTTTCACTTAACGAGCGGAACGTGGCGTGGCGTCCATTTTGAGCCATTCGCCATGAAACAGGCAGTTATTGTAACTCAACTGTACATAGTCCGATCTGCCCCAAATCTCTCAGGTATGATGGTGGTCCAGTACTGATGACATGTATATGAAAAATTATACTCATAGCCCCGCCCCAAGACGTTAGCCCCGCCCCCTTTCATATCTCATGAACCGTTTATAGTAGAGTCTTGCGGGAGGTGTCATATCACTCAGCAGAGAGTGCCTGTTTCATTGGGGATGGTTAGCCCCGCCCCCTACACATTAGCCCCGCCCCCTTTCATAACTCATGATCCGTTTGTAGTAGAGTCTTGTGGGGGGTGTCATATCACTCAGCAGAGAGTGCCTGTTTCATTGGTGAAAGTTATGCCCGCCCCCTACACATTAGCCACGCCCCCTTTCATAACTCGTGATCCGTTTGTCGTAGAGTCTTGTGGGAGGTGTTATATCGCTCAGCAGAGAGTGCCTGTCGTAGAGCCTTGCGGCAGGCGTCGTGGCGCTCGTCAGAGTTTCGGCTTCACGGTGCCCGGCCGCGTCGGTCGGCGTCCCGCCAGCATCCTCGACGCGCAAGGGGCGAGGGCCCGTTCATCGCTGCTTGCAGCTTTAATTAGGGCCCGAGCACGAAAGTGCCAGGACCCAACGGTGTCCTGGCACGAAGTGCAAGGAACCTATTGTTTTTCTGGGGATTATTATTATTATTCTTTTTCCGCTGCGAGATCGCGTTTTTGACGACCTTAGCCATCCCCAAAACTCACGAAAAGTGGAGTATGCGTCAGAACTGGTGGGAAATTCAATGTTCTGGAGTGACTGGGCTCGGGTGTCTCCAGAGGGCTCCATAGCGCCCCCTAACGTACGCAGTTTTTCAGAGAAAGTTTCTTCGATCTTCACGAAATTCAAGTATGTCATTGCTCACGCCCTCATACCTGGATTAAATGATTTTGAGATTTCTTCGGCAAACAGGAAGTCAGCCATGTTGGACTTCCTGCGTGATTTTAGAATTTACGAACGCATATTTGAAGACTTTAGGATGCACAAAAATTTATGAAACTTTACACACACATCCAAACTAGTAATTACTTCATTTTAGTGGTGAAATTTTGCTTGGGCGTGGCATGTTGGCTCTCTAGCGCCCCCTTATGTCTTTCAGATTTTGAACATACCTTTAGGTACTCGAAAACTCATGAAATTTGGCAAGATGATAGACACCTGTGAACTTTATTTAAATATATAGCCATTAGGCTCAGTGTGTTTAGCCGGCTCTATAGCGCCCCCTAACGCGTTGAAATTTTAACTTTGTCAAAGTTGATCCGATAATCATGAAATTTGGTATGCATATCCCACTCATCATTTGAAACATATTCCTCATTGGGTTTCATTAGCTCCGCCCACCCGGAAGTCGGCCATATTGGATTTCATGTCACTTTTAGCATTTTATAGGCCGCGTACTTTAACGAACTCCTCCTACAGATTTAATCAGATCGATTTGAAATTTGGTCAGGACCATCTTAAGACCTTGAAGATGAAAAGTTATTAAAATCGTGAGTTTTCACTTAACGAGCGGAACGTGGCGTGGCGTACATTTTGAGCCATTCGCCATGAAACAGGCAGTTATTGTAACTCAACTGTACATAGTCCGATCTGCCCCAAATCTCTCAGGTATGATGGTGGTCCAGTACTGATGACATGTATATGAAAAATTATACTCATAGCCCCGCCCCAAGACGTTAGCCCCGCCCCCGTTCCTATCTCATGAACCGTTTATAGTAGAGTCGTGCGGGAGGTGTCATATCACTCAGCAGAGAGTGCCTGTTTCATTGGGGATGGTTAGCCCCGCCCCCTACACATTAGCCCCGCCCCCTTTCATAACTCATGATCCGTTTGTAGTAGAGTCTTGTGGGGGGTGTCATATCACTCAGCAGAGAGTGCCTGTTTCATTGGTGACAGTTATGCCCGCCCCCTACACATTAGCCACGCCCCCTTTCATAACTCGTGATCCGTTTGTCGTAGAGTCTTGTGGGAGGTGTTATATCGCTCAGCAGAGAGTGCCTGTCGTAGAGCCTTGCGGCAGGCGTCGTGGCGCTCGTCAGAGTTTCGGCTTCACGGTGCCCGGCCGCGTCGGTCGGCGTCCCGCCAGCATCCTCGACGCGCAAGGGGCGAGGGCCCGTTCATCGCTGCTTGCAGCTTTAATTATTATTCTTTTTCCGCTGCAAGATCGCGTTTTTGACGACCTTAGCCATCCCCAAAACTCACGAAAAGTGGAGTATGCGTCAGAACTGGTGGGAAATTCAATGTTCTGGAGTGACTGGGCTCGGGTGTCTCCAGAGGGCTCCATAGCGCCCCCTAACGTACGCAGTTTTTCAGAGAAAGTTTCTTCGATCTTCACGAAATTCAAGTATGTCATTGCTCACGCCCTCATACCTGGATTAAATGATTTTGAGATTTCTTCGGCAAACAGGAAGTCAGCCATGTTGGACTTCCTGCGTGATTTTAGAATTTACGAACGCATATTTGAAGACTTTAGGATGCACAAAAATTTATGAAACTTTACACACACATCCAAACTAGTAATTACTTCATTTTAGTGGTGAAATTTTGCTTGGGCGTGGCATGTTGGCTCTCTAGCGCCCCCTTATGTCTTTCAGATTTTGAACATACCTTTAGGTACTCGAAAACTCATGAAATTTGGCAAGATGATAGACACCTGTGAACTTTATTTAAATATATAGCCATTAGGCTCAGTGTGTTTAGCCGGCTCTATAGCGCCCCCTAACGCGTTGAAATTTTAACTTTGTCAAAGTTGATCCGATAATCATGAAATTTGGTATGCATATCCCACTCATCATTTGAAACATATTCCTCATTGGGTTTCATTAGCTCCGCCCACCCGGAAGTCGGCCATATTGGATTTCATGTCACTTTTAGCATTTTATAGGCCGCGTACTTTAACGAACTCCTCCTACAGATTTAATCAGATCGATTTGAAATTTGGTCAGGACCATCTTAAGACCTTGAAGATGAAAAGTTATTAAAATCGTGAGTTTTCACTTAACGAGCGGAACGTGGCGTGGCGTCCATTTTGAGCCATTCGCCATGAAACAGGCAGTTATTGTAACTCAACTGTACATAGTCCGATCTGCCCCAAATCTCTCAGGTATGATGGTGGTCCAGTACTGATGACATGTATATGAAAAATTATACTCATAGCCCCGCCCCAAGACGTTAGCCCCGCCCCCTTTCATATCTCATGAACCGTTTATAGTAGAGTCTTGCGGGAGGTGTCATATCACTCAGCAGAGAGTGCCTGTTTCATTGGGGATGGTTAGCCCCGCCCCCTACACATTAGCCCCGCCCCCTTTCATAACTCATGATCCGTTTGTAGTAGAGTCTTGTGGGGGGTGTCATATCACTCAGCAGAGAGTGCCTGTTTCATTGGTGAAAGTTATGCCCGCCCCCTACACATTAGCCACGCCCCCTTTCATAACTCGTGATCCGTTTGTCGTAGAGTCTTGTGGGAGGTGTTATATCGCTCAGCAGAGAGTGCCTGTCGTAGAGCCTTGCGGCAGGCGTCGTGGCGCTCGTCAGAGTTTCGGCTTCACGGTGCCCGGCCGCGTCGGTCGGCGTCCCGCCAGCATCCTCGACGCGCAAGGGGCGAGGGCCCGTTCATCGCTGCTTGCAGCTTTAATTAAGGTTAGAATTGAAATAAACAAAGGAATATATGATAAATATTGAGTTCATTGTTCGAGTTATGGAGAAGGTGTAGGACCATATACTTCTTCCAACTTCTTTTCAGACATGTACTATTTATTTATGTTGCTTATTTGTTAATTGATTATTTACTGTTCATTTTATTTGTTATTCTTGTTTTGTTTTTTACTGAGGTATTTGTTACATGTTCAAAATAACTAATTAATTAAAAATAAAGTGAAACGAAATGGTTGTCACTGTCCACTCATATTAAAAATGAATCCCAATTAGTGTATGAGCGTATGAAAATAATAATAAAGATAAGCATATCGCTTGTTATTATGAACGGCCGAATGGTGCGTTGCTTTAAAAGTTGCGGCCGCAAGGAATTGTGGGATGTTATTCTCTCTTTTCCTTTGGTAAAGGATGGTTCAGTGTATCCTCTGCTAAAGGAGATAATAAAGGAAGCATTGAAGCTCCTTTCCTTAGCATTTGGAGAATATTTGGAGATATTTTGAATGCAGGGCTTTTAATTGTAACGGAGTGTTTTTACACCGTGATATCTTACTTGTACTTTAGTAAACAATCTGTCTACTTCTTTCACTACTGCTCTCCACATCTTTTGGTTTACATGAGATTTGTTGACAATACAACAAATATAGAATATTTCTAGCCTTATACTTTAAGCTCAAACGATATTGCATCCATGCTGCCCTGTGGGTCTGGTAAATATGTAAAGGTTCACAGACTCTCTGTTGAGCCTGCAGACTGTACGCTTTATCTGCACATGTGGACATGTCCACATAATATGTACACATCCAATTTAGTATACAACCTTGTGCATGTTTCCCATGTTTGTTAATGTCTGACTGGCTAGTCTCAAAATCTGATGCTAAAATGAGCTGATGAGAGTTAAAAGGGCATTGATATGTACCCATAGGGGACACATGATGCAGCTGAGCCTAAAATACTTGTAGTTTTATTGTAACACTGCACACTGACATCAAAGCCTTAAGCATTACGGAATCAAAGCCTATATTTTTGAAGAACATTTCTTTGCTGCCTGCACATGTGCATTTCAAAATGAATGGGTATAAGTGAATGCACAATAGCAGATAAGCAGCCAAAGTATGGGAACGTGTTGGGTGCTGGTTGGGCTCCTCTTATTCTCAGAAGGGATTATCCCACAATGTAAGTCTCTTATTACTCACACGTACATTCAGTACTTAAATTAATAAACACTTTAACTTTCCTTAATCGGCTTCTACACATCAATAAGTTTCTCTGAAGGGCTGGAGATTTGACTCCTGTAAAGTCAAAACAGGTCAATGAAACTGATCTGAATGGGTGATATGCCACAGTTGAGAAAAAAAGCAATAGTTGGTTATAGCTTAAGTCAATACTAAGCTGAAATGTTCTTAATATCCTTCCTTTGGAATGATATGGTGGGAACTTCACACCTGAAGAAACATGTAATGAATGCTTTTAATCGCTATACCTGCAGCTAGCTCCTCCATTAGTTTCAAGTCTATTAGTCACGCTTTGCAATGAAGGTTGGACTCAAGATTGACTATTGTGATTCTCTTGAATTCCACATCGATGTGCATTGCACACAAATAAACAAGTGAAGTTAAAGCTGCAGTAGGTGAGGTTGGAGCAAATATGATTAAAAAAAAGTTATTTTTATAAAACGGTCGCTATATCGTGACAGTAGAACATGTGACAGATAACCTGAAAAAAAATAAAGCGCCTTTGTGTCCTCCGGTGCTCCTAACGGCATCTGCAAGATTTCAAATATCGGAGGAAAACAAGCAGTAAGAGCTGATCTGAGGTCTGCTGTCCATCTGCCGTCTATGAGAGCCGACTGTCAATCACTCGCGAACTCCGACCAAAAAGTCAAACTAGACAGCGCTGATCAAATATGAATCAATATTCTGTTACGTTAATGTCTATTTCTCTCCTCAGATGTTTTCAGAATCATCTTGTAGTGCACGGTTTAGCTGTAAAATGAGAAAGTTTGTGACGCCGCCACCATTGTGAAATCCAGTGAAGGAACGCCAAGTTTCGGTCACATGACCAGAGCACAGCCAATAGGAACGCTCTCTCAATGAAATGATCTGTGATTGGTCAAAGCCTCCCGTCACGGGCTAGATTTTCTGAGGCCTGAAAACAGAGCCATGAGGAGGAGCAGAAGTCTAGTTATCTCTCAGAACACTTGAATTACAATATACTGAAAGGTTATTATGGAATTTTTGCCCAATGATGCCAAAAATATACTGCCTACTGCCACTTTAAATTAGATGAAATTAAAGGTTTGAACACATGTGTAATGATGGTATTATTCATCAATCCAAATATTCAAACAGAATAATTCCTCTTCCTTGGCTACCATTCCTTGACACACAGGTTAATAACTCTGTTCATGATAGTGAGAATATGCTTGTACTTTGTACTTAAAGGGGAACTCCAAATATTTTACCCATAAAATCAGTTTCCAGGTGTCGGGGATTAACTACTGCATACGTCGAAAAAAAAGTTGTATAAAGCCTTTTGTAACTCCAGAGGGAGCTATGTGAAGTCTGATAAATGTGTTGTCACTTGAGTCAGCGTCGGGTGAGTCTGAAAACTACAAATCTGGAGGTTTGGAGTAAGAAAGAAATGAGTTTCCCAGACCTCTGTAGCCCACTGCTCATCTCTGCTTGAGGCTACATTAGTCGTTACTAGTATACCGAATCTCTGACCAAACTATCGGCAGTCCACTCGCATCATGAGTAATATAGGTGCCAGGTTTTGACGAGGAAGAAGAGTGAGTGGAATGAAAAAATACAACATCTCTGGTTCTGTTGCATCAATTTTAATAGCTTCTTTTAATCTGTCCACCATGAGTCTGACAATAGAGAAGTGCAATGCTAAATTGGTATTTTTCCCGTCAGTGCTCTGCTCACTCACTCAGTCACTCACTCAGTCACTCACTCAGTCACTCATTCACTCACTCACTCACTCACTCACTCACTCACTCACTCACTCACTCACTCACTCACTCACACACACACACACCTGACAGTTCTTGCTGTATAGTGGAAAAGGACCACACATCCTAGTACTTTCTTTCAGCACTTGATTGCAAGGTACCAAACATGGCAACAGCATCCCTGCAACTTTAGAGAGAGAGAGAGAAAAAAAATACAAATTCACAGGGTCTGTCTTGCAAAAATGCTCTCTGTGCCTTCACAAGGAAAAGTCCAGAATAAAAAGAGAAAGCATAATGAACACCAATATTACAAAAAGATAAATCAAATGATTGCTAAAGAAATAAATAACCACAAGCTTTTCCTCTGATTTATGCATGGAAATAAATATTGCATATTGAAATTCAAGTGTTCTGAGAGAAAACTAGACTTCTGCACCTCCTCATGGCTCTGTTTTCAGGCTTTAGAAAATCTATTCTTTCACTGAGAGAGCATTACGGTCACGTGACCGGTACTTGGCGTTTCTTCACCAGATTTCACAATGGTGGCGGCGTCACAAACTTTGTCATTTTACAGCTAAACCGTGCACTACAGGATGATTCTGAAAACATCTGAGGAGAGAAATAGGCATTAATGTAACATAATATTGATTCATATTTGATCAGCACTGTCTAGTTTGACCGTTTGGTCGGAGTTTGCGAGTGATTGACAGCCGGCTCTCAGAGACGGCAGCTGGACAGCAGACCTCAGATCAGCTCTTAATGCTTGTTTTCCTCCAGTATGTGAAATCTTGCAGATGCCATTAGGATATATTTTATGCCGTTTTAAAAAAATAACTTTTTAAAATCATATTTGCTCCAATCTCGCCTACTTCAGCTTTAAAGTAACTTAGCGTCACATGTAGCAAAGCATGGAAAATAAACAGGAAATAACGTGTGTGCCTTAGTTGAGTAAAGAAGGAAAAGAGGAGGAAAAGCTTGTGGAAGTTCAACACATACTTTATAGTTTGGTTCTTAAAATAAAACAAGTTCTAAACTACTTGTTAAAAACAAGGTAAACATTACCTTTTACAGGAAAGTGTACAAATTTACAAAATTACAACATGTCTACTCCCATGTAAATATATTAACAACACATCAGTTAGGAAAAGTAGGAAAATGTCACACCAGAAGTGTTAATGTGTACCTTTCAAATGAAATATCTATACTAGATGAATTTATAATGCCCCATTCATAATTTAGTGCAACATACAAACTATTACGATACCAATGCTGCCGGCTCTTGCTGCTGCTGTTCATAAGCCTGTTTCACCCCAGCATCCACCTGGAGGTTTTGAGCCTACAACACCGAGGAGTCAGTATTGTCACTCCCCACTGCTGTATGTGCTGAGCATTGACAAGGTCAGAGCCTAGACGCCAAATATCAACGCTGTACATAATTCAGTTACACACCGTCATTTATTTAGACTCAATCCCACATACACCGTCTTGTTGCTCCAAGTACTTGCTAGAAGACCAAAGGTGGATTAATACGCCACTGAAAATAGTCCTCAACTTTTTACCACTCAAGAATTGATAAAAAATGGTCGATGGTACCCATAGAACCCATTTTCATTCACTTATCTTGAGGTCAGAGGTCAAGGGACTCCTTTGAAAATGAAGGTGCCAGTTGAATGAAGCCTAACTTTGGAGCGTTATTTAGCACCCTTTTCCAACAAGCTAACATGCCAATGTCTCTTAAGGTCCTGACACATCAAGCCGATAGGCTGCCAGTTTAGGGCCGTCGGTGACCATCTGTTGCCCTAGGTGGTGTTACCAAAGGGCCCATCTGTTACCAAAGGGCTCCGCCGCCGATTAAGCATGTTGAATCGGCGGCGGAGCCCTTTGGTGAGAGAAATCACTCTGATTTGCTGTTCATCTTAGGGCTTTTTCACATTAGGTACGATTGATCCGTACTGTGCCCGAGTATGATTGCCCCCCCTCTCCGCTCAGCCTTCACATTGGTGAAGTTGTTCCGTACCCGAGTACACTTGCGTCATCATCCACGTGTATTTGTTTATGTTGAGATCAGTTGTTCAAGTGGCGGAGCATCGTAAAACACTTCATTCAAACTGGATAGAAACTAAATATAACTCACCAAAACCGTCATCGTTGGTCTTTCTAACAATCACCAACTCTGGTTTGGCCGAAATAAACTCTTATTTCACCAAGTTTGATGTGAAAATAGGCCGACTCTACACTCTAATGTGAAAGCACCCGTAAGCAAATCAGTGCACAAGAAGATACATACCGACTACCGCCACCTGCTGGTGTGGAGCTGGCAATTGGCTGTAGTCTTTGCGGTGTGTTTGAATGCAACTTTTTAGCCACAACAGAGTCGACGTGAGGCGACACAACGGGCCTACGTTAGTTCTCTGATGTCGTTTTTTTGTGTCTGGACCATTAAAGGCAGTAATGTACTGTAGGTCGGGATCGCTGGCGATTTACCCGTATTAAACATAAGAGATTACAGCTACAGCCCCTCTGGGACATGGGAGAGCCCAGATCTGTACGTGTGGACCATACCTGTCAACAAACGTGCGAGCACATCTGTGTACGCAGACACCGATGTAGTACAGACAGAACCACATGCATATCTGTCGTCCGTGTTCGCATCAGTTTTACATCAACCCTTTAAGAGAGAAACCCAACAGTTGAAATAATGTGTTGTGCTCAATGCCGCATTAGTAAAACTTCATGGGAGATGCAGTTTTTTATATGTTAATACATTATTCATGTATCATTTTTCAAATGACGTAGGGTTCAATTCTATTATAAAGTGCTGTAGTAAGTACTGATTTATGAATAGTACACTCTGGGAACACATTCATTTTTTTTTTCAGAAAGACTGATGAAAGAAATGCTGATTGCACTGAGTTACCAAAGCTAGTGGAAGAGAAGGTAGATGCTGGATGCAATTATCTTCATATCACTCAACAAAATATCAATTAACAAAAATTGTCCAAAACAAAATTAATATTTGAATTATCGATTCCTATGTTTTGAAACATGGATATTCTATTTTCACAACATCTGGGTTTTGTAGGATGGATTTATTCACAGTTTAAGACATTTTATGTCTCAGTTGCCTAATATTTGACTTGATGATTCAGTTTTCGTGGTAAATATAGGCCTCTGGATGCATCATGTATTTATCAAACCTTCGAACTGGGATACTCAGATAGCATTTGCATCTTCCATGCCATTCGGTCTTACAATACATCTGCATTTCGTCAGCTATTGGCAACACTTTGCAGAGTCATCCAGCAAATCCCTCGCCATGCTTTGTCCACCTCCAGTCACTAGGATTCAGGTACTGTGACCTACATACAGATGCCTGACTACATACACATCCTTCCTGGAAGGCCATCATGTTTTTCAAGTCCTGTGTACATCGTCTGTATAACTAAAGCTCCATCATTCTTGGCTCAGCTCTCCCACGCTGGCACATCTAGGGTTATACCGATATCGAGTATCGGACCGATACTGACTCAAATAGCTGGATCGTGTATCGGTGGCAACGAGGCCGATCCATTCAATTCTGTGTTTATAAACTATATACATTATAGACTGGAATATTAACTCCATATTTGTACCTATATGTTGCTGCATTAAAGTATGTTTACACTTGAGTTGTAATTCCTACCAAGTTGCTGGTGTACGATTTATTATCTTAATAATAAATAACAATCATTAAAGGGACTGTTTGTAAGAATCAGAAATTGGTTGTAACAGCGACACCTGTGGCCGTTAAGTCAACGAAAGTCAGCGTCCTGTTGCTCGCGCTCACCCATGTGCACGTGCTACCTGAATGTGAGCGATATCCATCAAAACAGTGAGGCGACACACGTCAGCTAAAACTACAATATCACTCTATATTTCAGCTGCTTGGCAGTAATGTTAGCTGACCAGACGAAGGTCTCTCCATGAATCACTGCTGATCCTAGTGTTGGCTCTTCCTGCTTCAGCCTCCCGACCGCGGCCGGAGGGAACAGGGGAGACACCGGAGTTTCGGTCGGAGACGATAACATTTCTCGTTGCGGAGCCCCGTCACTTCACAAGACACGAGAAACCTCTGTTGGTCTGGAGGAGCTGCAGCATTTATTCCTGCACAAACTTCCACTGAACATTCACTAGATATTCTCAGAGCTAAACTAACTCTTCTGCAGTGTGGAGTGTGCGCGCATGCATGTGAGGTGGAGCGAGCTGAGTGAAGGCGAGCAGAGGAGCAGAGTACAGCAGAGACTCCGGCCCTGGAGACCAAAGCTACGGTCTTTCCCACGTCCTCCGACCGCGGCCAACACTGTTTTGCAAGACGGACTTTACTAGATAGAACTTTGCGGTTTTGGTGCTTCCGTGTAGTTTGTGTTGGAGTCTGAGTCTGAACAACGTAGTCACACGAGAGCGCGCATGGGACACCGACCCGGATTGATTTAAACGTGTAAGAAGTTACAAACAGTCCCTTTAAATTTTATATCTATGTATTTGTTACATTTTGTTTTACAAAGTCAGGAAAGCGATTTTTTTATTCAAGCCTGGTGTCGCCTTACACATAAAAGAATGATCCCAGTCACTTCCACACAGTGGTGCATGTAGCTGATTAATGAAACGCTGGTATCAGATCAGTACCCGGTTTCGGCTGATAACCCAGAGCCCAGGTATCGGTATTGTAAAGTGCATCCCTCACTTCCAGATCCTATCAATTCAGGTGCGGATATCTGACAGCGGGCTAATTAGATCATCATTTGGGAAACCAGTGCCATGACATTCATTCATATAATTACCATTACAGATTGATTTTCAAGTGGCTAACATTATTTCAACGAACTTGATGAGTCCCTGTGCGAAATTTGAAGCTTGTACCAAAGTTTGTTCTTAGCTGCCTCACTATATTCCTCCCCTCTCTCCATTCCCCCTGATCATGTCTACATACTGCCAGTGTACAGTAAACATGAAGAAACAGTCTTTTAATCCTCTTCTCCTTGCAATGAAATGAGCATTTCCATGTCAGTTACCCAACACCCAAAGAAAATAACCGATGATAATCCCACAACAAGACATGCTGTGTTGGGCTTGATTGTCACCCTTTTTCCTCCCTTGTGTTTGAAACGTCTTTGTCAGCCAGTAGGACAGTAATTCCAAGCTGTTTGACACTTTAAAAATATAGACTAGAACTGGGTTTGGTACTTTATGTAAGACATGAAACAGGCGACAGAAAAGAAGGTAACATTACAGATAGAAAACGTGCTTTAAAAACAGATGCACTCACAGCTGGCTGTACCGAGAGGTGGTCGGCTTACATGGTGTGTTTCTGTTTCTGTCTAAGGCGGCGGATGCCTCTCTCGTTAAGCAGCCTTGTTATGTTTGTATACACACATTGTCCTTCACCTTCCCGGTCATCTACCACTTAATTTATTCCTCACCGTGGACGGCCAGGAGCTCCCACTAATCCATGAGCCTGACCCCCAAAATGTAGCCGTCGTGCCACTTTGGAGGGACCAAGTCTCATAGGGATTTTTTTAAAGGTCTATGTCCCTAGTGTTGGAAAATCCATGATAGCATTGCAGCGATGGTAGCTTTCTATGTACTATCACCATCCATCATTCAAATTTTTCCATCTTTTTTTTTTTTACCATTTTACACATAGATCCAATATAAAAGAGGGTAACCAAGACACAATATCATGAAGTCATATATCGTTGTAAAGCTTAGACTATAATCTATCCATCGGTTGCATTGTCATGACACTGATGTCAAGAGAATTTAACCTTTGACCTGTAATGCTGCAATGAGACAAATTCTGAATGCCACTCCAAATGCCCTTATATCTACCTTCATATTGATCTGCTGTGCACATAGATAGTTCGAGCATAAAATTATGTATTACATGAATAACAACAATAACAACATTTCTTATCAGAATAAACGTAACTTTGTGCAGTTTGTATCTGATAGAATGTTCAGAGCTTTGCATTGGATTCTGTTATTGGGGCAGTTTGTAAATGGCTTTCTAAGCAGCGGAAACACAAAATAATACAAAATTTCAAAAAACTTTCCTGAGAAATGTATTCTCTATCCATTATTTTATATTTTCCCACTCTTACTTCATTGTCAATACAAACATGTTACAACTGATGAGGCCCCGATTCAGTAGCAATGGGTTATAGTCCAGGTGAAATGTGAAAATGATGATCACTTTTTCACACCCTAATGAAACTTGGTACACTTGAACAGTTTGGGGCAACAAACTGAACATTTTCAGATATGGAGCCATCACAAAAAACGCATCGTGGCAGCCATGCCAAGCCATTTTACTTTCCACCATAACCAAATGATGTATTATACACACCTCAAAGTCTTGCCACATGTCCGTGTGGTTCAATGTGTTCAATGTGCACCGTTGTATCTGAAAACATTCCTGCACCGTTTGTTTGAGCTGTGGTGAACCTGTGACAATTGCGTCACGGCCGTGTGTCCCCGTTTGCAACCAAATACATTTGTCCCGTCCCAGTTGTCATGGTACGTGTCCACAGTATCCGTCCTTTCCACGCTTTCCATTCATTGTCTATGTAAGCAGCCGTGCAATGCATTCTGGTAGCGTTGCAGCGCGAGTTGAGAAAACAAGCATCACGATGGCCGTTCCTCATTTGCATTAAGTTGAGGTCTGGTCTACTTTATGCAAATCACGGCTGTCCGACGCGACTCGCCGCCCCTTGAAACTCCTGAAAATCTTTTAAAATAAATGTTGTCGATCCAAAATGAAGACAAATTTAGCAACTGCACGGCTTATTTCTCGCCTCAAATGTTTTCAGAAACACATTTCGGTGAACTATTTCGTGATATAAGAGAAGAAAGTTTCCAAACGAGCCTCCATATTGTTTCCGGTTTGAAAGCTGGGAGCAGCAGCAGCCCACGGAGGGAAAGTGTTCGTCCAATCAGGTGCCGAGTGTGTTGTGTCTAGTGGCATCCTACCAGGCGTCAAATGCTGGGAAGCAGCGCGTGCCCTCGCAATAAAAAAACATCCCGGTGGACACGTACAATCAGCGACCCTCGTGCGTGCCGTTCACACTGAAATCGACCCTGGTCCGACTCGCCTCCTAACCTGGGTCGCGAAGCCGAGACAGTCAACATGGGTTAACCCTTTTAGACACACGTTGAACCCTGGTGTGAAAGGGGGTATTGAAGTGAAGAAGCAGGTTCTGTCCTAACAGACGTTTGGATGTTTTATCTGGCCAACCACATGATTTTCTATGCAATATTTGAATGTGTAACACCATTAGAAATAGTGTTGTAAAGACAAGGAATATTTCCTTCCACTGGGAACTGAATAAATTCCCATACAAGTTTGGAGATAAACCAAATTCCTGGTGGGATTATCCATGATAACAAGGCTCTGCCGTGCCTCCAAAACACTTGTGGGTGAGGCAACATAAAAAAACAGGTTATTATAAACTGTAAGGTCACAGTTGAGCTTGTCGTGTTCCCGGTCCAGACCGAGGAGACTATTTTCTTTTGCTTCCAGACACTTTGTAATCATAGTTTCCCCCCTGAGGAAAGGATTATTCCAAGACATCAGTTTCTCCAGTGCTGTCTGCAACGGATGCTTCAGGTCCCGTGGTGACATTGTATGTTTGAAGCCAAACACCTTTTTTGAGCATACTGTCAGATATCTTATTTTATGAGTGAATATCATTGTAAAAGTATAATCACCCTCTAAAGGCTGAGACTAATAAAGTTGAATTCACAAGTGATCAGCTCTGAGATTATTAAATTATCTACCCAGCAATTATTCCTCCTTAGGCATGATTACAAAATGTCTTTAATGATGATAGCACCTGAGGCTCAACAAGAAATATGGTTTTACCACCCAGTTAGTGTATATAAAAAAAATCATCCTTCAGGTTCAACAGCAGATGGTTATATTCTGCTCAGTTAATCTTGGCAATTATTCCACTGCTTCATGTTGTAAATCTTAAATACATAAATGCATACTTATCACCCTAATTAGCTACATCAAGTTCTGCATTTGAAAAGGTTCAAATACTGTTTGGGACCAAATAGTATCATCATGTGAGTGAGGAGTGGGGTTTCAGAAGAACACTCCTCAAATATTTATCTTGAAATGGCACTGGAAAAAGTGCAGCGTGGCAATGTCTGTCAGCTGAAATGTCTACACAAAGATGAAATAGATTGCCATCAATGATCCTCTGAATGTCGTGCTACCCTGAGGTTCTAAGTAAAGTATATCTATCATTGGATGGATTACCATCCCCATCAGCCTCAGCTGTACTTTATGTTTATTGCCAATTAGCAAATGTTACCATGCTAAGACAATGAACTAAGCATATTAATATTTTATGCTGAGCATATTATGGAGCATCCTGACATTAGCATTTAGCTCAAAGCCACTGTGGAAGTTCAGAGGCTGTAGCAGGTTCAATTTTATAACTAGACTGAAGGTATCACATGGATATCATGAAACTACAAAGCCTTGGGAATCCATTGGTAACTAGAATGCGCAGACCTCCGCCAAGCTGCCCGAGTACGATTGCCCCCTCCGCCCCCCTCTCCGTGCAGCTTGCTCCATCATCCACGTGTATTTTTGTTTATGTTGAGATCAGCTGTACGTAGCGGAGCATCGTAAAACACTTCATTCAAACTGGACAGAAACAAAATAAAACTCACCTAAACCGTCGTCGTTACTCTTTTCCAACAATCATCAAAGTACGTTTGGTCCAACTCAACTGTAATTTCACCGAGTTTAATGTGAAAAAACGCCAAATGTACAGTTGCCCCCCCACACGCCCCGATCTCTCTCTGTCTGAAGGAAAGAGGCAGGGTCATGTGTCATTAACGCGTCATCAGTTACACTGCACGTGTTATACCCAGAGGTCTTAATGTTCTGGCTGATCGGAATCCTTAAAAAAAATCCCGAAGCCGGATCATGATCCGGATTGCCACCAAAATCGAATGGATGGTTCATTGTGCCACACTCCAGCCCTCCAAAACATTTCATTCAGAGGGGGGCGGAGGTCTGCGCTCTCCGAGTGCCATTGTAGTTATTACTAGTATTTACCTTGCAGGGCAGCTGGGTACTCGCAATCTCACAAGATCATGCGAGAATTGCGGGATCACATATCACACAAAAATCCATCTTCTCAGGCTTCGAGTAATGTGTTCGTGGCCGGCAAGCCAGATCACAGACCAATGAGCGTCCTGTGAGCAGCTACTGGCAGCTACAGGCGTGGTTTAGGAATGTGAGACGACACGGAGAGGCGACTGTTCATTCTCAACAACAATGGCTGCTCTTGAAGCGGTTAATGTAGATGCTACAATAGCATCAGTTCTATCAGAACTGGAGAGTATTTCTTCTTTAGAAGAAGAGCAAAGAACGACACTGAAGGCTTTTCTAGATGGAAAAGATATTTTTTTCGCTCTTCTCCCGACTGGCTTCGGCAAGAGTTTGATTGTCAGATGGTTCATCCAATCACCTGCCACGTATTTTTTTGAAAGTGTCCGCCCTTTTCCAAACAGTTTCTAATGACGGCTTCTCAGATGGTTCGATGTAACAAACCATCTGGCGTGTCAGGTTAAACTAATATTTGAATTGTAAACCAGTGTGTCACTGTGTATATGTTGCTGGTCCTGAGCCAAATTTTAATCAGCCCACTCATTCCTGGGTCATTCCCAGGGCATCAAATGCCAAGGCTATGTCACGGCCTGTCGGTGTTCAGTATGGCACAAGGCAGCCTTGAGCAGCGGTATGAAACGCACCGGGCGTTCCATTAACTGCAATGTAAACCCATCCAACAGTAAACGCTCCAAGAAAGTGACGTAGTTTAAAGAGTGAAAAGACACACGACGAGCGGGCGGTAGGGCAGCTGTTCGTTCGTGCCCCATGTTCGCAACGTTCAGCGTCATTTTCGATTTACAAAAGTAGTAGTTTTAAGCCAAACCATGTTGTTCTTTCTGTTCTAAACCCAACTATTTTGGTTTTGATGCCAAAAATAAAGTGACGCCTTATGTGAAGAGTTGGGATGAGAATGTTTTTGGATTAAATCAGATTGAGCCATATTTAGTGAAATTAGATCACATTTAATGTGGCCCAATCCAACTCAATATTTGTCCTTTGAGGAACTAATGCAAAAGACTTAATTTAAATTGGACACAACAATACATTTGAGATAACACTCATTATCATGCTAGCTAAATGTTGAATCAAACTTCATCTCCCGACTTTAATTACACATTTAATAAGCATTATTTGACCATTTCATTCAATCTAGTTGTGGTGTCTTCTTTGCTTCATCTCTCTTGCTTTCACACTCACACACGCACATTGGCGCACACACATGCCGCATGACTCGGGTTCTACTGCTCTTTTTTGTTTTTATTTTCAACAGTTCGGAGGTTTTTGTTTGTGTAAACTCACTCACACACTAGCAATCTCATGTTCTCTATCTCCCTGTGACAGATTTAGACGCTCAGTTCTCACTAACCCGGGCTCAGCGCGTCAGGGCCGCCATGTTCCCAGAGACCCTGGTGGAGGGGGAGGCGGCCATGCCCGTCCAATCAGATCCTTCACAGCAGAGCAACGTGCAACGTCTGGCTGAACCCTCCCAGCTGCTAAAGACGGCCATAGTCCACCTCATAAACTACCAGGACGACGCCGAGCTGGCTACCAGGGCGGTACCGGAGCTCACCAAGCTGCTGGGGGACGAAGATCCGGTATGTCGTATTTTCAAACTGAATTACTAAGAATTTGCTGAGCGTTCCATTTTTACACCGTTATTTCCTCTGCTCTTTTTTTAGGTTGTGGTGAACAAGGCGGCCATGATAGTCAACCAGCTGACCCGTAAGGAAGCCAGTCGTCGGGTGCTGGTGCAGTCTCCGGCGATGGTGGGCGCCGTGGTGCGCGCCATGACGACGGCGGCCGACATGGAGACGGCCCGTTGCGCGGCCAGCGTGCTGCACAGCCTGTCGCATCAGAGGGAGGGACTGCTGGCCATATTCAAGTCTGGAGGGATACCAGCACTGGTCCGCATGCTAAGGTATAAAAATAATGATGATTTTGTCTTACCAGAGTCTAAACATGATGTTATTAAATTAAAAACAGTTGTTCATGCTCTTGGGAGTATAAATATATATCTTAGTAAACTTAATAGCAATCTGCCGTGAAGAGTGGAGCAGGTGGATCCAAACACAGGAGACTGCAGGCAACAGGAACTATAATCCAACAAAGACTGAACTGAAAACCAGAGCTGTGGTCGAATCTTCTTTCTTGCTTAGGGAGATTCCTAACTGAGTGAAATAACCCGGAGGTATCTAAGTGGCAGCCATGATAAGAGCTGGTCGAATTCTCTGAATGCTAAGGAAAGGTGCTTCAATAATTCTTTTCTTATCTCCTTTAGTATAGTGAACACTGGACCATCCTTTACCAAAGGAAAGGAGATAATGCCGCCAATACCTTGTGCTGCTCCATTTGAATTGATGCACCATTAGGCCAATAACATCCGCTGTTGCACTCTAGAAGCCCTATCTCTTGGTAAAAAACGCCTAAAATAACATACCCAAAATGAATCAGGAATAGCTCCTCAACCATAAGGCAGATATGCATATATCTAGTCTCTTTAGAGGTAATAAGCTCATGAATTTCCATTGTAAGTAAAGTACACTATATTACCATTCCAGAGAAAATGACATGCAATGAAGGAAAAGAAATACGATTTTCATGCTTGCCTAGTATAAAATCTAACTTTCAAAAGGCAATATTACCATTACAACCAAGATCTCATAGATGCAACTCTTCTCTTACACTTTGACTGTAACTGTAACTATGAATTTGATATAAAAAAATACACTAAAATGCAACATTTATGATTTATTAAGATACACTCAGGCGCTCGCCATGTGTTTATTGATCACATATTGACTGTTTACTGAGAATGTTACCACAAAAAACTATTAATTTCCATATCGACATTTTACAAATAACACAAAGCTCCCTAAAACGTTGACAGAGTAATAAACACCATATTCATATATAATATTCATATATGACTGAAGAGCTCCATATAGCAGATAAATGGAGAATGGAAGGGCCCTCAGTGCTTTATTCGTCTAAATAAGACAAACAGAATGATATCAGGCTCGTTGGAGTCTGTCCGTCCATCTGGTGGCTGTATCGAAGCGCTAACAGCGGGCTGAAAGTGGAAGTGAAGTTCGAGCCAAAATAGCACCTGGCTCTTATCCCCCCCTATCTCTGTGGCTCTCTGGTGATTCATAATCACCGCAGACATGTCAGTAACTAAAATCTGCTGTTTTGGGTGAAAGTAACACGTGCTTTTGGTTCAAAACTTTGACAAGAACATATAGATTTATGTCAGTGTGACTGTAAAATGAGAAGTTTTACTGTTTTGTTTCCCCGTTTATCGCGTATAGACTGTGCATTTCGAGTCAAGGTACGTTCAGGTGCATTAGAAAGCTTGGAATTTATCGTTTCCAGTGATACCAAGCATGTTATTGTAGACTGATGAGAAAATCATCATGGATCTTTTGATCGCAACTTGTTCTTATATTTATGAAGTTTATATACGACTTTATTGTTAACTAATTCGTAATAAGACATAGTTTGGACTACATACAGTTGGTTTACGGATTATGAAAGCCGAAGACCTCAGGTTTTCAAACCATTCATATCTATAAAATAGCGATATGTTGTAACTACTGGTGCCTTCAAATGGGGTCGTGTTTACCGCGTTTACGAGTTGGGCCCGTATGAACGCCCCCCTCTTGTGGTATTCACAACCTCATGAGTTTAAAGTTTCTGAAAACTCCCGAGTTCACGAGTTGTGACGTGTTTGTTGATGTTGTGAGGAATGGAAAATATTGTTAAAAATATATAAATATATTGTTATTTAAGTTGTATATTGTTTTTCTTGGTAATTTTATAATATGTCTGATGAAAATGTCGATATTCCCGAAGACCTCATCTTCTTAATATATTATTATATTAGATTTATATAGCGCTTCTTAGTGATCTCAAAGACGCTTTCTTCCTCTGTCATTATGCCTTTACATTTACTGCATTATGTTACCCGCTTGCTAGCTTGCTAAATTGTTAGCCTCTGTGGCTTCTAGATGCCGACAGTATATGTTAATATTGCTTAGCAGCGGTGTTCTCACGACTTAACCATTTGAACGCCATGCATATCGTGTGCACGACTTCCCATGTTGTAAACACGAGTTCACGAGTCATGGGTTACCTTTGACCTTGTGACGTTTCCCTTTAAGGTCAAGGAGAAGTGGTTAAGAAAAGACATTTTTTTACTGTTAGACCACAGCCCAGAACTTAATACAAACTAATCTGACGAGGGGATGAAGTGCAGTAGGTGGAGAGATGGATGGAGGAGAAGCTCAGGTGAGGGGGAATGAGGTGATGATGCAGGTGAGCCAGCAGGGAGGGAGCTGATTGGCTGGGGAAAAACTCTGGGAGCAGGGAAGGACTGACGAGGCTCACAGCAGGTGTGTAGATGGGCGGAGGAGGAGAAGGCAGCACAGCAGGAGGGAAAAACCCAAAACCCAGAAAACAACTCAGTCCAGTCTTCACAGAAAGAGTCTGAGGGCGTCTGGACACAGACCCAGACTGTGACATAGATCAATCTCAGTGGTGTTCATGGTGAACAATGAGTGGAAGCCCGTTGAGACGGGTCCTTTTAAACCTTTAACAGCGGATTTTTGACCACATAGGGGCAGCAAAAACACAATATGAACAGATTGACATATCATCACCTTTTAAGTTGATATGGCAAACTTGTTTTCAAACCGTCATTTTTTGGCCACCTGATGAGAGTGGTGGAAGTCCTTTCACGCTCTTTTAGCTCTGTTTTTGGTCTCTACCGACTCCTAAAAGAAATATGTGGCTCTTTAGCTGCTCCACTAGTTCTGAGTAGGTAGTGTACAGTGAGTTTTTAGGGCTTTTTCGCTAAAAACAGCTGCCTGTTGTGGCCGAAAATACGATGTTGTATTATGTGATTTTATGTATGATGTGCTATTCTGTATTTTTTTATTTATTTTATTCTTCTTAAAAGCCTAACCAAGGACAAAGTCTGCAAATTAGCTATGGCTAGAAGTCCTATAAATTGCATCGGTTGCACTTTAATTAAGTGTAACAATGCCTATGTATTATCCCTGTAAAAATAAACGAATAAATAAATAAATGAAATAAAGCTCCATAAAGCCGAGAGGAGCTGCAGATTCAGGTGATCATTTTGTAGGTTCATCACTACGAGTGACACATCGTTTTCACATTTTCATTTGATGCATTGTTGTCGAAGTATTTATTAAAGCCACCGTAACAAAGGAAGAAAAGAAAAAAGACACTTTGCAAATAATCAACATTTTATCGTCATGCTGTAAAAAGACAGATGAATGAAACCCTCTCTGCAAACTACACTGTGGAACTCAATGTGACCAAAGTTTAGCAGAGGCTCAAAGTGGGGTGACATTTAATGTTGTTCAGATTGCCAGGAGGTGAGTTATTTGAAGCTTTCCACCTCCAATTTGGCAACCAGAGATCCGCTGATAAATGAGGCTGATAGGCTAGCCTTCAATTTTAGCACCAAATTCGGACCTTTCCAGCTCACAAGCAGGACTGCAGAGTTAATCCCTTACACTGAGGCTTAACAGGGGAGGATAATTCACACTCATAATTGATTCGGGAGCTTAATTCATACAAAAAAATGAAAGAAAATTGAATTTAAAAAAAGAAAAATCCAAACTGAAAGAGCTTCACAAATAGCCCTTTTCCTTCTCTGTTCCTCTTCACCTCTTCCTGTTAATACACACTCTCCCACTCTTGCTGTTATTTTTTCCAGGAGGTTTGGTTTTGTTCTTTGCCAGTCACCCTCTGTAACCTCCTCCTGTTAACTGGGTTGGGATAAATATGAATGTGGATGACTGCATAGGAGAAATATGTCAATTCAGTCGATAAATGTCTACAAATTATTACTGTGACCGACCATAAAAACACACTTTTTTTTTTACCTACTTTTCCATGAAAATGTCAAAAAATATTATTTCAAATTACTTATTGACACATGATTTGGATATTTTCATGTCTGGCAAAAAAATTGGGATTAAATGGGTTAAATCAAGATTATTTTGTCATTACTTCTTTACTTCCAGAACACCTACCTGTGATGCTGCTGATGTGTGTTGCACTCTAGACAATAAAAACTATACTTTGTTCACCTTGAAAGTTCATTTGTGGTCTTGTGAATAGCAGTCTGACAAAATAATCTTAACTGAAGACCCACCTACTACTGCTTCACAAGGTGAAGTTTTTCAATAGAGAACACACACACACACACACACAGTTGCTTTTTCAACTGCTCAAAAGCTTTTTCACCCCATGACCTTGTGTAGAATGAGATATTGGTGGCTGATAGAGGTCAGTAAAGGTCATAGATTACTTTATGCCCCTTGAAATTAGTTAATTTTATGAAATCTCTCCATATGATTTCCACTCTTTCTTCCTGTGTTTCCTCATGCAGTTCACCAGTAGAATCAGTCTTATTTTATGCCATCACCACCCTCCACAACCTGCTGCTGCACCAAGAGGGGGCCAAGATGGCGGTGCGTCTTGCCGATGGCCTGCAGAGGATGGTTCCCTTACTGAAAAAGAGTAACCCCAAGTTCCTGGCCATCACCACGGACTGCCTGCAGCTCCTGTCCTACGGCAACCAGGAGAGCAAGGTGAGGGGAGGACCTTGACATTGGGAAGGAGATCTTTTGTTGTGTCCACTTATTTGTTACAGAATTACACCTTCTACTTCCTGTTTCTCGTCAGCTGATCATCCTAGCCAATGGGGGCCCAGACGGTCTGGTGTTCATCACCAGGAACTACAACTATGAGAAGCTGCTGTGGACCACCAGTCGTGTACTCAAAGTGCTGTCCGTCTGTCCCAGCAACAAGCCAGCGATAGTAGAGGCTGGTATGTCTACATCACGGCCCGTATCACTCCCAACTCCTTTAATCCCCTCGGTGTCTGATACCGACGCACGGGGGCCACTCTTTATCGTCTGTATGAGACGCACCAGGCGTTCACCTAACTCCAATGTAAACCCATCCACATCATTTATGGATGGTGGGAGTCGGAGAGGATGGTTGGGTTAAACCAGGGGTCAGAGACCTGTGGCTCTTTAGCTCCTCTCCAGTGGCTCCCTGTGGATTTTTAAAAATGGAAATGAATAACAGTTTTTTTGTTTACATCTTCATTTTTATTTATCATTGTTGTAGGTCTATGGTACGACGATACGGCGGAGTATTAGGGCCACATTGAGGAAAAATAAAATAAATCTGAGATTTCGAGAATAAAGTCATAATATTACGAGAATAAAGTCATAGGTTTACAGGAAAAAAAGTCGTAATATTATGATAATCAGAATATTATGAGAATAAAGTCATAAATTTAGGAGAAAAAAGTTGTAGTATTATCAAAATAAAATTATAAAGTAGTAATTTTACGTGCTATTTTATTTTTCTCTCGTAAAGTTATGACTTTATTCTTGTAATATTACGACTTTTTCTCTCGTAAAGTTATGACTTTATTCTCGTAATGTTATGGCTTTTTTTCTCGTAAAGTTATGACTTTATTCTGGAAATCTCCCAATACTCTGTCGTACATTTGCACTTTGGCCCTCACTGCATTAGACCTATATTCTATATACTTAGACTATTAGATGAGTTATCTTCATCACAATGCTCAAATGTTTTGCGGCTCCAGACAGATTTTTCTTTTTTTGCTTAAAATGGCTCATTTGATAGTAAAGGTTGCTGACCCCTGAGTTAAACCAACACAGTGTTTCACCGAGGAGACCGCTGTTATTAACACCAGTTACGTAAATAGACATAATTATTTTATGTAACACACATACTTGTTGCGCAAGTAAACCAAAAAACTAAGTAAACCTACGTTGGAAGCTTATTTTGAAAAGAGACTGTATGCGTGTAACGAGCGGGAACTGACACGCCGTCCCTGACACGCCGTCCCTGACACGCCATCCCTGACACGTCCCAAACTGACGCTAGATGGGTACCTAGAGAGTCATAGTTTTAAACGTATAGGGCCACTGACCAAGCGTCGGTATTTGTTGAGTTGGGAGTGAGAATGTGTTGGCATCACTGAACATGACTGTAGAGCATTCAGTGTAGATGTCTGTATACGTTTGTGTCCAGGTGGTATGCAGGCTTTGGGCCAACATCTTACAGGTTCCAGTCAGCGTCTGATCCAGAACTGTCTGTGGACGCTCCGCAATCTGTCAGATGCTGCAACCAAACAGGTACGTACAGATTCACCCACTACTACTACTACTACTACTGGATACTAATAATGCTACTACCACTAATACTAGTACTACCACAAGTAGTAGGGACTTACTTAAGGGTGTTGAACAAAATATTTCAAAGCATTTACTGCATTGAAAGAGATTTTTACAGTGGTAAAATTCTACAGTTTCCATGGAGACCGTTTGTTTGCCTGCACTCATGGTATATGTGACCCGCTCTATCAAAATGAGTCGTAAGTCGCGGCAGCGCATTCTTGTAAAAACACGTTTTTTTATGAAAAAGTGTGTTTTTTTTTTTGTTTTTTTTTATGCGTTTATGAATAAATAAAGTCTCAGCTTTCATAAAAAGTAAGAATCAATGTAAAATTCAAATGATAAGTCTAGTTTTGAAGCTCTTTAACATAACGTTGTCGTAAAGTTTTTACCGGAAGTCCGCTGTATTGACTCGGCTCAATAGAGTGGATTGACAGATTGTGGTTGACAGAGGAGATAACGGGCTTGACAAGATGAAATCACGTGAGGAAAACATCGCTCGACTTTTAAATTAAATTCCTGTTAGAGGTGCTACATCTGACGACAACTGGACCGACTTAAATTCAGATTATTTCACCGCACCGGGTGATGAGGACAGCGGGTGCGCCGGGTCGGTTCGGACGCCCGGCAAACGCTAGAGGCTAGGCTAGCTCTCAATCCGCTGATCAGGACGGAGAAAGAGAGTTGGAGGAAGAAGATATTCCACTCATGGCTGAGCCGATGATGACACACAATGTCTCTGATTAAAGTTATTAAATCAGGACAGTGTTAAAGAGACTGAGATCGCCTGGCCGGGAGTACCAGTGTAGCTGCAAACTGTACAACAGCGCCGCTCTCTACACCGGAGGAGATGGAGAGAAGACGCGACCAGATGAAAGAAATGACTAATGGTAAGTTTTTATAGTTAAACTACACTATCCTTATTTTATCTGTTTGTTTTAAAGACTTTTAAATCACTAAAATCACTATAGAGCAGGCTAAGAAGCATTAATAGCAGCTACTAATGTGTGTGTCAGTGTGTGTAGTCTATAGGTGTCTGTCTGTCTCATGTGTGTCTCTCAGGTGCCTGTCTCCTATAAATTATTATTATTAATGAGGAAATGTTGTGAAGTGTTTAATTCATTCAAAGAAGTACTGTATCTGAACATAATCCAGGCAGCTGTTACCTCCTCACCACACCAGGTTTTATGAAAACAATATACAAACGTCATTTCTAGGAGACAGGGACAGGGACAGACAGGGTTGCTGTGAGAGACACAAAAGGTGAGGATATCATTTTAAATAGCAAAAGAAATAGCTTAACATATAGTAAAATGATATGTTGTATATTAATCTGATATCACATGGTGAATAGGCTATGTTAATGAATATAGGGCTGTATTAATATGATAATGATCAGGCCTCATTCAACAATGATTCAACATGATTTAGCCAGCCTAAAATCTTTGAGATGACTTGATTTTTCACTTTATGCTTTTCACTTTATGTCATTTTGTAGATGAGAAACATCTGGATCTCCTTGAGAAGATCAGCTCCCACATGACCCTGTGAAAGGATACAGTGAGCTCCAGGAGAAGCCAGCAGAATGAGCGCAGGAGCCACATTTCATAGTCTTTCTATTATATCTATATTTCTATTATATATTATATTATATAATATTGTACATACATAATATGTACATAATATTTGTTCATATGCTATCCATTTTCTAGTATGTTTTTTTTTATTGTTTGGATATGGACTTGTAAGTTTGTGCATGTACCTGTGTGCACATGGCTCCATATTTAATATTTTTAATTATGTATTCTTCATATAATTATTATTATATTGAAATAAACATATATACTATATATTATATCATATGTACAGTATATTTTTTTTTAGATTTTATCAATTTTATTCCATACATTTTGGATTATTTTCTACATGGACTTCTAGCCCTATCTACTGTACTACTTGTGGTCATACGCGTGCACGTGGCCACGTGCACGTCACATGCTCGTGACTATGTGCACATGTATACATGAAGGTATGTGTAGGCTAAATTATGAAATGTTGGGTGTCACTTTTGACCAAAACATATTGTGTTCATTTAGACTTGAGTCTCAATAAATGTGTTTTAATCAATGCAAAAAATGGCTGAATATGAATTCTTATCTTTAATGCCCTTTTTCTCAAAAGTAATGTTTCATGACAGTCGAACTTTGAAAGAGCATATCTCATTGAATATTTGGCGTAGAAAGATAATCTTGGTATTGCCATAAAGCTGAGACTTTCCTCTTTACAGTCAGATAGATAACTCAAAATGTGTTTCGGGGTCAACGTGACTCATAATGATGGAGCAGGTCACATATACCTGTTATTGCCGCACAACATTGGCCTATAACAAAGTAAAACAATGGCAGAATAACAGAAGACAAGAAAAACAAATTAAGTAAATCAAGTAAATTTGATCCTCAAATAACAGCTAACAGAAAATAACGAAGGTGGGAGGAAATTGCAACGAAAAGTAATTCAAGGTATATTTTGCCAATTACTGTCTGGACAGATCCTTTAGCATAAAACCGTAGAGCAATCATGAATTAAAGCAAAGGGGCTGGAAGAGCACAGCTGTGGAAAGTAGAGTGATCCAACTGTAGATGGTCGGACAAATCATGAATTGACTGGCGGTCAAATCTATAAATCAATTGCTCATCGAGGGTGTCCATTGGGTTCTCCCGGTCGCAGAACACTCTTCTCGGGATGCTTTCATTTTCTTCATTTATTGCCATAAACTCGGCCATGTTGCGCTTAAGATAAGAGTCAAAGTTACCTTTTCTTTACTTAGGTTGCTAAGGTCTTTTGTGAAATGGTTTAACTAACTTCAAGTGATTCATAAGTATAAGACCAAGAAAAGGAGAAAATCTTAAATACTTAAGTGAACATTTTAAGGAAACCTTAAGGAGAAGACTTAAGGGTGTTTTGTGTACCTAATTTAATTTTACGGAAACCTTAACTTGGACGTTAAGGATAATCTTAACTTAAAGTGTTTTGTGCAACCGGCTCCTGGTACTCTGGGGGGATAGAATGGAATTTGCAACACGGCAAACATGGCAAATATTAATGCAGGACTTGTGTGCACATTGATGGGTAATGCAGTACTAGTTTTTATTACATAGGTATATTCAAAAACATGTAACTTTTCTAGAAGGGAACTAATTTTTCCATTAAAGGCAGGGTTGACGATGTTATCCAGTATACGCTATTTGCTATATTAGTTGAAATGGTCTTTACACCTTGACAGCGATCCATTACTTTCTGAAAAAGGACCGGAAAAGAGCCGTCATCTGTAGCTGCTGTAATCCTGTAAAAAACGTCTACCAATCACTGCCTCGAGGTCCGCTCGGAAAGAACCAATCAGATGCCTCCCTGCTCGTACTCTGCCCTTGGCGTGCACCAGCCTGAACTCAAAGCGTGTCACCGCCGCAAGATTACTGGAGAATGGAAGAGAAATCTCAGCCCTGCAGTAGCACTGCCGCGGTTACTTGTCATGAGGTAGCGTTGTTGAGTTGAGGTCCTCTCTCTGCTCTGTGTCTGTGAAGTAGTTACGATGCGGCGGTGCTCGTGCATGTGTGTGTGTGTGTGTGTGGAGGGGGGGGCGTTGCCTTGGAAGGAGCCCCGAGAGGAGGAGGAGGGGGGGTTTAGACGGAGGCGATGTTTTAAGTAGGACTTAAAGCTTTTTCGACTACTTTAAGTAGTGAGGCCGTTCAACCAAATGCCAGTCATGCATCTATGATATTGCAGTATTTCTGTCATGAAGGGAAAAAAAAAAGTTTAGAAGTAATTGCACTGCACTCTTGCAGTCTGTCCAGATTTTTCACCTGCCTTCTGATTCAGGAGAGAATCGAGCAGCTGGCTGGTTTGACAGTACAGAGCAGAGAGAGAGAGAGCGCAGGACAGGCAGCCAGCTCTGGTGAGCTGGTCAGCAGGGAAGGAGCTGGTCTGGTGCCCGTCTCATTCAATCTGCTTCATTCTGTCATCCTCTTACTGTGTTATGGGGGCCCTTCAAAACGTGAGAGAAAATGAAGAGCCACATTTATTGCATTGTTGGATGCCTACCAAAAACATATGACGACATTTAGCCCGGTCACACCATTAATGGAGATCCAAAACATTGTGGTTTCCGAACAAATGCCTCCTTTCTTAAAAGTTCACATTATGTAAAGCTGTTTTTTTTCACTTGTACTACAAGGAACTTCATTTTGTGTCGATTTTGGTGGCCCGTGTGGACAAAAGCGGTAGTTTATCCATGAACACCACCGCCTTGTGTCGTAAAGATCTGCAGCTGCCAGACTGACTTTAGAAAACGTCTCATTTTACTGCAGCAGGGTCTGAGCGTCTGCCCCGCTCAGTTCTGGTTCTGGTTTTCCCGTGCCTTCTTTCCCTCCAGCGGGCCGGGTAGTACGGCCTGGACCTCCAGCAGCGTGTTGTCGGTATTGGCTCCCAGTAGGCGGGTGGTGAGCTCCAGATCCTGCAGCCGCAGGCGGACCCTGCTGGCACGCAACCCCACAAAATTATGTTTCCATACAACTAAACCGCATTCTCAATTACGTTTTGAGGGAAACATATTTTCTCCCGGATTACGCTCGCAGTTTTGGACAAATTTAAACACGTGGTTAACGTTGTCATTTGAAACAAAAAAAATAAAAAATGCAACAACACTACTTAATTAGGTTTAGGCAACAAAACTACTGGGTTAGGTTTAGTAAAAAAACATCATGGTTTGGCTTAAAATGACTACATTTCACATAGGACACAAACAGCGTCTTCTGGGGAAAAGTCCTGTGTTTGTTTGACCCATCCAACACCCCTCTCGCCCTCCTGTAGTTGACTTTCTTGCTTCTTATACTCATTATTATACCAAGTAACTTTTAATAACTTCATTATTCCATGTAACTTTCATTAACTGTTGCTCGATATACTACCTCACCTGCTCTGCTCGTCGTACTACGTTACTAGCTGTGGCCGTCTGACATACCACATTTGTTAGTCTGCAAAGACGAACGTAATCCGCGCCAAAAATACATTTCCTTCCAAACGTAATTGAGGATGCAGTTTAGTTGTATGGGAATGTAATTTTTCTAGGAGACAGTGCTGTGCCCCGCTGAAGCTTCTCTCTGACCGCTAGCACATGCAGTGGAACTTCCCGCTGAAGTTGATGTACAGGTCGCCCTGTATGGAAGTTTTTATTGGACTTCAATAGTTGTAGTCCACAGAAGACAATCCAAAAATATATACCATGATCCACAAATATGTACCATGATCCACAAATATCACATGGCCCACAAACTCACAGGAAGCCATCCACAAATGTGCAAATATCATTCCACTTGTACAAATGGATGCACAAATGCGTTTACATCTCTTTACATGTAAAAACCTATAACATTTATAAGTGGAATTAAAATGCGTCTTTACATGTGTATTTGTAAATCGCAATGTATTTTTGTGGATATGACTTAACACAATTTGCACATCCAAATATACCCAACTACGCAGAGGCAGATGGGTAGCGAAAATGGAGAACTTTGAGAATGTTGATTTGCCTCGAGGACAAACCCTCACGGCCTATACAAGGTTCAAACGTTTTCCTCGTCACAACTCCACGTCAGCTCATGTCCGTGTGACCGTCCTTGCGGAAAGTATAACTTGAAGCTTAACCCTGCTGTGGCTGTGCTTTAAAGCCAAGCCATCACTGCTATGATTTGTTTATTTGTTCTCTCTCTGTCTGTCTGTCTCCACTGGTCTCTTTCCGTAGGATGGACTAGACGGTCTGCTGCAGATATTGGTCACCCAGCTAGGCTCAGATGATGTCAACATGTTGACGTGCGCAACCGGCATCCTGTCCAACCTCACCTGTAATAACTCACGCAACAAGGTAACCATTATGAAATGGAACATTTCTGTTGTATGTGATAGTTGACCATGTGATTCAAAAACCAAGGGTATTAATCTGCTGCCATAACAGCCCCAACTATTCTGTGTCAGTTTGAATCATAATGTATTACCTAAAGTACAGTCATCAGTATGAGATACTATGTAAAGATTTTTACTGTCTAAGCCATGATTATGTGAACATATTTTTTATAGGCTAATGAACCATATGCTTGCCCACTGAGTCCGACTTATGATACATTCATGATTTATTATTTTTAGAGTTCCTAATTCTTTTTATTGTATTTTCAGTCCACACCCCAATTTGATTAAGGTGAAGGAAAAAAAAACAACATCCAACACACTCTACCCACCACTACTTTCGTGACCTCCAGTATGTTTTAGATCTCTTTCACAACTGCAGGTCATTCATTTGGTCTGGACCAAGGAAAACTAACTAATAATAATTATATTAATACTAACTAGAATGGCACTCGGAGAGCGCAGACCTCCGCCAAGGTGTCTGACTTTAAAAACAGATCACAGCTCACAGCTGGCGGTACCGTGAGGTGGTCGGCTTGTTATTAACATGGTGTGTTTCCGTGTAACGTATCGGCGGATGCCTCTCTCATTCAGCAGCCTTGTTATGTCTGTATAACGTTACACTACATTGTCTCTCATCCCGTCATCTACCGCTTTTTTTTCGTTCTCACCGTGGACGGACAGCAGCTCTCGCCACACCTCGATGTCTCGCCACACATCCACACACGTATCTCCCTGCATCAGTTACTCTGCGCATGTGTTATACCCTGTGGTCGTAAAGGTCTATCAATGTTTTTTTATTATAAAGCAGGCTTAAGTCCTATATAAATACTGTGAAAGTATCGAAATACTCAATCCACAGGGTAATACACACAGCCCGTATTCAGAAACTCTGCATTTGAAACAAGCTGTCAGAATTTCTGTCCATTTGTGATGTCACAAATATACAATATTTAGACCTTTTACACAGATTTAAACGTAAACATTCTAAATGTGTCTCAGTTTATTCCTGGTTGCAGTGTATGTGAATGTCATCAGCTGACAGGAAGTACACATGGACCCAAGCTGTTGCCTAGCAACGCAATTCCGTTGCAATTCCGTCGAAATGCACTAAAACGGAGCGTTTCAGACAGAGGGTAAATACAGACATATTCAGGCAGACAGTGTGAGGAAAATAAAGGGTTTTTTGAACGTTGCAGCATGTAAACATGTTCTAGTAGAAACATAAAATACAAGTATGAACCTGAAAATGAGCACGATATGGGACCTTTAATGCTCAGGCTGATCGGAATCCGGATCATGATCGTGTCACACCCCACCGCTACAAAGAATTTCCATTCAAATCCATCACAAACCTTTGGAGTAAACCCGCTAACAGGCAAACAGACAGACAGACAGACAAACCAATGCCGCCTTCAAGGCCCTTGGCCTTGGCGGAGTTAATAATAAATGTAGCCGATTGATATAGCTCTTCGTGTTTATACTACCTTTTTTTAATACATTAAGTCCTATGAATGGACAGGTGACCCATTTATTGACAAATTCTGACAGCAGGTCAATAATGCGGCACTTTACTGTTTATGCTACAGTAGCACAAACAGTTAATGAAAAGAAAGTTAATGAAAGAATTCAGTTTCTGCATACGCTCAACAATCTGCACTCTGATGGACACCTGAGGAAAATCAATTTACAAGAGCAACTTATCTTATTCATATTTACATTGCTTTCAGGCATGGATGCACACTCTCACACACACACACACACACACACATATATTTGTTATATATATATACAAATGCCATTTATTTATCGTTTTCTCTCTACTCCATGTTGTACTCAGTGGCTTTCATGCCATAAATGACGCTTCTCGGCACACCTGCATTGCAGATGAGCAATTCTATTCTCTTTTCTTCCACCTGTTATCCCCTCAGACTCTGGTGACGCAGTATGGCGGTGTGGAGGCGTTGATCCACGCGGTGCTTCGTGCTGGGGAAAAGGAGGACGTTGCTGAACCGGCAGTCTGTGCCCTGCGTCACCTCACCTCTCGCCACCAGGACGCCGAGCTGGCCCAGAATGCCGTGCGGCTGCACTACGGTGTCCCGGCTGTCGTCAAGTTGCTGGGGCAGCCGCACTACTGGCCTGTAGTAAAGGTGATGGGAGGCAGTGGGTTATAATAAACTATTGCCGTGCAATGGAAAGGGTAACTGAATCAGCCTCAGCGAGATATATAATGTATGGAAAGGAAATTAAATTAAAGGGAAGGGGAAAGGATGATAGTTAATAGCATTGATGGTGTTTTAAGTGTCATCTTGTCTGACGGGAGGCGATAATACAGGAGACAGTGCTTCAACGCTGCTGCACTGAGACAGTAATACACACAACTATAGAAAGAACACCCAGAACAGCACTCATAGACGAGCAAAGGCACACACTATGACACACATCTCCCATCATGCTTCACTTCCAAAACACTTCAGCTGTGACAACACCCGCTGGCGCTGTGTCCCTAGAGAGACAGACAGACAGATAGAGAGAGCGAGAGAGAGAGAGAGAGAGAGAGAGAGAGAGACACTGGGAGCTCCAGAGACAAAGCTGGTTGTTTTGTTTCACAGTGTGGAAGAGATACTGAGACCGAGCAACACAGAAAGCAAGAGAGAGAGAGAGACAGAGAGAGAGAGAGAGAGAGAGAGAGAGAGAGCACTGACAGTAGCTGGGTTTCAACCTAAGTATGATAAACAAAACATACGGTCTATAGCCCTGCAAGCAGCCCCTAGAGGTTCATTAATGTACAAAACAAGTGTTGGAGGTAATGACCAACACACTGACAATATAGCTATTTCTAGAGCCTGGAGTGTGCCAACCATAGAAATAGAATAGGAGTAGAATGGACATTCCAATTACGGCTGTGGCTCAGAAGTAGAGCGGGTGGCCCACCAAACACAGGTCAGTTCAGAGCGAGAGAGAGCGTTCCTATTGGATGTGCTCCGGTCATGTGATCGGAACTTGCCGTACCTTCAAACAGATTTCACAGTGGCACAAACGTTCTCATTTTACAGCTAAACCTTGCACTACAAGATGATTCTGAAAACATTTGAGGTGAGAAATAAGCATTAACATAACAGAATATTGATTCATATTTGTTCAGCGCTGCCTAGTTTGACCGTTTGATCAGAGTTCGCGAGTGATTGACAGCCGGCTCTCATAGACGGCAGCTGGACAGCAGACCTCAGATCAGCTCTGACTGCTTGTTTACCTGCGGTCTGTGAAATCTTGCAGATGCCGTTAGGAGCACCTTATGACACAGAGACACATGATTTTTTTCAGGTTACCTGTTTCATGCACTACTGCCACGATATAGGTTTAAAAAAAATACTTTTTTAAATCATATTTGCTCCAATCTCCAAGTGTGTGGCGGTGTCTGTTTCTGCAGAGAACCTGCAGCCCTCTGCCTTTTATTTTCTCTTTTCTTCTGATGTTGCTTTACTCACGACGCTGCTGGCCTTCAGCCAACAGCCTTTAGGCTCCACGTGGGGGTGTAACCTCCAGCCAATGACAGCACTCAGGGTGCGCAGCCCCGTTCAGGTGGTCAAATCAATCAGAAAATAACGTTTTATTTCTCTGATTTGCTGCTTTGTTCTCACTGACGCCTCTCTCTCTGTCCAGTCACTCTATAGCTCGCTCGACCATCGCTGCTCCCTCTCTCCCTTCCCTCCCTTGACAAAACTGCTATAATTACATTTGTATTATAATAATTGAATGCATGTTTCTGTCGCATTTTTCAGCTGTCCATTCCACACACATCTGACACAACAGATACGCTTCAATATTAAATGATAATATTGATAACATTCAGCCATTAGATGCCACATTCTCCCTCCTCCGTTCCATTGCATTCCCCTCAAAACAAATGGTTGGCAGTTTGTTACACAACCTGCATATTTTATAGTCGAGTGGTCATGTCAAGTGATGAATCTTTCGTGGTAGAGCAAAAGTCATTTTGCAACATGTAGCTATCGGCCTACATTAGGGGCGTGCACACCATGGATGTATTAAGAGAACTGGATACAGCGTTGGAGGCGGAGGTTTATTCCTATGAAAGCTGCTCAGTGGCGCACGATGCCAAAATGGCTCGACTTCCGAGTGGAAAAGTACCCCGGATCTTCCGGCGATCTTCCGCATCCATCGGGCCCATGGAGTTGGCGCAGTAGCGTCCACTCGGTCACATGGCTCTGTCAACGGGATCACAGCCGTCACGCTGTCGTCACGGCTTGCTAACTCCGCCCCCCGGCCCTCGCTCCACACTCGGTCTGGGTCTCATTCACATGAACGGAGGAAGGGAAATAACTCTTTGATTCAGCTATTAGCGCATTTTACAGCTTTTAGTTCGTACTGGGAAGTTGACGTCTCTTTCCCAATGTAAGTCTACATGAAAAAGTCTGTTTGGGCCCGATGGCATCACGTGACGGACACAGAAGTTGTATTAGCACCGTTTGGACACTACGAAAATTGCCATCAACGACTGGCGCTCTTCCTATGTCCTATGTTTTCACCAATAGCAAGTCCTGGCCTGGGTACAAACACATGCCCCATACCCCCTGATGTGTATCTTTTCCAAAGTGTCAGCTGAGTGCAGAGTGAAACTGTTCTTGCAGCTAAATCAGGCACTAGACATTTTCTCTTGGATGACTCCTCCACCCAGTCTCTGGACACACACACACACACACACACACACACACACACACACACACACACATGCGACCTGATTTTCTCTTATTGCCTAAAAATATTCCAGTTGCATTAGAACACTTCACTTTGTAAGCATATGTGTGTGCGTGTGTGTGTGTGTCAGTTTCAGATCTGCTGATCCAGAAGACACTAAAAGCCTCTCCACTCTCAGTCTAGCATGACTCAGATTTTGGCATTCAAATGTGCAAATTAAACTTCATGTTTTAGTTAAAATGTCAACTTTCACACTTCGTCTGCTCTGTGCATTGCTGCCCCCTGCTGGGCTCAGATGCAGTTTGAGGATCTTACAGGTATTTTGTTTGAAACAAAGTGCCATGAAAAGACCAAAGCCAACAGTCGTTTTGACCATATTTGCTTGCACATGCACATGCACATGTTCATTATTGTGGATGTGGTGTGTTGCAGCCATCCTGCGTTGATGTATGAGGTGTGCTTTGAACTTGTGAAACTTTGACTAGTACTTTTCTGAGCACAGTCAATGGTTGAAGGATACTGCTTGTGCTGCCATTGAAGATGGATTCTGTTTGTGACTTTACTGTAACAAATCATCATCATGTTGAGAACAAACTAAAAACATTTGGTGGGCAAAAAATATCAGCCTCCAGATTCAGCTCTGAGAATAAAGGGATCTGGTATAATGTAAGTCAGTTTGCACTGTCAGTGCAAGAGCCCTGTTTTTAGCAATTTCCAGCGGCGTGGCTTTAGGGATGGCAGTGTTGGTCGGTTGGTCTGTCCACCACTTTGGTCCAGACTTACATATCTCAACAACTCTTGAGTGGATTGCTAATACATTTTGTACAGACAAATGCTATTTGTCAAGAGTGAAATATCTTGATAAGTGCAGTGAAATTTGTGACATATTTAATGGTGCCGAGCATATAAAGTCTAATGACTTCGGTGATCATCCTACTTTTCATCTAGCACCACCAGCAGATCAAAGTTTTCACTTGTCAAGTGAAATAGCTTGATATCTACTCAAGGTCATACAGACATTTATGGTTCCCAGACGAGAGTGGACTTTGGTAATCCTCTGACTTTTCCTCAAGTGCCACCATGAGGTTGACATTTTTGTTGCAGCGGGAAATGTCTCAACAACTATGAGATGAATTGTCATTTTTTAAAGACATTCATGTTACCTTGCAACTCTAACTCTAACTTGTGTAACGTCAGCTGCTAGTTAATCTCTGTATTACGTCGGCGCATCTAAAGTAACTGAAGATAGCGTCATATAAAAGGAGTTAGCCAAATATTGCTGAGAGTCTACGTTACTGTCCCAAAACCGAAGACATGCCATCAGTTTCATTGTTTGCAATATTAGACACGTATCATTTTCCATACATATCGCACATTTCATGTTTAAAATACGATATTATGTTTGATATGAACATCAATAAGCTAACATCAGCTTATATCGATTAGCTTACAATTACGAACGTTAGCTAGCTCTTATCTGATGTTACAGAAGCAACCGTCTTCTGAAGACATAATGTTAACTTGAACAGTTAATAATGTGAAAAATACTTAAAGGAAAATGTGATATGATAGTACTAGTTTTTAATAATGACCTACTAATTGATTGAATCCCACCATGTCGAAGGACAGACAGTTAACAGTTTTTCACCAAAATCTTTGGGAAAAGAAAAAAAAGATCGTAACATTAACTTAAGGTTACTCCTCGTAGATCATAAACAATTGAATATAAAACAACTCGTTGAAATCGGTTGAGAAATGTAGACGTTATAGTGCTTTTTATCCAGAAAAAGTTCACTTGTATGTGTTTACGGTCCAGTCTCGCCCTGTCCAATATGGCGCCCACGTTGACGTACGATCCAGGAGTCAATGCGGTGTCTATGTATATATATGTCTATGGTTGGTGGGGTTCAGAATGCATTATTTAAAAAAAGATCTATGCATAAACACTGTATCAAAATTGTACTAGCACCCTTGTTTTTACGTCTGCTCTCTATTGACTATTGAGTGAAATGGGCTCTTCCATTTGTCCCTCTCTCACTTGCTCTTCTCTCTCTCAGTCGGACAGCCCTGCCAACTCAGGCGGATTATATTAATGAACTGAGGCGTTGGAGTTTAATGATGTGGAATGGAGAAATGGAACAATGCAACTTATGAGGAAGCTTTACAGAGCCGGAGTTGGTGAGAGGCAGAGAGAGAGAGAGAGAGAGAGAAAGAGAGAGAGAGAGAGAGAGAGAGAGGTGGGGGAAAAGAAGATATCAAGCATGCTAAATATCTGGACCTGTCGGGGAGTCTATCGGGGACCTACAGCCTATGAAAATGCGAGACACGAGTTGAGGGGAAACCTGTCTGTCACAATGTGGAACTTCACTTTATGTGTTGCATTTGCAACGTACACCAACGTTGTTGTTGCACCTATAGGGTGTTGGATGTTTGCATGATTAAACATAACACAGTGACAATAACTTTTTTTTTAATTTAACAAATAAAGCCAAGAGCTATCACATGTTCAGTGTTATCTAAGAATGGACAAGGATTTTATCTAAAAAAAATGTTTTAAAATGGAAGAAAAGTTGTAATTTGAATCATAAACTATCTGATCTAAGTGTATGTAAAACTAATTAAGACTAAACAGAAGTAAAAAAGATTAGGAATCTGTCCTGACATTTGATGCCATCTTTCAGTACTAAACAGTGATACATGATACTTGGTGTTACACACACATATCTGTTAGTACCAGTACTTGTTGGGATCTGTATGTGGGGTCATTTGATATGCAGATGATGGGAATGTTTACAGGGTTGAAAAACAGGGTTGTGGACCAGAAACATTCTCGAAAACCTTCGCATAAATATCTCCTCCCTGTGCTTTCTAAACATCCCTGCATTAGTAATGTGTTTACATTTATGGGGAACTTCTTCACAGGGTTACAGGCTGTTTATGTAGTGCTTTAAAAGTAAAAATCAGAGCTTCTCTGGGGTAGCAGTGAGACAGCACTGAGCTCTTGATGCATCACACACTGGTTGACATGAGTGCAGTGCAGTTCGCTGACGTTTCCGAACGGTAACTGGCTCTGCCATTTGGAGGCACCACGTGTAAAAGTTGCCTTTAAAGCTGACCCAAATAGAGCCTGGAACGTCCTGTTGAGACAGGTCTTTTGATCTCTGTCCTCTCCGCAGGCTACGGTTGGTCTGATCCGGAACCTGGCGCTGTGCCCGGCCAATCAGGCGCCGCTGAGGGAGGCAGGTGCTATTCCACGATTGGTCAACCTGCTGCTGAAGTCTCACCAGGACACACAGAGACATGCCTCCTCCGCACAGCAGACATACCAGGTCTGGACCACACACGCACACACACACACACGCACACGCACACGCACACGCACACGCACACACACAAACACACACACAGATTTGCTGTGTGCCTGAACTGTACTAGTTACAAGTACTCAGTATGCGCACAAACAGATCTTAAACACAACTTCAGTCTTAATCAGTAGCTCAGTAATGGTCTGGAGAGCATTACTATGTGCTATTAACCTTATACACAGTGCTTGTATAGGCCATAGCTTAAACCAGCAACGAACTGAACTAGAAAAGTGCACTCGGTGGAGTGCAGATCTCCACCAGGTGTGTCTGCAACGACCTCTGCTGTAATGTTTGGTTGAATGAATACAAAAAAACAGTTTTCCCTGAGTCCAAACTGAAGCAGTCGTTGATCAGTTCCGGCCCCTTCCGGTCAGTTAAGAGTAGTGAATAATCAATAAAATGTTGTCTATAAAATATGTTTTCGAAAAGTTTGAATCACTGCAACAACAAGACGTCCTTGAGCATACATTCATAAATGAGCACAAAAAATATTAGGCCGATGGGTTAAGCGGTATGCAAGATTAGCCGTGGACAGACAGACAGACACAGAGATGCATTCACACATACACATACACACAATACATAATCTCCTGGCGAAGATAAATTAGAACCAAAAACAATAAAAATCTAATGGCAAATTGACACATTATGTTGTATAACACTTAAACTGTATAGAACTATACGCTTTAAAATGACAACAGATTGAGCTATGAACATATCTTTGAGCTTTAACACAATGAAGAAAGGATCCGTATTTATTGTAATAAGGCCTTTTCATATGCAGCTGCGATCTGAGATAACAATTTGTGATTTCATATTGTTAGTATTCCGAGTTAGATTCAGCTAACCGTCTTAACTACTCAAAGTTGTCTTAAATTGCTCATTTGATCTTGATGTATGCCACCTGTTCATCATTAGCATAATCCATGCCCCCAAATTGCTATATAAGGCTACCTGTTCCGCTCCGTTTGGGGGTGGGGGGCAAGTTTCCTTCCTTATACAGTATCTTTTGACGTCTCTCAGCCTCCGTCTTTCTGTCTGTCTCTGTTATCAGGATGGTGTTCGTATGGAGGAAATAGTCGAGGGCTGCACAGGAGCGCTTCACATTCTGGCCAGAGACCCCATAAACAGAGGAGAGATTGCCAGCATGCAGACCATACCACTGTTTGTACAGGTATACACTCACACGCACGCTACAACATGCACATGACATGAAGATATCAGGCTGCACAAACTACAGAAGCAGTCAACATGATATCGGCATCATGAACCCGAGGACCCGAAGGTTGTTTCTATACCTTCTTTCATGTGTGTCCTCAACAGTTTGCAGTGGATGTTGTTTGAGGGATGGAGGAGAGATAGACATTTGTCTCTTGTTGGTGGAAATCTACGTCCACATGCGTTATTTTTACCGAGGGCGTAGGTTTGGTTTTAACTTTGGTAGGAACAGTTGCTAGATGACCAATTTGCAGAGTTGATAAAAAAGATAAATGTTTGAATCGACATGTCTAAGCAATGATCACAATTTAGCAAACACCTTATGCCACCTAAATTTATATCCCATCAAATTCACAGACATGTCGCCCCCTTTGGACACACAATCATTATTTTCCATTTAGCTGTCAATTAAATGCTGCTATTTGGTTACATCAGTGACGGCGTAACATTAGAGCGATGCTAGCAAGTGCACACCAGATTGGACCACAGAACATAGCCAGGCTAATAAAAGGCAAAACATAAAAAAATATATATTTTCATGAGGAATGGGTAACAAAGAGGTTGTTTTTTTTTCACTAAAATTAATGACAAATGTGTGTGTCTCTTTTCCGGGGAGATCGTGTCAGTCGGTAAAAGTGATGTTGCGTGCCACCTCACCAAAACTCCACAGCAAGTTTTCACAGGACTTTCTGGCTGGTAGCAATCTACAGACAGAGAAGGTAAAGGGGCTGAAAAGACAACAGTCTCTCTTTACCAAACTGACAAAGAACGCCAAAGCAGCAACGGAGACTTTGTTTAGTGGCGCTGGTTCAGACACTACTACTGTTGCCAGAGCTGCAGCTAGCCGACGGGTTGCCAGATCGTCATTTATTCCCCATATCTTGCTTTTTGCTCTTCATAAAAATAGTCCACTTTTTGCACCTGGCATGCAGGTCTTATCGGTGGAGTTTAAATGACAAGATCGTTTGATATCAGTAAGAATATTGGTAGGAACAAATCAGCAGCACTTTGATATTGGTAGGTGCATGTCAGTACTGTCCATACCCAAATACACCTACGGGTTTTACTACAGACTGCAAGTAATAAAGCAGCTGACCTTGCAGGTAAAAATTAAGAATTAATGAGATTTACAGCCAGCTTATCACAGCAGGCTTTACACCTTGTGCCTTCGTGTGGACAGACAGACTATTTAAAGTCTCCAGGTTGCTGATCTGTAAACAATATTCAGAACACAACAGACAGACAAATCTAAAAATGAAGAGGAAGACTATTGGTACCAAATTTTTGTGACAGAAAAGCAATCAGTTCGCAAGTAACCTGTGTGTGTGTGTGTGTGTGTGTGTGTGTGTGTGTGTGTGCGCGCGTGTGTGTGTGCGCGTTTCCAGCTGCTGTACTCATATGTGGAGAATGTCAAGCGAGTATCGGCGGGCGTCCTGTGCGAGCTGGCCCTGGACAAACAGTCTGCAGAGCTCATCGACGCAGAGGGAGCGTCAGCACCGCTCATGGAGCTGCTGCACTCCAACAACGAGGGAATCGGTACGTCTCTCTCTCTCTCCTTTCCTACTTCAGAGGCACATCTCAACCAACAACTAGATACTTTATTGCCCAGTGTGGCTTGTTCTACGCAAAGATGTTGCAAAAATGTTGATTGATCACTGTGGAGCATCAGTAAGAATGCACATGGACCTGGCGTTAACTCCATCAATCAATCTTTATTCCAAATGTGGAATGTGTGTATGGGTGTGTGCGTGTGTGAATTTGAAATTTGAAAAAAGCATATTATGATGATTAGTTAAATGTGTGTTAATTCTTATGATCACACGGTTGCAAATTCTTGGAGGAAATAAATGTTCATGTTTTTGGTGAAATGAGTGCTTCAGAGTGTTTTAGTGCATCAGATAGGACAAATGAGTTCCTGGCTTTTTTCCCCTTTAACCTGTTTATAGATGACCATTGTTGCCATCTCCCTGCAGCCACCTACGCCGCCGCAGTGCTGTTCCGAATTTCGGAGGACAAGAGTTCAGACTACAGGAAGAGGGTGTCCGTGGAGCTCACACACTCGCTCTTCAAACACGACCCTGCTGCCTGGGAAATGGTAAGAACCCTGTGTGTGTGGATGTAGGGATGTTGTCGTGACACAAAAGTTTAACATTAACACCACACTAAGAAGAAAGTGATTGACACCATAATGCACGAGTGCACTCACTCTTTAAAAAAGTGTAACTTGTTCTTGGCTACACACCAATTTACAACCTGCTATTCCTTATATCCCAGAAAACCTAGTCCATGTGCAGTTGACAAACTACTTAAACAAGATGCTTTATTTCAGAAGTTCCAGTCTGGTTCCAGAGCCATGCGTTACACTGAAACTGCTCTGGTGAAAGCTGTATAATCTCAGAATCACATGAATCGAAAAACAGCTTTCTTTGAAATAAAGACATATGGGTAGGGTATCTGGGGTCGGCCTTATAGATGGGGTGAGGAGCTCAGACATGTGGAGGGAGCTCGGAGTAGAGCCGCTGCTCCTTCGCGTCGAAAGCGGCCAACTGAGTTGGTTTGGGCATCTGATCAGGATGCCTCCTGGACGCCTCCCTTTGGAGGTTTTCTGGTCACATCCATCTGGTTAGAGGCCCCGGGGTAGACCCAGAACACGCTGGAGAGGTTATATATCTAGTCTGGCCTGGGAAAAACCTCTGGGTCCCCCGAGAAGAGCTGAAGAACGTTGCTGTGGAGAGGGACGTCTGGAATTCCCTGCTTAGCCCGCTGCTTGCGTGACCCGGCCCTGTCAGTGGTCATAATGTTATGGCTGATTAGTGTATATAATAGCCCAGAACGGACAAACCAGTCACCATAGTTCGCCTACAAGCTCGGCACACGGGAGAAGTTTCAGTTGGTTGCAATCTGCAATGACACCGCTAGATACTCCCGATGTCCTCACACACACTGGCCCTTTATGTAAAGAACACACTATTCTCTGCCTCTCAAAGCACATCACACACACTTTCATGTCTCTCCCTGTATCTTTGTCCTACTCCGTATAGGTTCTTTCTCTCTTGTTCTCTTCACATACGTAGCACACACACACACACACACACACACGCACACGCATGCACACACGCACGCACGCACACACACACACACACACACACACACACACACACACACACACACACACACACACACGCACACGCACACACACACACACACACACACACACACACACACACACACTCTACATACTGCCTCACCCATCACAAAACAGTCCCATTTCTCTCTCTAGCTGTTGAGTTTTTATCAGTTTCTTTCTTTTAAGTTTGGTCTAATAAGAAACAGTTTATTTATTTAGCTGTGATTTAGCATTTTCAAAGTTATAAACTGTCCCCAAGTTCACTTTTTCATCCACCTGTGTTTTCCTATGTGAGCAATTACAGTTCAGTGGACTGATGTTTGCTCTTTGTAAGAATTGTTCTATTTGGTCAGTATGGTTGGCGAGGTTTCCCTGTGTGTGTGTCTGCCTTCACCGTCTCCCCTGTGATAAATACTTTATTGACCTGTCTGCTTCAGACAGAAACAGTGTTGCCATAGTTGTGATACAAAATCATTGATTATTTTCTTCATCTCTGTCTCTGTTTCTCTCCATGCAGGCCCATACTGCCGTTCCTCTGGAGCACACATACCTAGCTGATGGTACGTACTGTGATTTACAAGGGAATACTTCCAAAACACTGTTTAAATGCAACTACAAATACACATATTTAACATTTTTTGGGTTGTTTAAGCATCTTAGATGAGATATCTACATTGTCCTTTTTAGATATCTAAAATTAAATTTTGACTAGTCAGAATGACGTTGTAAATATCTCCAACTGGAGTTACGGATAGTCAAAATGTAATTACGGATATCTAGAATTAGACTTTTGACTGATTGTCGCGATCATTTTGACGAGTGAATCGATCAGTCTGATTGCTGTAAACCTACATGTATAACACTCGTAACATGCTGCATGATGGATGCACTGGCACCGCGAGGATTACGTGAATGAAAGAATTAGGGGGGAACAAAGGTTCAGTGAGCACCCCACCCATAAGCACCTCCATCTCTGTGTCAGAAATGTATTTTTCTTGGTCTTCCTCTCGGTAGTCGCCGTGATTCACCGTAAAGATACACTGATCAACAGGCTCATTTATATATAGAAACATTCATGAGGTGCTTTGCATTGATCATTTATGGCTGAATGTGTGCGTGTCGAGGGCGGGATATGAGGCTGATCCACGTTTCAGGTGCACTGTGATTTACACAGTTTTATAAGTCAGATTTTTTTTTTTGGCGCCCGCCATTTTCGGCTTTTGTGCGCATGTACATTTTTAGTATGGATCCTACGCACTGTTTTATAAATGAGACCCCTGCTCTTTCTATTTCATGTCATTTTCTAACTATCTGTTCCACAGCGGTCCCTGACCGCTCGTCTCACAGACGGCTTCACATAGAGACTGATGTTATGTGTGCTGCTGTGAGGACGGCTCGTTTTGATTAAAATTAGGTTGTAGCTCGTTGTCTACCTCACTACGGTTAGAAAGAGCCCTCGTTGGTGTTTTAACTATGTTTCCCTTATGAGTTATTGATCCGGGAAGTTTGAATCTGTCAATATCTTTCCAACTTTACTTTGTTTGGCCGATATCCAATGGGAAGCCTTGCATGAGCAACGTCATGCACAACAACTCTGACTAGTCATAATGAGGATTGAGATATCTGTAACTGTTATTTAGGATAGTCAGAACTGAATTACAGACATCTCTAACTGTGACTAGTCAGAATGACGTTATAGATATCTGGAATAAGAATTCTGACTAGTCACAACGTAATTACGACTAGTCAAAAGTGCCGTTGTAGATATCTCCAATGTTAATTCTGTATAGTCAAGCTTAGCTATTAAATGTTAAAGGGTCCCATATTGTAAGAAGTGAGATTTTCATGTCTTTTATGTTATAAAGCAGGTTTAAGTGCTATATAAATTCTGTTAAACTATCAAAACGCTTAACAATTGGAGAAATACACACAGCCCGCATTCAGAAACTGTGCCTTTGAAACAAGCTGTCGGGATTTATGTCCATTTGTGATGTCACAAATCTACAATGTTCAGACCTTTACTAAGTTTTAAACGTAAGCGTTCTAAATGTGTCCCAGTTTATTTCCTGTTGCAGTGTATGTGAATGACATCAGCTGACAGGAAGTAAACATGAACCCAAACTGTTGCCTGGCAACACAATTCCGTTGAAATTCAGAGAGTGAATACAGGTATATTCAGACAGACAGTATGAGGAAAATATTTTTTTTTTTTTTATCATTTAAGTATGTAAACATGTTCTAGTAGAAACATAAAATACAAGTATGAACCTGAAAATGAGCACGATATGGGACCTTTAAAGCGACTTGCCATAGGTACCAAAAGTGAGCCGAGTCGAGTGCAACGACGCAGCGAAAATTAGTCATTTGTGTTTTCCATCAAATACAAGTTCCCCCCTGGCCCCCCCGCATCTTCCTTTCCTCACACCTCTCAAAACTTCACAGTAGGTGGAGAAAGCCTCAGACAAACCACGCTGGCTCATTAGACCGGAGTCCCAGGGGGGGACGCTGAGTTGTCAACACGGCAGCGAACACGAAAGACACAACAAACAAAATAACACTCTGTTGAAATAAAGCTGGACATCGACGTGCACAACACCCAGCCTGCACACATACAGAGAGATCATATTAGTATTCCTGTCATATACCTCCTCAACAGCAGGGCCAGGACTGTTCACACACGCACACACGCATGCACACACACACACACACGACACTTCATGAGTCAATCATGCAGGTAGGCTCCCTGCTGTGGACAGAATATACTTGGGCCATAAAGCTTATGCACCATAATGTGTGTGTGTGTCTGTGTGTGCGTGTGCTCGTGCATGCGTGTACGTGCATGTGTGTGTGATATCATCTGGAGCAAAGACAGAAGGATGAAGGGTGTTATGGAATGGAAGCGGAAGGGATGGATGGTTAGCTGTCTAACTGACAAAGAGAGAAATCAATATCAGAAAACATGTTTATTTCATATATCCATTTCTCCCATTGAAGCTGTCATGTCATAATGACAACATTGACATTGTTGTCACCAGCGTCCACAGGAACTCCACTCTTTACTCTCCTGGGAGGTATGGCAGGAGCATAATGCTCCACCAATTAAATTATTCCCATGCTCTATAATGTCTCATGAGTTCTTGCAGCAATTTTGGGGTTTAATACCATTTGTGCTAAATTTAAACATTATTACCACTTGAGAATTAAAAGGTCCCATATTATAAAAAAGTGAGATTTTTATGTTTCTTTATTATATAGCAGGCTTAAGTCCTGCTTTATAATAAAATAAATACTCTGAAAGTATCGTAATGCTCAATCCACAAGGAAATACACACAGCCCGTATTCAGAAACTCTGCATTTGAAACAAGCTGTCTGGATTTCTGTCTGTGATGTCACAAATTTACAATATTGAGACCCTTTACATAGATTTAAAGATAAACATTCTAAATGTGTCCCAGGTTATTCCTGGTTGCAGTGTATGTGAATGACATCAGCTGACAGGAAGTACACATGGACCCAAGCTGTTGCCTAGCAACACAATTCTGTTGCCATTCCGTCGAAATGCGCTAAAACAGAGCGTTTAAGACAGAGGGTAAATATAGGTATATTCAGGCCGACAGTATGTGGAAAATAAAGTTTTTTCTTTAACATTACAGCATGTAAACATGTTCTAGTAGAAACACAAAATACAAGTATGAACCTGAAAATGAGCATAATATGGGACCTTTAAGTAAGGGATAATGTACAGCATGCCGGCCATTGTTGTGAAAGAATCCCTGACAGGGCGATGTTGCACCCCTCTCATCACCCTGAAGGGGATTCTTTCACAACAATGACCCACTAGCTGTACATTATCCCGCTTATTACATGGCTACTTACTGAAGAAATCAATATTTTGACACAAAAACGGTCCGCCAGAGTCCGACATCAGAGCTGCGCCCGTAGCAACGGTTTGTTATACATAGCAACGGTCTGTTATAGAGAAATTACAGACCGCATAATGCCGTGATTGACCAATCAGAATCGAGTATTCAACACAGCTGTGTCATAATAATCAATAATCCCTCCAACATACCACATTAAGACACCAGGACCTTGAGGAACACCTTAGAAACAGCCATGCTGTGATTTGGCATGAAACATTTCTGACATTTTGGAGATTTTTGCAAGAATTACATTTTTTGGCGATTGAATGGCGAGCACTTCTGTTGTATAAAATGCTCAGAAACCCTCTTATTGTCAATCTAGCAAGGAAAGCCATCCATCCTCTAAATGCTCTAGGTCTAAAGTTTGTGGCTGTAAAGTTTCATGAGGCTGTGATTATCCTAGAGGTCACCACAGGTCACTTTATACAGTGAGGTCAAGTTTCATCTTATTAAAATGAAATGGCTACTATGGGGACTAACATCATCACACATGAATACAATTGGGATCATTGGATCCACAGGAGTCTCAGCTTTACAGTGATACCCAAATGTATTTAAATCCGAGTCTGTTTAGGGATCCCAGTATGCAGAAATATTCAAACACACCATTTTAGAATAGGCGAAAATAGACACATTTTTGTACTGCATGTAAAACTGCTTGGTTTTTGCCCCAAACTGCATGTGATTATCATAAAGTGGTTATGTCGGTACAGGGAAGACTCGTGGGTACCCATAGAACCCATGCCAGTTTTCCCCTCACCAAAATTTAGCCTAACTATGGAGCATAATTTAGCCTCCTTCCCGACAAGCTATAGCATACGAATGGATTCCTTAGGTTTTTTATAGTTTCATATGATCTTCACTCTGAGCCAGCTATGGCCTTAAAAACAGTAATGTCGGTCGGGATCGCCCAGATGGGCGCAAATACATTTGTTACTTTCACAACGTGGGCGCTGGGCGTGAAAATGACAACAGCATCGGTCTGAAACTAGCAATGATAGTAGTGATAGTAAATGATAGGGCACTTTAATCTCTAAAACTTGCACACATGAAAATCAGGCAAGTGCACAGAACAGCATCCTTACAAGTGGAAAACCATCCATGAGGGTGCATTTCTGCACCACATGCACAGATGCGGTCCCACAAGCACAGGGTTATGACGAGCGCGAGCTCGGCCCGCCTTACGCTCCCGCAAATCCTCAACACTAGCTCGCTCATAAAGTCGACTTTTAAGACTTGGGGTACATCCCAACTCTCTTAATTTGCATCCACGTTTCCCTCACTTGCGTCTCTTTCTTGCAACTTAGTCCCTCCCACCAGGAAACCATGCGAGGACAGAGGAAACAAGGAAATATGTTTTTTAGAGACATGAGACGTCTTTTCTTCTGAACGTCCGTTTCTGACAGCAGCAGCTGATCACAGCTGCATCAGCTGTCAGTCGGCTTTACCAGCTGTAGAGACTTTATGAGAGGAGTTTATGTCTGAACTGTACTAATACTAATAAAGATACACAGTTATTATCAGTGGCAGAGCAGCAGTGTTTTCTCTCTGTAGCCTTTTACCTGTTTAACAAACACCTGCACATGAATAACAGCCTGGGGGGCCAGGAACCATCTCTACTGGCACAATATCTTTTATTACTTATTCATTATTTGAGACTGTATTTATTGATATTCTGATTGAGAATTCATTATTTAATAACCCAGAATAGTATCGTTGTGTCTTTTGAACACTGGACATTATTTATTAGGCTGAATGTTTCAGGGAAAATGTAAATGATGTAACTCATATCAAACCCAACGCTCAGGAATTATCAGCCTCACGTGTGACTGAAAGGAAATGAGGATAAATGATGTAAAAGGTGTTTATTGCTGACAGACAGACTCTACTGCTCTCATTGACTTTAACTGTGTCCTTGATAAAAGTTAACGGGGAAATAAAAGATCATGAAAGGATAAATATTTCTAATAAATGCAGAAAGATGTTCTAGATCTGTTTGTCGGGTTTTATAAAGCCCTTTCAGTGTCAGGCTGCTTCACTCGCGGTGTGTGAAGGAGAGATACTGCAGGTTCTTCTGCTGCTGTTCATACCTACAGTTAACACAGATTATAACTAGATGGTGAATCAGAAGACAACGAAACCATGAAACTTTTAATCTGTGATCTGTCTTCACTCCGGTATGAAACTCCAGTGATGTTGGGAGGTAAAGTTATCAGATCATTCCGGTCGGCAGCAGCGTCCAATCAGTAACTGATATCCAATAAGGGGGCGTGTTGGTCGGTAAAAGACTTCCGTGAAGGCTGCTCTCATGTATCCTCGCTCATCGCTCCTCAGAGATCTCTCCTCGATCTTCACTCCTCCGTGCAGAAATAAGAGCTTTGGGATGTTCTTCAAGATGGCGCACCAGAACAACTTCTGGTTCAAGCGAGGAGCGAGGAGCGAGGAAACGACAAATAAGAGAATTGAGATGCACCCTTGGAATGATTGCATATGTGGCCCTTTTGGTCGCAGTCTGGAGCCCTGCCAATGGTGGCTATTTTATCTAAAAAGAGAAAGTAATGTAGGCTATCAAGTGCAAACTAGGTATCATATAACCTAATGCATGTTTGTCCAGTACATTACTAATATCTCAGCTATATTTATTGATCACTTAAGTTGTACTTTTGTTTTTTTGCAAAGGTAAGGATGTCTGTATGTGCTTAAATCAACACTATAACAGTTACAAGCAAGTTTCTGTCACAAGAAACGTGGTGACAGCAATAATTCACATCTCTATTGAACGCAGCATAAAATCACAAACACACACTGTGCCCTCGTCTAATCCAAGTAACAGTAACCACATAACAATAGTGTGTGTATTTGTCAGTGTCATCATAAATGTAAAGGGATGTGTTTGTCACAAATATCAAGGGAAATGTTCCTCTTAGTCCATCCCATCTTCCAATAATTCTGCCTTGGCAACAGTTGATGAGGAATGACCTCCACCTGCTTGGAGATGTAACTTTGAGGTTTTATTTTAACATTGCGCCTTAAGTTGTATGCTACACATTTGACCTTACATAATATACCTGGTGCAACAGCCTGCTCTACTTTTTATTCTCTGTTCCCCTCTGTCTGTGTCTCAGAGTTAGACGCCTCTTACCCTCCCTATGGCTACTCTGATATGCCTCTGGACAGCATGCAGCTAGACGCTGACCTCCACGAGCCCTACATCCCTGACATGACCTACGACCCAAGACAGGCCTACCCTGAACCACTCTAACAGGTAAACACACACACACACACACACACGCACACACATACACAATCAAAGACTGTAATTTAATTTAACTTTAATTTAAGCTTATACAACTGAAAATAACGCCGTTAGTAATTTACAAAAGAAAGACAAAAACCAAAATACTTGGGACGTTTCTCTATGGGAGTTTTGTATCATAAGGCTAGCGGAAGCAATGCTAATAACGATGTTAGCAGGAGCAGTGCTAATCGCATTGGGAGCAGCGCTAACCGTTATGCCAGCTGGAGTTGATTACACACAATACTTTAACACGAACACAACTCTCCAATGACTGCAAAAGATCTATCAAACAATCAATCGGCAACACCGAGCGTTCATTGCAGTTCAGTTCTAGCACGCCGACCAGCAGCAGTGATCGTACACAGCACCTGGAAGGTGCAGGTGGCGAAGAAAGATTAAAGTCACGATGACTCATAGGATAGTTATGCTCCCATAACTTGTCATGCAGTTCTTTGACTATAGGGAGAGGATTGTGATGTCCACAAGGTCCCGGGGAGCAATCATCTCGACCTTACTCCCCAAGAGCCTGCACAATTTCCCCCAGATTCAAGATGAGACCTTTAAGTTGTTCTATTTCTCTTCTCATAGCTTCCATATCCAATACTGGCAGTTTCTCCCTTTACTTGTCCTTCCTTTGCAGCGCTGGAAAGTTTGAGAGGTGGGTAAGTTGTTCGTTTGTAGTTAAGCTTTTCTCAGCGGAAGGTGTATGAGCCTTGTTAGCTTCATCAGGAGGCTCTGCGGGTTGAGGGATAGCTTCTGGAGGCAAGCTTGGGCATGACGTCTGGTATTCTTTGTTTCTTTATTTCTTTATTTATATTTTACCTTTAATTAACCAGATAAGTCAATTGAGAACCAATTCTCATTTACAATGACGACCTGGTTCAAGAGGCAGCGACAGAAGGCAAGGCCATACAAGATATTAGAACATAGAACATAAGTGCAACGATTAGTGCAATAAAACATTACAAACAAAATTATCATCAAAACATCAAAATATATATACAATATATACAACAATAGACATATACAGTATATGTTTTGTGTTCCAGAGAGGAAAAATTCAGTAGCAAGTGCAGTGATCTCTTGTCATGAGTTATTAAAGGAGGGTAACGGGATGAGGGTGTGGAGTTTTAGCGTCTTTTGTAACTCGTTCCAGTCACTAGGAGCAGCAAACTGGAATGAGTGACGACCAAAGGAGGTGCGGACTTTAGGAACGACCATGAATTTGCTAGAACGTAAATTGCGGTTACTGTTGGAGATATATAGTAGTGAGTGGAGATATGGAGGGTTTTTGCCAATGATAGTTTTATAAATGAACTGATATCCATGGATAGGGCTGCACGGTGGTGCAGTGGATGGTTAGCACTGTCGCCTCACAGCTAGAGGGTCCCAGGTACGAATCCGGCTTCGGGCCCTTCTGTGTGGAGTTTGAATGTTCTCCCCGTGTTAGCGTGGGTTTGCTCCGGGTTCTCTGGCTTCCTCTCACAGTCCAAAGACATGCAGGTTAGGTTCATTGTTGACTCTAAATTGCCCCGTAGGTGTGAATGTGAGCGTGAATGGTTGTCTGTCTCTATCTGTCAGCCCTGTGATAGTCTGGAGACCTGTCCAGGGTGTACCCCGCCTTCACCCAATGTCAGCCACAATTGGCTCCAGCACCCCCGCCCCTGTGACCCCGAATGGGATAAACGGTTACGGATAATGGATGGATGATACCAATGGATCTGACGCCTGATATGGAGTGATGGCCAGTCGATTAGAGAATACAGCTTACAGTGATGAGCGTTGAGAGGGACACCGGGTCACAAAACCAACGGCAGTATGGTAGATGACGTCCAGTTTATTGAGGAGATTTTTGTTGGCGAATATATAAATTAAGTCGCCATAATCCAGGATTGTGAGAATTGCCATCTTCATATAAGGTGTGAGCAACCGTGTTTGGGGCTTCCATGTATTTTCCACAGTGCGTATAGAGATGTTTTTACAGTTGCAGTGGAGCATGTGGACACCCGCTGTATTGCTGGAGTGTCCTTATGTGTTTTTTATCTTTAAAATATCTGGCCTCTGGCTGAGTAAGATTAGAGTAATCATCATGTTTCCATGATTTTAAATGGTTGTCCTTGTCAAAACATTGCAGTAATGTTATGCTGCTGTGAGAGATACCTATCTTAACCATCTTCTGGAAATTGGCAACACTATAGTTCATTTCCTCTTGTGTCAACGTTCAGGCTTATCTCAAAGTGCCGAGTCAAAGGCAAGCTGTATATTCACGTATATCCTCTCATCAGAAAAGCCCTTTCAGCTCTGACTGACTGACTGACTGATGGGGAGTCCAAAGGACTTAACCTCTGTATGACTCTCATGTGACACTAACAACACTTATAACAGACATGTGGCCTGATGACCCATATGTGACCTCAACCACTCCCAATGTGTGAGCCACCCTACAGAGGATAAATGTCTGGGACTCACAAGTCAGTCAGAACTGCTTTTTCGATGAAAGGTGAAGAAATTGTCCTCAAGAAATCTAAAGCAAAACCAAGGTGCCTTTGACCCAGCACTCACCACAAGACATCCTATGATCTGGATGACTGGGAAAGACATATATTAGGTAGTACTTTCTGAAAGTACCGGAACTGTTGAGGTGGAATTTGAAGGGATGATCGTCGCTGATTGGTAAAACACACACACAGCACCGCAACTTCATTAGCCTCAACTCATGTACCACTTCAATTCAATTCAATTCATAAACAAGGAACTACTCTAGTATCCATTTAGGACCATTTTAGGACGAGGACAGAGCATTTCTCTTTGTTTGATAAATTTAACATAAAGTTAGGCTCTGCTGTTTCCAACTCATTTTAAAAAAGACAAAGAGAAAAAAGAGATAGCACATATAAATAACCATCAAACACTCAACAGATGATATATTATTATATCGCTGTCGCAGTGACGTTTATTTTTTCGATGTAATTTTTTTCATACGTCAGCAGACTAATTTGCCTAATCTTTGCAGGTCTTTAGACCCTGGTGGAAATGCAGACAACAGTGGGCTGATGGAACCTTTTAGTTCCTTGGAAATTAGTTCCAAGGACTAAAAGTCTCAGGAACTTTTGGTGGAAACCCAGCTAACGCAGATATTTTATATTTCTTCTAATCTTTTTTAATCCAGTTTAGTTGATGATCGTGCTTGAGAATGTTTGCTGTTTTTTTTTGTTGCAGGAGAATGAAACAGAAATGCTGAAAGGAAACGAGAGAATGATCAAATCACAGGAAGAAAGACTGGAGAGGAATGGATGGAGGAAGAAGAAAGAGATTGGAGTTTTTAATCACAAAGGGAATCAGCCCTTTCCAAAAGGGTGGAGGAAAAAAAAAAATCCCATTTGGCAATCAAGAACTATCGAAAGAGGTTGCTTATTAAAAAGAGGTTTATTGTTGCTGTAAATGAAATATGTAACTTTGTTATAATGTTTTACTGTGGGGTGGAAGTGTGGGGAGGGGGACGTATGAAGTTTGGAGGCATTGTTACACGGGTACCTTTTTGAAGCAATCAAATTAGAACAAGAACGCATTACAGTTTGGGACATGCGGGGCAAGCAGGAAGAGCTTAACCAAACTCAGCTGATAATCCTTACCAAATGTTTAATCATCTGTTTGAATTTGCTGAAACGTTAAGACATTAAAAGTGTGACGTCATGCCTGTTGTACTTTTAGATTTTTTTCTATTTCTCCCCACATGTGGATACCTCATGTGAAACACCCATATTAGTCAGTAAGAAGTTCCATTGCGCTATAGTTAAAGGTCCCATATTGTAAAAATATGAAAAATGATTTTCAGGTCTTTTATATTATAAAGCAGGTTTAAGTGCTCTAAAAATACTGTTAAACTATCAAAACGCTCAATATATGGAGAAACACACACACAGCCCGTATTAAGAAATTGTGCGTTTGAAACAAGCCGTTAGAATTTCTGTCCATTTGTGATGTCACAAATATACAATATTTAGACTATTACACGGTTTTAAACGTAAACATTCTAAATGTGTCCCAGTTTATTTCCTGTTGCAGTGTATGTAAATAAAATCAGCTGACAGGAAGTAAACTTGGACCCAAGCTGTTGCCTAGCAACGCAATTCCGTTGCAATTCCGTTTAAATGCACTAAAACGGAGCGTTTCAGACAGAGGGTAAATATAGGTATATTCAGGCAGACAGTATGAGGAAAATAAAGTGTTTTTTGAACATTACAGCATGTGAACATGTTCTAGTATAACACAAAATACAAGTATGAACCTGAAAATGAGCACGATATGGGACCTTTAACTATAACTCCCAGTTTAACCAAATGTTTTACTGACATCACAAAAACCTTCACTATGAAAACAAGGAACAACTCCGAGGTCTTTGCTTTGCAAAACAAGCGGCATTTAACGGGAACAGGTTTCGTCCCCATTGCTACCAAATGCTACCCGTGTATCCCAGCCTTTAGCTGCTGTCTTTTAGATGTCTCCTCTGTGTATTTGAACAGTGCACATGTCCCAGGGTGTCCATGTGTGGTTGTTGCATGGTAGTATTGTGTACTCATTGAAATATTCTTCACCTTTACATACTGAGAAAAAAAAAAAAAGACATCCGGGTTTTTACGAGACAATTTGAATTACACCGGCCGTTTGGAAAAACCTCAGCGAGGAACTGGACTAAAAACCCCACCATGTCCCAGCCTCATTTTCACCAAGTGGATATTCTGTTCAAATGTCCACAGGAAATGGAATCCTTTTGGCATCTTCGGCATCAGACTACGAATCCCGTCATTTTCCAGTCATGCCCAGTTAGACCCTCACATCTCCAGCGGGAATGGACCACTTTGATCTCTCTGATCAGCTCGTACACAACTTTGTGGGTGCCGTGGACACTGCAGAGTAAATTCACAATGGTACTTGCACTGTGCTTACACGTACAGTAATGACTTTTGTACTAGGGTGGGCAGATCATAGAAATTTGCCGATAATTGTATCTGTCACTGTCAGTAGAGGGGTTGGGGCTGCAAGCTCTAATATGACACAGTAATACTTGCTGCTTGCTCACAGCATCGTGAATTAATGCTGAGTTCCATTTACCTTGGAAATCGGAAGTCATAGCTGGGAATGATGTCACGTCAGAGTCGATCGCATTTCAGTACAACAAGTCGAAAAACTTCATGGCGTTTGCTCCAGCATGGTCAGCCTTTGTTAGCTAATGTTAGCAAATCCCAGTTGTTAACAATGCATTACTCCGGTATTTTGTGCATACAACACCGTAGCAGGGTGTCCACAGATAGAAGTCGGACAGTACTGTGTGTACGGAAATTCTGACTTCCCAGTTCAAATGGAACACAGCATTAATATTCAGTCTCTGATTGGCGTGCAGTACCTTTTCTACCTAGTTGGAATGTGGACATTGTGGACAGTTGGGGCAAAAAATGCTTTGTGCACCAGGGGGAAGCTGTGCTTGTACAAGGCTGCTGTTTTTTGGTTGCAATACGAACAACAGCAGCCGTTGCCTGCAATGTTAAGAAAGCACAACTACGATGACTTATCAATTGCTGAGGGGAATCTACCACAGCTATACTGTTCCTGACTCTAAACATCATTAAATTTTGTTATTTTCAACTGTTTTGGTATACATTTATTCCTGCTTGCACAGACTATCCAAACCTACGGAAGATTTAAAATGCCTAAATTAAAAAAATAAATAAAACAAATATAAATACAGCGTCATACGCATTAACTTTGCCATAATTAAATTAAAACATTGAAGGACAATCATTATTTAAACGTAGCATGGACAAATCATGTCACAATTCATTACAATTTATCAAAGAGAAAAGGGCAAATAATTATGCTTTTCACAGACGTTAAATGGACACATAAAAATGAAATACATATAACAATGTAAATTGTGTTTTACTTTACTTCTTTGTTGGATTTTTTTTTTAATTTCGGCATCTTAAAGGGGACATATGCTCATTTTCAGGTTGTAATTTAGGTTTCTACTAGAAGATGTTTACATGCTTTAATGTTCAAAAAACACATTATTTTTTTCATACTTTTTTACAGTTTTTTGGGTTGATAGGCTCTCCAGATGCCCAAATGTATGTGCACAAGCACTGATAAAAAATTAGTTTTTCATGATATGTCCCCTTTAAATCTTCCACACTAATGGTAAATTGGACGTTTTATTTTCTTAGCTCAGGACATTGGTTCTTTTGTTTATGATAGCATAACTGAAAGTAATTTCTGAGCTCCGGGAACATGGCAACATCACTTAAAAAATACTGCAGGTTCGATGGCGCAAGAAACACAAATAATCTGGCAAAACGGTTGCTTCATTGTATTAAACCGTTAGTATCGTCTGATTGCTCACCTTTGTATCCCCCATTGCACTCGTTTTTAGTGATGTTCCCGCGTTCCCAGATCTCAGCAATAGAACTGATGGACAGAGCTACTAGAATAAAAAACCCAAGTTGGAAAAAAAAACAGCAGGTTCTCTGTAAGCACAGAGTGCCACCTTTCACTGATATCATAGAGCTGTGTAGTACAGTATGTGTTGGAGAGAAGTGAGTAAATTCATGAGCTTTCACAGTACTGTTATTAACCCTGTACGTCTGGCACTTTCAGTCGGTTAGTGAGAATGTTTGATTTAGCGAAGAGCTAATTAAACCCACCCTATCTACAAAAATACTAGGTTGAAATGGGATGAGCTGTGATGGTAAACCTGGACAGGAGTGTAACCTTAAACTGAGACTTACGAGCTGCAAGCTTTCACTGCAGGAGCTTTTGGTTCTAGCTTCTTGCTCGCATTTTCACTTACAGACCAGAATATTTCAGAAGTACTGCATGTTATTAAAAATGCAACAGGTCTGTAGGCGTCCGGTACGTTAAACCACTTCAAAGTTGTTTGTTTGGCTCCACTGCATGCATTGTGATCATTCATTTTCCTACATATCTTCTCGTTTTAACCACCCCCTCGCCGTTTCGTTTTGTTGTGTCTTTGCCAGATTGCTTATAAATCTTCTGCTCCACCTCTTGTTTTCTAACAGCTCCCTCTGAATGGACTCCTCTCCCAAATAAGTAATATGGGCCTGGATATACTGTACATTTGCTTGATTAATAGCGGTCAACAGCACTGCAGCCAACCACTGAAAATACCTGAACTTGGATTAAGTATCACTTCCTGAGCAGAGCCCAAATTTAGTTTCCCAAACTTCGTCCCCGAAATGGGCAGAGGACGGTAGAAACACAAGTAGAACCTGTGACAATGGATAAACATAAATGTTACATTTAATTGAATTCCTGCAGTGTCAAAAGGCCCTTGGTCTTCTGGGGTTTAGGTTGATCCAGTACTCAGAAATGCAGGGTAAACAGCTCTTATGAATATGTACCTCACTATTTCTACCTGAATGACAAGGAATTGGAGTCGTTATTGGCATCTGAAAAGCAAGCAAAAAATTGGCACAGCCCTATTTGTACCGTGTCTTCACCACCACTACATCATCATAATGAATGTTCTTTTTTTTTAATCGTACACTACATATGACTGTGTGTTTGTGTGGTATTTGAACAGCAGGGGCACTGCTGGGAGGAGAAGGTGAAGTTAAATGGAGGGAAAAAGACGTTTCAGGGGAGGAAATGTGACCAATAGTGCCCCCCACCTCCCCCCATGTTCATTCTGTTTATTAAGAAGCAAGTTTTTCTGCTGGTAAAACAATAATTCAAGAAAAAAAAATATGATCATGAATTGAACCAGATAATGATATTTGAAGATAATGACAACTCAACTCAATTTGCAATATCATCACCATGCACTACATAGCCTACGATTAATAAAGAATATTGGTTTCATATGGAAATGAAACTTCTGTATAATATATAGCACTGTAAACTATACAATGTGATGATTACATTTTATATTAAATCACCTACACCAGGGGTCTGCAACCTGCAGCTCCGGAGCCACATGTGGCTTTTTTAAAAATGGAAATGAATAACGTTTGTTTTTTGTTTACATTTTCATTTTTATTCATCATTGTTGTAGGTCTATGGTATGATGGTATGACGGAGTATTAGGGCCACATTGAGGAAAAATAAATAAATCTGAGATTTCGAGAATAAAGTCATAATATTACGAGAAAAAAAGTCGTAATATTATGAGAATAAAGTCAAAGGTTTACGAGAAAAAAGTCGTAGTATTATGAGAATCAAATCATAATATTATAAAGTACTAATTTTACGTGCTATTTTCTTTTTTTCTCGTAAAGTTATGACTTTATTCTCGTAATATTATGACTTTTTTCTGGAAATCTCAGATTTTTTTCCCTCAATGTGGTCCTAATACTCTGTAGTACATTTGCACTTTGTCCCTCACTGCATTAGACTAATATACTATATACTTAGACTATAAACTGTGTTACCTTCCTCACAATGCTCAAATGTTTTGCGGCTCCAGACAGATTTTTAAAAAAAAATGGATGCAATGATGGTATGATATGTAAAGTAATGAACAAGAAACAGAGGGAGAGATGAATGCCAAAGAGATTTCTCTTGTGATGATAATCATTTTGTGCCTGCTTGTTGACTTGTTTAGCAGGAAGTGAACAAACTGTAACAAAGATAGCTCAGGGGACGAGGGCTCGGCATGTGAGACGAAAAAGCACAGCTCAGCAACTTCTGTTGATTGGGAGGCTTTTTGAGATCCAGGTTTCTTAATCTGAATCTTCTTAATATCTGAATTGAATTTGGCTGTTTAATACAAATATCTGATTATTTGTTCCTGTTTTTCATACAGACATACAGTATCTGGCAATCAGAAAACCCATTGGTGTGACTTTCAGTGATGATTTCGACCACATTAATCTAGTCAAATGTGATCCGCCACAGTTTCATAATGAACCGAAAACATTTTTACACTTCTCAACCGGTGGGGTCCGCGTCTGCCCGGGGGGGATTCAACTCAGCAGGTCAGAGTCGGCCGCTCGGTGTGTGAGAGGATCCTCTTGTGGGACCTCTCCCCGGCGCTGGCTGACCCTCGCCTGGCACATATCCGTGGCGGTGAGCCATGACTGGCTCTGGGACAGCTCGGAAAGGCCGGGGGTAAAGGTGTCTCTTCAGTTCTTCATAGATCTAGCCTCTGAAAATAAACAACAACGACGGCTCAGGGTCACCAACGAGGACTCAGGGGGGCAGCCCTAAAGGATGCCTTGGGTGTGGGCTGAGAACTTGTCAAGTATCTGAGCAGAGGTCTGTCTCAGAGTATGCCAAGTTCAAATTTATGTTCTTGGGAGATCAAATTTGCAAGAATGGGATGACGCAGTAAACTCAATTTAGAAGAATTAACATGTGAAGTTGGATAATGTGGAAAGATGAATGCTATGACCGATTTAAAGTCGAAACTTTGTGGAACAGGCAAGCTTCATATTTTGATTAAAATACAAATAAAATGAAGAATTGCAAAAAAAACTACCTGAAAACAGAACTGACGTTGTAAGTGGAGAACTTCTAGGCTTTGTTTTTTCTGATGTTATGTGTTTTTTCTATTTGTGAAGTCCTCAAATCTGTGCATTCAGACATTTAGGAAGCACATGGCTAGTTACTGTCGTCCCGAGCCATTACCATTACTGCATATCACGGTCCTGCAATGGACTGGTGGTCAGTTTAAAGCTTGTGGACTGCTAGCTGTCTTCCGTGTCACAGTAAAGATGCTAACTCAAATTGCCAATGGCAGGTGATATTCAAATATTGTACTGCAGCAGATGTGTTCATGCCAGCACATGACAAACTGAAGCACTGTTGCTTGACTCGGCCTGTGTCTACTGCTTGACTCGGCCTGTGTTCTCCTGGTGACATCTGGAGGATAAACAGTTCAAGTCTGTTGCATCTCTGACCACACACACATCATCCCAATTGGGTGTGGTGACGCGTGGTACGGACTTTAATATACCACAGCGCTATGTGTGAAATGCTGTGGGGGTACAGGTTGTTGCAAATCAAGCAGCAACTGCTAAATGGCAGAGCAAGCGAGATTAGTAGCCTGACCACAGTCACTCTTTGGAAATGTTCATTCTAAATATGCCACTTGAATCAGCCATTAGCCAACTGAACAATCAAGCAGAACAGATATGAATGAGGGGAAATTATAGGAAACTGTGTAGAATATGTCTGAGGGGTGTTTTAAATCTTAATATGCATTTTTACTAAAAACAATCGTGTTTCAAAGTTTGTTTGTTTTTATTTCAAATAAATGAAATGATGAATCAATCTGCCTAAGTTTCCTGTTTTTTTGTATGTTTAATGTATTTTACGCTAATGCAGACTGACCATACAAAATATCACGAGTTCACAATTTACTGTCTGCCATTTTCAAACTGAGGAAATAGATATAGATAGGTCTAGGCTATTAGCATATGGTCTCATGCTTATTTTGGGTGTCTGTTTGTATGTATGTGTAAGGTTGGCCGAGTGGCTAAGGCGTAAAAACTGAGAAAAATTCCAGTTAAGCAGTCCAGGTGTATTTATTAACAATAGTGGAAACCAACAATCCAGTGCAAAAATATGTACAGTGCAGGCCTGGCATCCAAGAAACAGGTTTTTCAAAAATAATGAAAAATAATAAGCAAAATGACAAAAATATATAAAGACACAGCATAGGCTATGCCCCTTTAAATTTTGGGCCCTTGCAGCTCTCCAATTTGGCTTGTCTCTCATCAAAGGTTTGCTCTCCACTCAAAAACCTCCAGGTATTCCAGCCTCCTCTTTTATGAAGCTGGATCCTACTAAGTAATCTTGATAATAAGTAATAATCAATCAAACAACAGCATAATAATATCTAGTCCAAAAAATAGGACATAATTTATAGTTAAATTATAAAACATTTAATATAACATTTTGAGGCACGTAATTATTCAAACTAATTAAAATTACATTACCTATTGTCAACCCCCCAAAATACCCCTCCAACTCTACCGTACTTGGTACCTTCTCTGGGAACCCCCCCCTACATAAGCTATTGGTACGCTCCTGTTCGGTTTCGGCAGTCCAGGTCTAAACCAAGGAGCGCATCTACAGCAGAGAAGAAAGGGTGACAAACAATTTAATGAATATACATTTTACAATAAATGGAATTGTTCAATATCAATACCTATGCCTGTGTGTAATTCATTAATACATTTATGCTTTGTAACGCTATGACCCCCATTTAAGAAATGTATTACTTTGTCGGCGGGCCTCCCGACATTTGAGAAGTACTGATGCTACGGTAACACTTAACATCGACACCTCCAAGCTGGCTTGATTTAATATATGATGGAGGTGTCGTTACAGTGTGTGTGCGTTGCATCTTACTTTATAGGGCACGGGCTAACCCGTGACAGTATGTATGTATGTATGTATGTATGTATGGGGGTTGTTCAAATGCATGCAATGAAGTGTCCAATGGGACGCCCATTTAATGGTCACTAGGTGTAAAATGCAGATTTACGAGGTTTCTTGTCAGTTTTGTGCAGACTTTGCATTGACTGTGGATCAGAAACCCTGTCACCAGAAGGAATGTGCAGTGTTGGAGGATTCTGAAACCACAGATTATGTTCAATGACAATGTTTTAAAAATCCTTTCTTTCTGCATTATCTGCAAATGACAACAGGACAATTAAGGTTAAGGAATGTCATTGTAATGGAAATGAATGGCTAAGGTTAGGCAACTAAAACACCAGGTTTGGTTAGCAAAAAAGATTGGAAACAAACAAAAACTAAATTTCCAGCCATATGTAGTGTGTGCTGGAGTTTCCTTGTCTGGTTTAGACTTACAGTGAGAATCGCCTACTGACCAACAAAGCACAGTCCATGCAGAAAGTGATAACAGACAGACATAAAGATATCTGTTACTCGGCCTGTCCAATTCTCAAGAGTGATATATGGAAACCTGAGTATATTACTGTATTATAACATTTTCTGGAGATATGCATGGTCACCACAGGATGATTCCTATTGACTATTAGTGTCACAGTTTGGTTAACACTTTGCTGATGACAAAGTATCTCCAAATTTCTTCAAGATTTCCATGAAATTTGCTTTGGATATTTGTTTTTGTTTTCCCAGGTGATGATTTCTGATGATTATTTTGAATGAATAAACTCTTGAAACAGCTAAATCTAACGGGCATAACATTTGCTATGGTGTTTACAAGTAGTACACCCATGCTCCCTACGGACTAACTCTTCATTTTGGACACTCCCATGATCTTTCCTGTAGTAGCACACTCAAATCAAAATGCCAACTCTACACAACAAAATATGATTTAGCCTCACTCTGGAGTAACGCTTCAGTGAGTTTGAACTTTCATTTTGTGGTTTTACAGTGATCCCTGGTAGGGTCTACGCTTGATTACTTCACATCCAGATTAATTTAAAGAAAATGTCGACCTTCATCTGCAGAGAAAATATACAGAGAAGCTATTTTCCCTTCTGCGGTCCTGGCTGTCTGTGTGTATTCATCTGATACATTGAACTTCAAAAATTTGGAGGCTTCAGTGTGACACTAGGCATGTCTAATCTCTTGCCAGATTGGAGGTCCATGAGAGACAAATCACTTCTCATGTGATGTAGTTCTGCATCCACAAGATGGTGCACAAGAACCAACTAAAGACAGTCCTCTGCACAGGAACACTGGATGCATGTATTGCTTTGAAAAGCAATCTCAGGCCCAAGAATGATATGTTATAAATATGATAGCCTGAATCTACACTTTACCTCTAAACAAGACAGACCAGTAGAGACAGACTAGTGAAAACAGACTGTTGTCAGGCTATCAAATAGGCGTTGTCAGTCGCTAAAAGCCCCATAGAAGTGGGTCAATAGGGGCCTACAACGCCCACTTGAAGGTTTTATCATCTATTCACATGGCAGATCACCGAAAGAACACGACAGCGGCCTCTAGTGACCGTAGTGATTATGACAGGAGCAGATGTGGAAGTCAGGCGCTGTACTATAGACAGTGTGAAACTCCATCACGGGTGGAGGTTGGTGTCTATGGATGGGACACAAAACACAGGACTATCACCCAGGAGACCGGAGTTTGCGTCACAAGTGAAACAAACCATGTGTAGTTATCTTTGTGTTCGTAGTTATTTTAACACAAAACACAATGTTTTTCCCTAAACTTAACAGTTGTTTTTTTTGCCTAAACCTAAAGAAGTTGTAGTTTTGTTGCCTAAACCTCAAGAAGGTAAGTTGTAGGTTTTTTTTTTTTGCCTAAACCTGAAGAAGTTGTAGTGTTGTTGCCTAAACCTAAAGAAGGGAAGTTGTAATTTTTTTTTTTGCCTAAACCTAAAGAAGTTGTAGTTTTGTTGCCTAAACCTCAAGAAGGGAAGTTGTAGGTTTTTTTTTTTTTTTGCCTAAACCTGAAGAAGTTGTAGTGTTGTTGCCTTAACCTAAAGAAGTTGTAGTTTTATTCCCTAAACCTAACTGGGTTTTTTTTGCCTTAACCTGAAGTTGTAGTGTTGTTGCCTAAACCTAAAGAAGCCTTGTTGTTTGTTGTTGTTTGTTCAGTTTTACAACATGTTAGAACGTGTTGCTTTTAGCTTTCACTTTCACTTTTACAACGTAGTAGGCGTAGTAGGCCCCTAATGACCCACAATTATGGTGCTTATATCGACTGATAACGCCTATTTAATGGCCTGATAACAGTCGAATCTGGTGCAACAGAACAATTTTAGAGGATTTAATCCAACGTCAAGGTGTTACATAATACTTCACTTGACCGAAATGTTGTAGTTTAAGGGTCAGCATTTGTAATGAGCCTGATTAACCACTGGATGGAGCTACAACACAGAATACCACAACCTGCTTGTACAGACAGTTTCAACCATGAGGCTCTCTATCTGAACACTGGCCCTGAATGCTGAACCAGCCTCTGCATGCCTACAGCATGAAGGCATAAACATCATAGCATAATGGCATGAAGATGGAACAAAGGTAATAACAATTGTAAGCTATAACATTTTTCTAAATGATCTTGATGACAAATCTGTGTCACAAGCGTGTAGCCTACAATGAAAATGTATTTGGTGAAGCAGTTATTTTTATAGGATTTAACTTTCTAGTAAATTCCTTTGAAGTTTCCTGGAAATAATATACAATTTACTACTAATTATAGGGAAAGTCAAGGCAAACTTCTGAGCAAAACCAGCGACTAGTGCGACTGCGTAGGCCCCTGCAGCGTTTATGCAACAAAACTACTTGGTTAGGTTTAGGAAAAGATTGTGGTTTGGGTTAAAAAATATGTTTGTTATGTAAAATAACTGTTTGTTATGTAGGGTTAGGGTTAGGGTAGAGGCTATATATATATATATATACATATATATATAATTTACACACACACACACACACACACACACACACACACACACAATAAAGTCGATGTAGTGTGTACATATGAGAAACTATAATAAAGTTAAATCCCAGAGAAGTTCAGTGTCTGCGTCTCTTATCAGAGAGGAGGAACTGAATAAAATTCTCTTTCTCTCTCAACATTTTATCCCGAATTGCAGAATTAATGAGCAGTTTAAATTATATCTCCATCACATGACCTGCTATGCATTAATTATTGATCACCTGTTTCTACGCTAGCGAGACATAATTACCATCTGTAATGTCAACCCTTCATCAAATTTAAACATTTATATTGCTTATCTTTCTGCCTAACCCCCTGGCAAAATTTTTTCTAATGACACTAATCAAATTCCGTCGGAGAGTAATTCTTCTCTTTGCTTCAATTAGAAAGCAGGGATGACATGCATATTTCACTTGATCCCAAAGTACTTCGCTTCTAACGAGGTGAAATGATGAATAATGGCTTGTGTTCCTCCTTCGTTTTTGTCTGACAGTGTACTGCGGGTTGGGAGTGCGTTTGCTCAATTTAAATGTATTAACAAGCACAGCTACATGGATATACATTTATTTATGAAACACATCTAAAATACTAAGTTTGAAATTCAAAATCACACTTTTTTTTTTTTTTACAAATAACTACACACGGTTATCTACAATAGACACATCATTCAAAACTAAAAGCCTGTGTGTGTTGATTGCTAAACACCACCATCAAAACACCACACTCAATTATCTATCACCTGCACCCAGAATGCACCTGTGAAAACACCCGTAAACCAATTAGATGAATTTGAAATCAAAGCTTGAACACTATAAATAGGATGCAGATGTGATCCTTGGTGGGCACAACAATGGAGGACAATTTTGGAGAGAGAGAGAGAGAGAGAGAGAGAGAGAGAGAGAGATGGAGGTAACTCTAATTGCAATATACTTGTTTACAGCACAATAGAGTAAGTGTGTTCATGTCATCTTCAGTTAAAGCCGTTGTGTCTGATACTGTTATGAGTACTGAGAATAAACACTTTGCATTTGTGGTCATAGTCTATATTTTGGTGCTTGTGTGTAAAGTTGGGATGCAAAAATACTATTTTTAGAAAGGTTTATATAGTTTTGAATGAAGTGTTTGCTTTTGCAAGAGATGTAAGATATTTTGTGAATGTTTTTTTTTGTTTGTTTTTTTGTGTGTAGAGTTTTGACAAAGAAGGTCTTAGTTTCAGAAATTGTGTTTTAGCAATTTAAAAAAAAAAAAAAAAAACTCAGCATGTGACTTAGAAAAAAAGAAAATTAATTTATAGTTCATGCAATTTTCTACATCCTCTATAGAAGAAAAGCACACCCCAGGTTAGACTCCAACAAATGTCTTAAAAAAAGAAACATTCCTGGCAAAAATACTGAGGACATGACTGACGTCCAGTCCTCACCGGTAGCTATACGGCTCTGTATGTAAGGTGTGGCTCAGCTAGGATACAAAGATTATTTGGTTAAGGTTAAATATGCTGGTGAAGAATTTTCTTAACCATCCACCACCTGTACTTTCATACTTATGAAAGTCAGACTATTTCCTCAAAAGGCACCGAATGCTGACATTAAACAAACATGTTTTTGTCTTTGAATTAGCAGTTACATTAAAGCATATATAGGGAAGCCCTTGGAGGCATTTTCGTAGTCTGAACTAAATTGTTTTCTCTCCTGTGTTTTATGAGTTAGGAACAGGCGAAAAAGAAGTTCCTGAAATGTTTATTTGTCATCTATGTAACAGGTGCAAACAAAAAATGTTTTGCCAGATGAAAAAAAAATGCCAGGGTCACAGGTGAAAAATGTGGCAGGTGACATAAAAACAAAAAAAATGTTTGTTGTTGTAGTACTCATATTGGCCATAGGACTAAACGCATTTCTGTTTTCTTCCAGGTGACTTTTAATTTCTCCATGCACTCTAAACACAATGTACATGTTGTGTGTTAGATAGCTAAGTAATTAAAATCTCGGAAGAAAACATGAATGCTTTTAGTCCAATTTAGGACATGGGTTAGTGGTGCAATTTGTGTAATGGTGTATACCCGTACTTCCTGTCTCCTATCAGAATAAATGCAATGTTGCTAGCATGCTAATCTTTGTTTGTGCTTCTCTTCACTCAAAAGCTTTAAATAGGAGGAGGTCGTGTTGCTCTGTCTCTACCTATCTGGCGTGGAGAGGAGGTAGTGTTGCTCTGGCTCTACCTTTCTGGCATGGAGAGGAGGTTGTGTTGCTCGGGCTCTATCTAGCTGGCGTGGAGAGGAGGTCATGTTGCTCTGGCTCTACCTATCTGGCGTGGAGAGGAGGTTGTGTTGCTCAGGCTCTATCTATCTGGCGGGGAGAGGAGGTCGTGTTGCTCTGGCTCTTCCTATCTGGCATGGAGAGGAGGTAGTGTTGCTCATGCTCTACCTATCTGGCGTGGAGAGGAGGTTGTGTTGCTCGGGCTGTATCTATCTGGCATGGAGAGGAGGTTGTGTTGCTTTGGCTCTACCTATCTGGCATGGAGAGGAGGTCGTGTTGCTCGGGCTGTATCTATCTGGCGTGGAGAGGAGGTTCGTGTTGCTCTAGCTCTACCTATCTGGCGTGGAGAGGAGGTTATGTTGCTCTGACTCTACCTATCTGACATGGAGAGGAGGTCGTGTTGCTCGGGCTCTATCCGGTTGGTATGGAGAGGAGGTTGTGTTGCTCTGGCTCTATCTATCTGTCGTGGAGAGGAGGTCTTGCTGCTCTGGCTCTACCTATCTGGCGTGACATCTATTGTATGTCTGTCCATCCTGGAAGGGGGATCCCTCTTCTGTTGCTTTTCCTGAGGTTTCTTCCATTTTTCTCCCTGTTAAAAGGGTTTTTTGTGGTTACGTTTTTCCTTATCCGATGAGAGGTACTGTAAAGGACAGAAGGTGTCATATCCTGTACAAATTATAAAGCCCCCCGAGACAAATTTGTGATTTGTGATTTTGGTCTGTACGAATAGAAATTGACTTGACTTGACTTGAATAGAGGAAACAGATGAGAACATGTTGAGAAAACAAAACTTTATTGATGGTTATTGATTAGTGGAAGAACCATAGTACATGCACATACAATGACTGGGTAGGAAGCCTTGTTTTTGAACCACAACACCTACTGGAAGCAGAGCTTGTATAAAGTTGTTGCGGAGTCAGACATTCAGCATAGTGAGGACTACAAGTTGTCCAGTTTCTGATCGACACAGACGAAGGTTTGAACCAGCGGAGCCACGCGGCCCCTTACTGCTGCCTTTTTTTATAATGTGATGCTTCTGAGAGTTTGTCCTATCTAATTTGTTATACATATAAAAAAAGGGGAGATATGTAACAACACCACTAATTGGGGATAGTTGTAAACAGAATGTGGCACAGGAAGCGGCCCGTAGGCTGGCTTGCAATGCAGCCGTAGCAGAGCTCCCGTTGCCCATGTAGTGCTTTTCAAATACACTATCGATTTTTATTCCATTAACTTCTATTTACATCATACTGTAGATTAGCCTGTTCACAAATCATTTATTTCTCATATTTATTGAGTATTATAATATTCAAACAGTTAATTTTTCAAAGAGTAAAGTTTGAGTTCTAGAAAATAACAGAAAGGATGCCACATTAAGAAGGACATGAGAGGAAAGAGACAGAATCAGAAAATTACAGAACTGATAAAAACAGAAAAGAAAATTACAACTACAGCACTGATATGTCTCAGGTTTATCTGAAAATGACAAGTTGCATGTGCAAAAAAGGTACGGTCGACCAAAAAAAAAAAAAAATTGAATGAGAGTATCTACATTGTGATTACATTAGTTGTAAAGAGTTAATAAAAATCAGAATATGATTTGATAGAAAATGAGATAGCTCGCCCTAACAATTGATCTACTCTTCTAAATCTAAAACATTATACCATTGTGTATTTCATATAAGAGAACATCTTCACTGCACAGTTCAAATATAATACATTGTTGGATTATTATACTGTACTTTACCCCCCCCTTAAATTTTAATAATGAAAGAAGAAAAAAAAACAAGACAAAAGAAAATTAACAAAGAGATAAAATAGACATAGTGGCTTTGGCCACTGCTATATATATATATTTTTTAAATCTCTCTTATAATATAAAAATCATCAATTATACCAATGAATATATTGGAAGTTTATACAAAAACATTTACGTCTGGATGGCAAACACTACTCAGTACGGAAGAGGATTAGTGCCACAAAATCTTCAAATTCAAAGTCAGAATTCTGTGATTAAAGTTTGATCCCCAGGATCCTGACTTTTTCCTTAGAATGCTGCATATAATCTAATTTCTTTTATCAAATCTTTTTTTTTCATGTGGACCTAATTCGTTTTCATATCACAGCATGTGGACTAAGCAATCAAATGGTTGAACAGTTTAGTTGCCATGGCAATTATTTTGATTTTTTTTCCTCATCTCATAATTCATATCTATGTAAAATCTTCACTATACACATAAACACGCTAGATATGTCCATCAGAAACCTTTGGCTTTGAAGTGATGTAAGAAATAACCACAGTATTCAGTCAGTAAATCTACAGGCTGAATAGCATGCTGACTCACACCATTCTCTCCCGATGAAGTAAACTAAACTACACTTTTGACTATCTCTGGAGGCTGAGAGCAGCTGTGACTGCTAATACTTGTTGTACTTTTTTTTTTTAATTATCCCGTTATCTCAAAAGAACTTGTGAAAAAGCAGAAATGCCCTCTTAGAGAAACTTGAAATTTGTTGCATTTTTCTCATTATAACCATAGAAACATCACAGAAAGGAAATGCACTGCATTCACCGAAGGAAAAAAAAAATAAAGAACTGGAGACCTCATCTTGTAGTTATGACTTGGTATCTTATAATTACGAGATGATTACCTTGTAATTTTGAGTACTTATTGTTAATTGTCTAATCAATGTAGACATAGGAACTGATGATGTGAGTTGTTGTGGTAATCTGGTCATTGATTCATTCATTGAGTTTTTGCATAAACGGTTGTACGGTAAATGTTCTGGTATTGAGCGTTATATTTTGACAGTGAGATGTTAAAGTGGCAATAGACAATACATTTTTTTTTGCTTTAACTTATCATTATAAAATAAATGTAAATGGCACAATGTAGGCTAATGACTATAGTATCAGCCCGGTTTCACCAAATGGCATATAAATGACAGTAATCTGCAAGTCATTTTGCGTGCAATAACAACGCCTTTATTACTTTTGTCATGTCATGTGTAGGAGCCAAAAATGATGCTGACACATACTGAGGTTGTGGCGTAATTCACTCATATGAACACTGGGTGTCGCTGTGTTAATTGCCTGACCCAGCCAGGAAGTGTTTAGTTGGCGTCTGGATTTTAGCCCCGGAAGGGCAAAGGTTTTTTTTGACCGCAGTGATGATGACAATTGTTTGCCGTGTTGTGTTGTTTTGCTTGTTTTTGTGGAAACCGGATTTTCTTCTTTATTGCACTGTCAATAAATGGACTGCTATTCCGAAACCAAGGAGCGGGCCTGAAGATCGGTTTTGTTCAGCGCGACACGCAGCAAAAGGTAACATCAACAGCGAAAGCGCGTCAGTCCGGGGTTAATCCCCTCAGTAGCTTAAAGTAATTGATTTAGCAGCCACAATATCATGTGCAAGTCGTGTAGTCTGTATTGACTGTGATGTAAACGCATCTGCGTGAATATGCTACGCTCAGAGCTAGTTACGCAGAATAAATAGTGAAAAAGACTGTTGATGGTGGGCGGGAGTGGAGGTGGATGGGTCCAACAAACACAGGACTTTCGACCAGGACACCGGTGTTCGTGTCCCAAAGTGTTGTCGAGTTATGTTGAAGTTACGTTGGTGATGTTAGTGTGACGTGTTTTCCGTACTTATGCCACGTTGTTTACATACGTATTTTACTTAGTTTACGTACTTAATTTTAAGCCCAACCATGATGTTTTTCCTAAACCTAACTAAGTAGTTGTGTTGCTTAAACATAACCGCGACCGTTTCACTGTAATGACGTGTTGTAAACGACATGCAACAAAGCCTACTGTAAAATGTGTTGAGTTGGGGAGTTGAAAAGCTGCCACTTTAAAGAAATATATCGGTCTATCACCGCAATTTTTTTTACACAAGTCATAAGATGAGATGCTACACTTACATGCTGCCATCTGTTGCTCCTCAAATCAGACCGAATCAGACAGACTAATCATAGCCAAATTTTCTCAACATCTACTTTCAGGCTTAAACAACATGCACGACAGGCAAATCTGATATGGCCCAAAAAAAGATGTCTGTGGACATTGGATGTTTGGTGGATAATGCTTATGTTTGAAATAACAGATGGGATTTTGTAATTATTTAGATACAAAGTCAAACTTTCTTTTTGAATGCAATGCAATTCTGTATGTTACAAAACAAACACCTCATGTTGCACTCAATGGAATCGGGCTACAATACATGCAGTTTTCGTGACTATGCAGACTACTGCATAGGATTTTGTCTCGGGAAAGGATTATTATCGCGGATTGGCAAAATAACTATGAGCATATGATTGTAAAAGTTGCAGTCGCAAACAAACAGCTTGTTCAAGGTAACAAGAAAAAAGTAGAGATAAAAAGGTGATGGACTGAAAATAGCAACAATGGCTGTTCTCAGCTTCTCTTACATACCCAAACCTGCCCTCAAAGATTCAGAGAAGGATGAAAAAAAAGCTAGCATTGCTAAACTGTTAGAGGAAGTGCCAAAGGAAGCTGAGACAAGAAAAAAACAACACTTGACTAGCATAGTCACTTTAACACTCTTACAAAACATAAAAACCCCAAAGTGTGACTACGACCTATATCTTACAGGGTTGGAGTTCTATACAAACCCTAACAATTTGAATCTGATAAATATCTAATTTGTGTCCTAATCGTTACTCCAGCAGCTCTCTATCAGTACCATGGAAAAAAACCTCTACAGCTGATAATCTAGGTTTAAATCTTTAGAAATTAAAAACCCCACAATATCAAAATACACAGCACAAAATATCTGAGGTATAAGATGAAAAATATCAGCTGTCATTTTATTCATTTTTTTTTTTTTTTGTATACTTCTCTCTTAGGAGATGCTGAAATGATGCACAAACTGCATGTATTGCAATACCCAGGCCTCAGTAACGTCTCTCCTCTGATAACTCGTTCTCTCTTGTTGTTTTCATTTGCTCACACACTCACGCACACACACACTTTCTTTCTGTCCTGTTGGAAGGTTGAGAATAGGTTTTGGAGGTGTCGCTAATAGGGTGCGAAGCGGCTGTAGCCTCCCCGGTATATACTAGCCTGGAGAGAGGACAGCACTAGCCCCACGTCGTCGGCGTGGCTCCGAGTTTTCGCATCTGTCAATGGGGTGAACGCGTTCTGAAACACACATACACGCACAAACACACGCGAACCAACACACACACACCCACGAGAGAATGCACAAATTCATAGAAACACACACACACACACACACACACACACACACATAAACCCTCATTAGCCCCCCTTTGTCCTGCACAAACTACAACTAGATTTTTAACATTACTTTACCGTCATTCCAGTGCAAACCCATGGGGTGATGAAAAGACCAATGACCGGAGCAACCGTCATGCAGCAAGCACAGCGAGACGCTTCATGCCAGGGGTACATGCCAACTGCTATACGTGAAAGAAATCCAGTCAATACAACCATGAACAAGTGGAGTATAAAAGATGAATCAAAGAAATCAAGTCAAAAGGTGATTTTTTTTTTTTAAGCAGAATGTGAGCCAGGATGGGCTAAATCTTGTGGATTGATCATGCTGGTTTTCACCGGATGGAGCCGATGGAGATTCTGAGGCAGTTTGCAGCTTTAAGCAACAGTCATTTTTAGAGATATTATGAAATGCGCTTTGTTTCTGTGAAATTCACAGTTGAAAGAGAATGCTGATAACAGTTTCCTCTGCGTGTGTGCAGATGAAACTGCATTTATGAATCGTTTTACCCAGCTATTCATCAAGCTTTTTCAGAGTAGGAGTGACATTCTAACTGGCCAAACATTCTCAGTGATATGTGTTTGCTTCTGTGATTAGACTTAAGCCCTATTCACACGGGACTAGTATTACCTGGGGACCTTTAGTCATTTGTAATAATTGCGGAGGTCATTTGCGATCTTAATCCCGTGCGAAAAATAAATAAAAACAATTAATGCAAAAATAAATAAATACATTTAAAATTGAATAAAAGTAAATACATCAATAAATACAAGGGACAATTAAATCAAAGAATTAATAAAAAAAAAAAATAACAAAGCAAATAAAAACAGAAATATCAATTTATGTCACATTTTATCAATCAATTAATGACTAAATTTAAAGACTTTTATTTGTTTTCTCTGCTGCTTTTTTTCTGCCTCTTTCCCGCTTGAACACACTGTCGAGGCATCTCTGTGTCGAGAACCCAACTCAACGAACCATCAGTTAGTGCCCACTTGATGACACTGTAGGCTTTCCTGCACTTTAAGGCCTTTGCACACCAAGTACGTATTTCACGTATGCATGCACGCATATTTTTCGCATGCGTTTTTTTGGATAAAAATCATGAAGTACGGAAACCTTACACACCGAGTCTGATGCGTTTTTATTATTCTGTCTGTTGCAAAGATTCACAATACGAGACAAAACTGAATTAATTACGTGGGTGCGATGGCTAGCGCTTGTCCCAAATGGCTAATGAATGAATGACATTATAGCAAGAAGCTATTGTTTAGCAGCCTAGAACACAACTCACAACTGTCTAATCTTTTGTATATCTTGTTCTGAGACCGTCCCCGATTCCAAGCTGTTCTGCAATCACCCGCCACGATCTATCTTTAAATTCCGCATCTCTGTATTCTTTGCTCTGTTTTTTCGTAAACTGCTTTGTGCTGGGAGACAAATGAACAATCTGCTTATCAGATGCCATTTTGGATGGCTCTGAGTGGTCAAACCACTCTGAAAACAATAATGACGGACGAAATCAATGTGAGGTTGAATTTATTTTCAACTGTGCGGCACTTTCAAATGGAAAATACAGACTTGGTGTGCAAAGGCCTTTACACTCACGCACAAATTCTTATTGAAACCATGCTTTTTTCTTTGTTAACACAGGTCAGGGGACATGATTCATGGGAAAAAGTGTCTGATACCACAGGGGTTGCTAATTAGTTTATTTTAGTATAACTAGATTAAAAGTGATGGTGGCTATAGACTACTGAGTGGGCCGTGGCATTCAGAAACTTCTCATCTAGCCAGTTGGGCTAGTAGTTGCAATGTAGATATACAGTACAGTCTGGTTGATATCTGCTCTTTGGGTTGGATTCAAGGGCAGGTAAAAAAGTGCATAAGGTCAAAGAATGGTGTGGAAAAGATTCTCATACCAGAAGGGTAGGCTAAATAGTGTCTATTTGTAAAACATAGGGTACATCCCAATTCCCTTAATGGCGTTCAGGTTTCCCTTCGTCTTGTCTCTGCATCTTCCCTCCCCCTGAAGACATGAAGGAAAAGATGAGAGAAGAAACAAGGAAACACATTTTGCCGTCTAATTTTTTAACTACATGGTTAAAGTGGCAGTAGGCAGTATATTTTTGGCTTCATTGGGCAAAAATTCCATAATAACCTTTCAGTATATTGTAATTCAAGTGTTCTGAGAGATAACTAGACTTCTGCTCCTCCTCATGGCTCTGTTTTCAGGCTGTAAAAAATCTAGCCTGTGACTGGAGACTTTGACCAATCACAGGTCATTTCAATGAGAGAGCGTTCCTATTGGCTGTGCTCCGGTCATGTGACCGGAAGTTGGCGTTCCTTCACTAGATTTCACAATGGCGGCGGCGTCACAAACTTTCTCATTTTACAGCTAAACCGTGCACTACAAGATGATTCTGAAAACATTTGAGGAGAGAAATAGGCATTAATGAAACATAATATTGATTCATATTTGATCAGCGCTGCCTAGTTTGACTGTTTGATCGGAGTTCGCGATGTGATTGACAGCCGGCTCTAGCTGGACAGCGGACCTCAGATCAGCTCTTACTGCTTGTTTTCCTCCGGTATGTGAAATATTGCGGCATATACGGCATCTGCCAAGCACCGGAGGACACTGGAGGACACCGGAGGACACCAGAGGACACAGGGGCACATGATTTTTTTTTCAGGTTACCTGTTTCATGTACTGGATATGTACAGGATATAGCGATCGTTTTATAAAAATAACGTTTTTTTAATCATATTTGCTCCAATCTCGCCTACTTCAGCTTAAAGCAGAAAGTAAATAAAATCTAGTTGATTCTTTTGTTTGTCTGTTCACGTTGGTAGAAAACTGAAGTGATGTTGTGCAGCATCCTGATCGGCTGCAATGTCCACTCACTAACAGATATCTAATAAAGGGGCGTGTTGGTCTGCTAAAAGACTTCCACAAAGAGGGATCCCATGTATCCTTGTTCATGTCTCCTCAGAGATCAGAGAATTGGAACATCCTTCATTTATTATGTTGAACTGGAACTATTTTCAGGTCAAACAAGGAGCGGGGAGCAATCAAATGAAGGAATTGGGAAAGCTTACTACAGCTGGGCCTAATGACAGCTTAAACATAATTTAAAGGTCCAATATCGTGCTCGTTTTCAGGTTAATTCTTGTATTTTGGGTTTCTACTAGAACATGTTTACATGATGTAATGTTAAAAAAAAACTTTATTTCCTCATACTGTCTGCTTGAATATACCCATATTTACCCTGTGTCTGAAACGCTCCGTTTTTTTTGCATTTCTACAGAATTGCAACGGAATTGCGTTGCTGGGCAACAGTTTGGGTCCATGTTTACCTCCTGTCAGCTGATGTCATTTACATACACTGCAACATGAAATAAAGTGGAATACATTTAGAATGTTTATATTTAAAACTGTGTAATGATCTATATATTGTATATTTGTGACATCACAAATGGACAAAAAATCCTAACGGCTTGTTTCAAATGCACAATTTCTGAATACGGGCTGTGTGCATTTCTCCGTATATTGAGCGTTTTGATACTTTCACAGTATTTATATAATCACCTGCTTTATAATATAAAATAAATGAAAATCACACGTTTTACAATATGGGACCTTTAAACATTAGTAATGGGCTTCCATAGAAAGGCTCACCAAATTTGTGGTATGTTACGCATTGATATGTTATAGCAATGTAGCCATATATAATATCATAACCATAGTAATACTGGCCAAATCTAAGTTGAAATAAAACTTTTAGCTTGTAGCAGCAGCAAATGGCAGCGATAAGAAGCCTTTAACAAGACTTACTGCTGTATTGTATTAACACTTGACTGACACTAAACGTTGTTTGAAGCCATTTTCTTTTGTTTGCCAACACGCTGAGCTGTTCAGTTTTTGAGGGTGCTGTTTGCACTGACCACTCATTTTTCGACAATCTTTCCCTCCAGTCCGCCCCCCCCCCCCAGCTTCCTTGTTCACTTCTTTCCTCCCTTGCCTCCTGCCTGCAGCGTCACAAGGGATTTAATTATCAAAATGACTAATTATTTCATTACCAGGGAGTACGGGGTGAGGTGGTATCCACCAAATTAAAAATATAATAACTAACATGGACTGGGCTGCCAAAGCATGGAGACATTCATCACCTTTTACAGGCGGGATTAATGTGTCATTTGGACTGCCGTTAGCAGCACAGACAAATTCAATTAAGTTTAAGTGAGGAGATGTCAGCGTTGCAGAAAAAGCTTATGCACGGCAACTGAAGAGGAGAATGGTGTGGAGGGAGGGGGGAGGGGGGAACAGTATGGAGGCGATGAAGCGTGGGTGGAGATTGTGGAGTGCAGTTGGTGGAATTATATATATAGCTAACATTGCAATTGCTCCTTGTGTATATGAACCCAAAGACTACTTCTTTTTTACTTTTTTTTTTTTTTTTTTTTTTAAATGACATCAGCGAAGGCCTATTGATTGGATATACTTGTATACATTGTCAAGTCCTCAATCGTCAAGTGCTCAAGTCCGCTCCACCTTTGTCAAAGACATCCAAATGGCAGCAAAATATGAATTGCTTCTAATTCTTTCATCTATAATGCTGATTGATGTCATGCTTAGTGAGCTACCTTTGGAAAGTGTTTTCACAATCACAATTAGTGATAGTTCTAATGATCATAGTGATGGCGACATAAAGGCTGCCCTATCTTATTGGTAAAGGTTTTGTCTGGGCTGTATGCAACCTGAAAGGAGCACCTGCAGACACTACTCAGAGCTGAAAATGTGCTGACAACTTTGTCTCTCGTAATACTTCTATCCACAGTCAATGTTCTCTTAAAAAGAGGGTCAAAGATCAGAGCACTAGGCCAAGGAACAACATATTGCAACACATATTCAAAATGCATTTATTCTGGGCTGTACATTTTGTTGTTTGCTGTCCCTACTTTTAAAAAGTGGTTGACATTGGATGCAACCAAAGGCCAAGAATTGGTTACCAATTTCTCAAAATGGTTGCCAATGGCAACCTGGAAACCTGGCAAACCTGTTTGTTGAGCCCTGCTACATAATACAGGTACACGGTACTACAGTCAGTCTTAAAGGTAGTGAAGCATTTTAAAATTGCTTTTAAAATGTGTCTTGTTGTGGTCTTGATTGTCGGTGTGAATGACTTAGAGAGGCTTCTCGTCATCTCGTGATGTCCAGGTGCCGTTTTAAACCAACAGAATATACCAAATATTGCTAAAAAAGACCAAAAGGGCTGGGTATCGGACCAAAATAATCCAGTACCAAGTAGGATCAAAACTTATCCAGTCAAACGACACTTGCAATCGATCCTTTTTGTGCCCAGATCTAGAAAAATAAAGACGACGATGACATGAATGAGATAACTACTTGACTTGGCTATCTAGACTGTTAAAGTGTCATATCAGTTTAGGCTGAATGCATTTACATTACATTACACTAACTTACATCAGTGTTGCTCTGGGAAGGGATTACCTCACAGCAAGAATGCAGGAATAATTACAGCAACCAAAAAGTCTTTCAATGTACATACAGTATGTCATGTAAGAATCCTAACTTGACTCCAAGCATGAGTCATGACTATGAACCAAAACAGAGAACAAGCTATCATTGTGTTAGTGTACACTATGTGTCAACTGTTAATGCAACAAAGATAAATAAAGATCTGGTCTCTTAAACCAGCAAAGGGGGGAAGTAACAATTGGAAGTATTAGCATAAAAGTGTCAACATGCAATGTGTCTTTGGTCCACATTAACAAAAAAGTGGTAATGCAGTGTCTCTCAAATCTACGAGAGAAAGTGCAACGATGTTTTACTGCCATACATATGTAAACCTACATTTTAATTAATGCAAACCACACAGGTAGTGGCAAGAATCACCTGTGAAATCAAGAGATGGCTGTTTTAATTTTTGAAAGGATGAATTTCCCAGAAACCCTGAAAGGTGTTATTCATAAACCAAATCCCTCTGCAGCTGGTAACTTTAGGTAAGAGGTTCAGGTTTCTTTGGATGCAGCACAGTTGTTTAGTTAACATTTCTCTTCTTAAGTTTACATTTGTCTCTATAAAGAGTAAATGTATCTTTAATAAACATTTCATATCTTGTGCTGTGCACCTGCTGCAGGTTGTGAATATCAGTTTGGCTGCTACTCAATACCATTTTTGCCTTCTCAGCTCAACACCAAGTGATTGCACATCTTTTAGTTATCTATAACTTGCAAATGTTAGAGGGATTCTGGTTTTGATAAGCAGGTTCAATACTGCAATTGGACCCTAAAGGATGGATTAATAAAACATGCCTTCCGGGCACAGGCCAATGGGCCAAGGGGTCATTTCCTTTTTGGAAAGTCAAAGAGCTCAGTTGAAAGTAGTACAATGTGCTTAGAGATTGTGCTCCAATTATGAGGATATCACAAAGATTACTGGAAAACACTGTCCCATATTTGGATCAGAAAAAGTGATGTTAATCCCATCCTGGTCATGGAACAGTGGACCAGCTCTTTACTTGTAAGGATACCGGAGGGAAATTCACCTTGTCCAGTCCACCTGTGCTTTGTATCCTTCAAGAAGGCTGAAGCTGAGATGTAGGAGTATGGGTTGCCAGGGTCAATGCTAAGTGCCTTGTATAACGCTGTGCCCATATTCTCAAAAGAAAATCAAGCACGTTCCCCATGGCCATTGGGCTCTGTCAGGGTTGTACCGATTCTGTTTGAGATTTTCATGGACAGAGAGTGTCCGAAATGATTAACCTCAGGATTGGATCTCCGCTCTTTCCAGATAATATAGTTCTGATGACTTCATCAGTCCACAAACTCTGGCGGAGAGCCTAGTGAAGGACTTACTATCTCGGATTCTTTACCACGAATGAGGGTAAAATGGAACACAATTACTGCCAATCCAAATCTCACCTATCTTCTTTGAGTAGTGACCAAAACAATAGTGACCGCCAGCCGCCGTCTGACTTCCGTTGCTGCTAAAGTAGTGTTATTATGGTATGGATGGCCTCTGAGCAAGGCGAACAACGTTACCACAGTTTTGCACTTGGCGGCTCACGTTACCACAGTCTTGGAAAGGGAGGAGTGAGCAGAGGGGTACTCAGTCGGTTGCAATCTGCAACCGCACCCCTAAATGCCATCAAATCCTACACACTGTACGTTTAAGGCCTACAATGCCTACAGTACCAAGGTGAAGCATCTAATAGTACTGTATTAAGGTAAAACATTAATTTAGTTCTAAAAATATGCTGGTTACCTTGGCATATGATAGGGCTACCTTTACGTACTTTGATCATATATCTTTGTAAGCTTTTTGATGTTTTATTATACATATATGGCCACCAATAGTAAATTATTAGGCTTATGTTGACATTGCCCTACTCAACAACACCAAATGCAATGTTTGGTCAGTTAGTCTCACTCCACTCAAGCCTGTACACCAAATGCAGCTCTAAACAATGTCAATACAAGTATAGGTGACATGCACGACACGCAAGCTCAATTTTAATGTGCATTTTATGATTTTGGAAACACATTTTTGGAGATGGAAAAGTAAAAAAAAGTTAGATGTGGGATGATGCATGATGAGAAGAGGACCATGTAAAACAGAAATGTGTGGCAGGCATAATAGTCTTACCATGGCACCAACGCTGTATGTGGCTGCTGGAGTGAGTGTGTGGTTGTAGGGGTCGGCAGCATATACTCGTCCGTAACTGTAGAAATACATGAGATAACAGAGGGATGGTTAAATCAAATCCTGGCAGTTGAGCTGAGACTCCAAATAACTAACTCATTAGTTCTTCCTTGATTTGCTTACCAATTATTTGTGATATACAGTGGGATTAAATATAAATATAAAGGTGAGTTACACTTTATTTGCACAGAGTAATGTTAATATTTAACTATCATGTCAACAAAAAGTCACTAGGATTTATGAATATGAAATGCATAATGATAGTTTCCAAAGTCACTGAGAATTATCAACCAAGTGTGCAGCTATATGAAGCTTTATAGGCTATTTTACATCATTGTTCATTACATCATTGTTCAACATATAACATATGAGGCTCATGATGAAGCCTCACTAGCAGAAATTAATATTAATTGTATCAATAAGTGAGAATTCTGACTACCTCAAATGATGAGATAGTAACTCATCCCTAATAATTGTGAATTACAAAGTGAAAATTCAGACTTCTTCAACAAGTCCTCCATATTAAATGCCAACATATTTTGTCATTGCCCTCCGGAACAGCACATATAAGCATCCAAAATCCAATCACTTTAAAAAACAAACAAAAAAAAAAAAAAACGATGGTCTGGTTAGGTTTAAGCACAAAAAATCCTTGGGTAGGGTTCGGGAAAAATTGTAATTTGGGTATAGATTTCTATTTTGCTGGGGCATTTGCTGAAACGACTGAATCTCTTGTTTTTATTACTCGGGAGGGCCGTCTCTATTTTTTCCTAAATTCAAAAATTTAGAAATTAAGTTCTATATCTGTCCCTGCCAACTAGTGGTATCCTGATATCCGATATTAAGTTAAAATATGCAATCGGGAGATTGCGTTAATGCGTTCTAGATGCTAATCCCTGATAATGCTACGTTGTGAACAACAAATATGTGTTGAAATCGGCAGGAGGAGAGCCAGTTAACGTTAGCTGTTAGACGTGTTTTGGCCAATCACAGATAAGCATGAAAAAAATGAAATGCATTGAATTGATAGGAGAGGGAGGACGGAGGGTGCTTGACCTCCTCTACCCCCCACGGTGCCTTCACACACACAGGCTACCCTGTCCCCTCTGCCCTACAGGCGTCGCTGTTGATGCATTTTAATCCGGATTTGAATCATGGATATTTTCCAAAGTAGAAAGAAAAATATTTTATAAATGATACTGAGAATTTGTAATGGTTTATTTCAACCATCATTAAAATAATCCTCTCAGAAACATTATGGAGCCGCTGTGGCTCAGAGTAGCTGATCGACCACCAATCGGAAGGTCGGTGGTTCGATCCCCAGCTCCTCCAGTCCACATGTCGAAGTGTCCTTGAGCAAGATACTGAACCCCAAACTGCTCCTGAAGGCTGAGCCATCGGTGTGTGAAGGAGTATTTAGATTAGATATGTACATGACATGTACATGTAGTGTAAAGCGCTTTGAGTGGATGGAAGACTAGAAAGACGCTATATAAATGCAAGTCCAAGTCCATTATCCAAAGGAAACTCTATGGCAGTCTGGCCAGTGGTTGTGGACATAGTGTGGACAAGTGTTTTGACTGGAGCAACATTTTACTTGTGATTTTGTGTACCTCCTTTATACATACACATTAAATGTAATAATCCCAATGGCTGTGATTAAGTCTGGGAAACAGTCAGAGGAAATTAGCCAAGAAAGAGACGGAGTTCACATGATACAGAGAAAGAAATCAAAGCCACAAAGCCTCATGAAAATAGATTAAATATATAAACAATCAAAGAATAGAGAATCAGTGAGTTTTCTATTTTTAGAAAGAAATAGACAGCAGCAGTGTTTATTCCAAGTGAGCAGCCGTGCTGTGGCCAACCAGTCCACCCCCTTCTCCCCTTCCTCCCCTCTGTGTCCTAGCCCAGTCATGATAAGGGCCAATCAGGGGCCAGGGCCTGTGCCCATAATTGAGCTGATTTGCATAGCGGCCCAGTGGTTGAAGCGATTAGAAGTTAATCCCGATTAGTTTTGGACATTGCTATTCACTATGCAGCCCCCCCAACACCCACACTCAGCCCAGCACTGCATTTGACCTATCTTATCTCACAGCGCAGAGCCCTAACCCATCATCAGTGTGTGTGTGTGACAGTGTGTATGTGAGAGAGTGTGTGGTAAGCTGCAAGTACAACACAAATTCAAATGCAATTTGAGTCAAATGCATTTTTTAAAATGACCCTGAGGTGAAAAGATAAACATGGAAACAACATTTTCAACAGCTCTACAAAACGGTTGGGAGCCTGGTCAAATGCACAAGGTTTTTTGGATAGAGCGAAAAAAGAAATCTTTCCAAAAATGTGCACAGTTATGCAACCATAATATGGTCTATTAACCAGCTACAGTACTGCGGACTAGATGACCTAAAAGTGTAGTTTTCCTGGTCATTTTGCAGAATAATGACCTATTTTGTTCTTATTTTGAAGGGGATTTCCATTTTAAATAAGCAGCAAGCGCTTTCTGTCTGAGAGAAAAATGGGAAGATCACTCGTGTCTGTGGGTTGCGTAAGAAGCATTAGCAGCTCTGTGAGACTTACGCTTCGTCCATACGGGGAACGTCAGGAGCGCGTGGCGTAGCGGCTGCGTGGCGTGGCGTGGCGTGGCGTGGCGTGGCGTGGCGGCTGCGTGATTGACGGGTCAGGTGTTCACATCAGCTGTGTTTCAGCTGCGTGTCAGCTGCTGCTGTCAGCCCTTTCTTTCTACATAGTTTGCCTTTCATAATGGCCATTTCATTTAATTATAAATGTCATTTATATTTATTTTATATGGAGAAAGGTTAAGAAACGTGTGGTAGTTTGTAAATAATAATAATAATCCACAATTAAAACCCCGTACTATATTCATTCATGGAGCTCTCCAAGTCACTGCATGTTCTACAACCCTGTCAGGCACAAATTTCAGAATAAAAGCCTTGTTTTAATAAATGAAGGAATTCTGTCCACAGAAAAAACGGCTTTTATTTCGAAATGAAAGCAGGAAGTGTTGATTTGAAAATAAATCCTTACTTTTTTTCATCTCTGTAACATTTTCTACTGATTTAGACATTGAAACTGTAGCAATGTTGCTGATATGATGTTAATATACAGTCGATAGATCACTTTCACTGTCTGTTGTTGCTGTGAACCGCGCGGCTCGCGTAAAAAATAGGCGAGACCTCGAATCTCTAGAACAGACGCAGCCCAGAGACGTGCTTGAGATGCACGGGCAGTGTGGCTGCTCAAACCTGTTAGCACGGACGCTGATATAAAAAACAACAGGTAACGCAGCCGCCACGCGCTCCTGGCGTTCCCATTGTGGATGAAGCTTGTACGTTGGCACAGCGGTGCTTTGAGCTAAATGCTAAATCAGCATGACGAAAAATACAAAGTACAGCTGAGGCTGACGGGAAATTTGCCAAACAATTGGGACAATTGAAGTTTTGACCTGATGATGGGGCTAGATGGAAAGTTAAGGCATCACCAATGTTGAAACAAATTCACGGAACATGAATGTGTCACCAATAGTTGTTGAGACATTTCACTCTGAACCAGAAAAATCAGCCTTGTGATGGTGGTGCTAGAGGGAAAAGTCAGGGGATCATCTAAGTCATTAGGATGCATCCTCTGAGCACCGTGAATGAATGTACTGAATTTATTGGCTATCCGTCCAATAGCTGAGATATTTCCGTTGGATATTGTCATCCCGAGAGCCTACCATGGCTAAAAATGTGCTTGAAGACCACAATCAAGCCATTTAGTTTGCTTAACTGTGAGTTTGTTGGTGACTAATGAGGCCTATTTTGGAATGAAAAGATTCTCCGTCAATGATGGCATGTGAGACTAAAACTCATGGATTGTAAGACATCGCCAGTAGTTCTTGCTTTTTTTGCCACTTGATTGTTCATTGCTTCTAAGGTCAGTTGTTTCTCTGCTGTTTAAGAACTATGCCTTGAGAAAGAACACTAAGATACTTGCGAGGGCATTCCTTTTAAAAGCAACTTTAATTGAGGTGACCAAACAAATGACCTTATTACAAAAAAAAAAATGTTGACATGCATGTAGTACTTAATTCCAGGATTCTGGAAAAATCCCTGCTCTGGTAAAGGGCTAACAAGTTTGTTCTAGCCCATGTGCATGTGTGTGGTAATTCTGAATGCTCACAATGTGCTTGCATGAGCATATCTGCATGAGTGACTGCATTGCATTTGCATTGGTTTGTGTGCCACATGAACCAGACTGTGTCTGGCCAGGGCCTCATACAGCTGTTGGTGCTTCCCATCTGTGACCCTTGTGGCATGAACATGACCAACATGGTGCCAGTTGTGTCCCCACACAGATGGGTACATCAAAGCCACAGAGGTACAAGAGCAAGCCCCTCAATGCCACACCAGACCTAGGTGGAACATCAAAACAGTGCCCGGGGCTTGTTTAAAGCTCCGTTAATTGATTGTTTGGCCACTTGGGAGCAGCAGAACAAACTGGAAAAAACAACAAATCTGATATATTATCAACTTATAATGTGTTAGTAACCCATTGCTTATATACACAACCAGCAGACACGGAGCAACAGTGCCATTCATTACTTCCGCCAAGGCCGAAAGCCTAGGAAGGAGGTTATGTTTTCACCGGCGTTGGTTTGTTTGTTGGTTTGTCCATTTGGAGGATAACTCCAAAAATTCCGCGATGGATTTGAATGAAATTTTTTGGAGGGGTGGGGTGTGGCACAATGAACAATCCATACGATTTTGGTGGCGATCCGGATCATGATCCAGTTTCATGAATATTTTTAAGCATTACGATCAGCCAGAACATCAAGACCTCTGGGTATAACATATGTGCGGTGTAACTGATGACGCGTTGATGACGCATGACCCCGCCTCTTTCCTTCAGAGAGAGAGACAGAGGGAGAGCAGAGGGGGACAAGGTGAGGTCTGCGCTCTTCTAGTTTTAGCTCTGTTTTGGTCTCCACCATCTCCTGAGAGAAATGTCTGTTTTTTAAGCTAAAAATGCTCCACTTTGCTCACTAGTTAGTCTCTAACTTTATCTATCTGCTGTTTGATGCAGGGCATGTATTGTACAGTGGGTTTATCAGAGCTTCTTCTCTAAAACCAGCAGAGTTAGTAAAAGAATGAGCTATTTACAGCTCCGTAGAGCCGAGAGGAACTGCCAACTGTGTTTGTGACTACAAGCAACTTCTTACACAAGACATTACACATAGTCGTTTGATACATTGCTGAAGTAGCACCGATGGATGTGGTCAGAGGTGAGCCCTGTTGCAGTTGTAGCCACAACCTAACTGTAATGTCAAGGTGCACGGACACACGGTCAGTACAGTCGACGCAGTGCGTTTTGAATTTTCATTGAATCATAAATACATGAATCAATCAGCATAAAGGCTTACACATTTTCTCCAAAAAATGCTTCTCCAGTTGTGTGTCCATGAGTGTGCGACATAAAAGGTTTTAAGAAGAGATGGACCACCGGTATAACCTCCTTTTCTTTTGCCCATGTATCAGTTTTCCAAAAGTTCCGAGGCAGTGGAATAAATCTTCTCCACTTCAAATCTTGGCTCTCTCTTATGTCTCCCTTGGCTATAGCCAGTGTCATCACTTATAAGCATAATAGCTTCTTTTCAAGTGAAACTACTGTGTACCTACTTCATCTGCTAAAATATTAGCTGCTCTATTGTCTAGAGCCAAAGCCCTCTCTCTATAATAATTTTACATCATGCCCGTGAATTAGATGGACTCGTATTTCTGCCATCCAAGATTGTTCATTCAAACCAAGCTCATAATAAAAAATGAAGTTGGGGAAAAGTGAGGCGGAAGATGAATAATGAATGTTTCATGCAATTATAAACTGAAATTTCACAGCAGTGCTTAGTAATTTAACACAAATTATTCATTGTGTTATGAATATATCTATTATTAGTAAAGTGGGGAGGGACATATGGGAGATAAACACCCTCAAATAGCATTTCAGCCCCAGAAACAACTATTTCAACTCCAAGCCCTTTCCAAATGGAGCATATTTTCACTAACCACAGCTATGACTCTACGTTGTATTTCTATCGTCTACACTGTGAAGTTTTAGAGAAAGGAAATCCTGCAGTGCAATCCAATTAAATGGCCCTATAAAAAACTTGGTGAAGCTTCCAATGTTCTGTTTTTGTTGAGAGTTTTTCAGGGAGGTATAGAGTGCTACAGGAAGGAGTCCTAAAACCTGGAAATGAGTTAGCATTTTAGTTCTTTTGTCTGGAAGTCAATGGGTCAATTGGGTTTGTTGAATGGGTTTTTAGTTATATGGCTGAAATAAGGTCTGTGGTTAACGCAAGCTGAAGAGATTTTAACATTTTGTTCTACGATATAAAATACGTTGGTAAATATCCCACTGGTGAATTTTGAAGCCTTTATGTGGCTTAAAAAAGGCTAAATGAGACTACTAGACGTCATCACGCTGACTCGTTTCAGCCTCCTTGTGTATACTTGTGCTCATGCGACCGTGGTGTAGTTCGTTTATAGCCTCACGTTAGCTTTTCACTTCTGGCGATTGCTATCACACTTCAAGAATCATAAAAGTGGTGTTCATTTGTGGAGATTATCTTGCTGAACAAAACCTGTATAAGTATCATAAACGTTTGTTTGCCACAGAGCTTATTTTCTGCAATAATCCAAAACCCAATGGAACAATCCCAATGGCTTTTTGTCGAGGGAACCAATGGCGATGCTAACTTCCTGGTTGGCCTACAAAAATAGGTCATCCCTGGAGCACTCTATTGATTCAACAATTCAACCCCAAGGTCTCCATAACTTTTGAACGTGCACATTATGGTGCTGTTGCAATGTACACTACTGTTATATGGGGAGGGGGTGTGGGGTCTAGTATGAGTAGGGATCTGAATAACCAGTGTTGGAGCCAACCCCCATCACCAGGAAAAAAACACATTGATATTGGTTTCAGCTGGTTTCAACTACTTCTCTCTGCAACTTCTGCACATGGCAACTGCAGTATAGTTGAGATTATAAATGTATGATTAGGCAATTACAATGCTTGGTTAAGGTTTGGGGAATATATGGATGAACTGGACACCTACGATACAGATGTTTGGTTAATTGTGACGCTTAGCTAAAGAGCTTTATTATATTTAAAGAGCTATTGTGTAGCAGAACACAGCGCTAATGTCTTTTTAGAGATTGATTTTATAGAGATTAAGTAAAATTTCAGTCTATTTCACAACTTGTTTGGATTTTAAAGCTGGAGTACGGAATGTCAAGCTGTCTTATTTCTTGACTTTTAAATGAAGTAACATAAGTTCTATACATCTCTATAAAAAGGCATGCATGAATCAGAAAGGGCCTTCAGTTTAAACACACTTTGCCCGATTGTCCTGTGAATACGGTCCAAAAGTTACTGCCGTGTAAATAAAGCCAGCATATTGAAGTTAAAGGTCCCATATTGTGCTCATTTTCAGGTTCATACTTGTATTTTTTGTTTCTACTAGAACATGTTTACATGCTGTAATGTTAAAAAAACCAAAAACTTTATTTTCCTCGTGCTGTCTGCCTGAATATGCCTATATTTACACTCTGTCTGAAATGCTCCGTCTTAGTGCATTTCAACGGAATTGCGTTGCTAAGCAACAGTTTGGGTCCATGTTTACTTCCTGTCAGCTGATGTCATTAACATCCACTGCAACCGGATATAAACTGGGACACATTTAGAATGTTTATGTTTGAAACCGTGTAATGGTCTAAATATTATATATTTGTGACATCACATATGGACAGAAATCCATCCAACGGCTTGTTTCAAACGCACAATTTCTGAATACGGGCTGTGTGTATTTCTCCGTATATTGAGTGTTTTGATAGTTTAACAGTATTTATAAAGCACTAAAACCTGCTTTATCATATAAATGACGTGAAAATCTCACTTTTTACAATATGGGACCTTTAAAGCATAATAATAATGAATATATCCTCATGTATCAGTGAGTTAATATCTTACCTGTCACTGTATGCAGCAGCTGTGGCAGCAGTAGGCTGGGCATATCTGTAGGCAGCGTAACCACCCTGGAAACACACACACACACACACACACACACACACACACACACACACACACGCAGAATACAGACAAAAAGAGAAAGATTGTGAATTCAGTTCTGAATATTCTTCTGTCAAACAGTTTTCTATTCTACTTAATGCCACCGACACTGACACAATGAGACAGATATATCAGCACAAAAAAAAACCCTTTTATCATATTTGCTCAATCACTATATCCTAACAGTAGTATATGAGACAGATGATCTGTGAAAAATTAGTTTTCCCTAGTGCTCCTATTGACATTTGCAAGATTCCACCACATCCAAAGGAAAATAACCAATCAGAGAAGAGCAGTCTCTAACGGTCAAACTAGGCAGCGCTGATGAAATAAGAATCAATGTGTCACTGCAACGCCTATTTTTCTTCTCAAATGTTTTCAGAAACATATTCTAGAGTATCGTTAAGCTGCAAAAGGACAAAGTTTGTGACCCGGCCGCCATGTTGAAAACAGTCGAGCCGAAACCAAGCACCGCCCACCGGCCCGGGGCGAACTTTCTCATTTTACAGCTAAACAGTACACTACAAGATGTTTCTGAAAACATCTGAGGAGAGAAATAGGCATTACAGTAACAGAATGTTGATTCATATTTCATCGGCGCTGCCTAGTTTGACAGTTTGATCGGCGTTCACCCGCAGTGATTGACAGCTGCGTTAGAGACTCATCGGCTCTGATTGGTTGTTTTCCTTGGAATCTTTGCAAATGCCGTTAGGAGCACCAGGAAGACATAGAGGCACCTGATTTTTATGCCTCTGCACTGGCAACAGTTGTGACTGGAGGCATTATGTTTTCGGGTTGTCTGTACGGACGTGATAGCTCATGAACGCCTGGAGGGAATTTCTTCAAATTTGGCACAAATGTCCACTTGGACTTGAGAATGAACTGATTTATAATTTGGTTGTCAAAGGTGAAAGGTCACTGTGACCTCACAAAACACGTAATGACTCAAGACTTAATATGCTAATTATGACAATTTCAATTTCAGTTTGAGCAAATATGATGGGGGAACTCATAATTAATTTCAAGGCCAGGTGCCAGGGTGAAGTGACTGAAGGAGCTGATAAAAATTGTGAGGTCAATTTTTTTCCTAGAAAAAAATTAGCTGATTTAACCACACCATAGCCTCAGAAAGGCTAAATAACAACAACAACAACAACAACATCATAAGGCTACTGTTTCAACATCAAATAGTCCATTTATTAATCGGAGCATCCACATAAGAACGCAGCACTATCAGAGCGCTAAATATGTTTTGAATTTATGAACAGCGGAGCGGAGGGAGTCGCACAGAAACAGCTGTTTGTGGCTTGCTGCTCTTTCTCTCTTTCTCTCTTTACAACCACAAAGCAGGAAGCAAGCAAAAAAAAAAAACTAAGGCCATGTTCAGACCTGGTATTAAGATGCGTCCTGAGTGATCGGATCACAAGTGGACAGCTCTAAGTGCAGGTGTGAACGCACTCAAGACGCATTGAGGACGCATTGAGATCGGGTCTTTTAGACCACATTCAGAGGTGGTCTGGGCCACATATGACCACATTCTTTTAGCAGTGTGTAGTGAATGTGTCCTGGGCCACATTAAGGATTGCCTACTCAACTGACGTCCCGCTGGGATCTGAGGGGTCTCACTGCGCTCCTCATGTCCTGGGGGTGACATTTGACAGCTGTTTGAAATTTGATAAACAGATTAACTCTGTTGTTCAAATTAGCTTTTTCCAGCTTCCTCTTCTGACTAAAGTAAAGCCCTTCTTCAATCGGCACGTTCTTGAGAAGGCAATTCACGCCTTTATTAGCTCGAGACTTGATTATTGTAATGCACTGTATGAGGGTCTCAACCAGTCTTCCCTCGCGCGCCTCCAACTTATGCAAAATGCTGCTGCTCGCTATTTAACGAACACTTTCAGACGAGAACACATTATCCCCCGTACTTTACTCACTCCATTGGCTTCTAGTTCGCTTTAGAATTGATTTTAAGCTCTTGATGTTTGTTTTTAGAGCCATTAACGGCCTCGCCCCGCCTTATTTGTGCGAGAACAGGGCTTTGTCGTCATCTGGTCAACTTTTTTTTAAAATCCTGAGTCAAGGTATAAGCTGTGGAGTGATCGTGCTTTTGCTGTCGCTACTCCTAAACTATGGAACAAGTTACCCCCTGATATATGAACTATCACTGACCTAGTACTTTTTAAATCTAAGCTCAAGACCTTTTTATTTAGATTGGCTTTTAATACCTAGTAGCACTGTGACATTTTCCTTATGCTTTTTATGTACCTTTTTATGATTTTATGATATGTTATGTTTTTTATTCCTGTTATTTCTTGATGTTAATGTGAAGCACTTTGGGTACCTTTTGGTTATTGTAAAGGGCTATACAAATACATGTTGATTGATTGATTATTGAATAGACAGGGAGCGAGCACTTGTCTGCCTCGCAGCATGGAAACGGCCTCTGTGCTCTACTGTATCCTGTCGGTACATCTGTATTTTATTAACATATATCCTATCTATAGGCTACATGTCTACAGACTATCAGATTAGGCACAGGAAGTGCATTATTATCATACTGTCTGCATACTGTCGACATGTGTTGCTATTTTTGCTTTGAACAGAGTTGACGCCTGCCCGCCCGCTCGCTCTCCTCCCCGGCTCTTTGAAGCTCTGTACCCCGCTGGTGTCTCGCAAAGGCAGCTGTGTTAGCCGTGTGTTTACTACGTGTTTATTTGTATATAGAGAGCGGGGAAGTGAGATCGGATCACAAGTGGTCACCGGAGACGCATCCTAATGCCAGGTGTGAACAGACGTACTTAAAGCTGTCCACTTGTGTTTGGATCACTCAGGTCGCATGTTAATACCAGGTCTGAACAGGGTCTAAGTGATGTGTTCTGTCTGTCAATCTATCTCCTCCGCTCTGTTTCAGCAGTACGGACAGCGCTGCATCCCCCGGCCCTTACGCAACAAACAACCCTGTCCATGGTTCCGAAACAACAGCAAAACGTGCCTCAGTCAATCATTTTTGTTTTTGTTCTGTTGTTTTTGCTATTTTTCTATAGATACATAAAGGCGTAACAGCTTAAACAACATTGGTTGGCTCGCTCAAAGTAGATGTTTTGAGAAAAAAACACAATTAATGCTATTATATCAGACTCTAAAAGTTAAGTGGGCTTTGCCCCTCCACCCCCGCTCCACCGCCATATTTACCTTATAGTATGTTAAACTGCACATGCTTTCGAGAGCTAACTGAAATGTAATTATTCCTTGCTTATTATCAATTCATGAAGCGTTCTGTGTAAGTCTTATTGATGCCAGTTTTCTTTTAGTGTACGTGGTGTAACTGGGAAGCTATCTGTAGTAGTGTTTGTCAGCACTATGTCACACTGCAGTGCTGACATAGTGCTGAATAGTGCACGACGGTATTGTTTAGTGTCAGCATCACAGTGTCATCTAATATACTCAGTGAATCCTGCACTGTCTCCAGACCTGCCGGATCAGTTCCCTCCTCTACACATCACAAGTACAAATGAATACACACCAATTTGCGTAGACACGTACACACACATGTGACATGCCAGCACTGAGGCCTGTATTACGAAGCGAGTTCAACATACCCAGAGTATGTTCTTGTTATCTGGCTTCACTAACCCTAACAAACGAGATCACACTAAACGGTCCTACGACGGTGGTTATCAACTCGGTAAATCAACCCAGGGTTTCTCCGTCTGGCTGTGAGCGCGTTCACATGAACGGGGCGGTGTCTGCAGCATATGACCAATAACGGACATGGACAAGTCCAAAGACTTGCAGACAGACAGTCAGAGGGGCATATTTTACAAAGGAAGAGTAAACTATAATAGACACATACGAAGAAATTAAACACATAATCCAGACTAATAGTAACACAGTTGAAGCTGCCAATTGCAGGAAGAACAGCTGGCAAAAGAAAAAAAACTCCCGATGTGTGAATGTGTAAATTAACAGACTTGTTCATTTAACGGAACACTCAAAAGTCAGATATAGTTGTCTAGATATAAATAGCTTTTAGGAGTGTAATGGATGAATGGATTACACTTCTTTATATCCTGTGGCTAACTTGTGGCTAACTTGTGGCTTGTATGACTATTTCAACCTTCTTTCAGCTGCGTCCTCGTCTCCGGCGGTGTGAAACGGACTCAAGAGCAAGTCAAAAAATAAATATAAAAACATAATTCAAAGTGGTAAACACCCACATCATAAATCCAGCTGTCCTTCCTGCATTTGTCAGTTTAAACTGTGTTGCTTTTAGCCTGGATTATGACCGTAACTTCTCTGTATTTGAGTAATATTATCATACGATAAGCACACAGAGCGCTTTCATACGAGCTGATCTCTTATCTGGAACACATAACCTACTGCGGAGCAGGTTAGCTGTTCAGCATCAGTTACCATGGCGATCTACCTCGGTAAGAAGTGAACCACCTTCGCAGAACGGAAAACCATGAAGGGTTAACCCTGAAGTTACCTCGCTAACGCCAAATTCTGCATTGTAGTAGCTACATGCCTCTGGTGATCACACACAGTAGTTCCATGTTAAAGCAAATTTTCAGCATAAATAAAAAAATAAAAAAATAAAAATAAATAAATAAATAAATAAATAAACGTGGCTCAGTTCGAGCTAACTGCTAACGGACGCTCCAGGCGTCTTCCGGAGCCGCTACATGCCATACTCGCAACCAAGCAGCCTCCTGGCAGCGGGGAGAACGTTTTCTCGTTTCTGCCACTTTGAATTTAATCCAATACACAAACTATAAAACACACACACAGACCACGGCTGTATTATTGACAAGCCCTCGGTGCAGCTCTCCTTCTTCCTTCCCTGGACTGAGGGCGGACTGGACGCTACAGTGACACGCTATCGCCTCGCGAGGTACAAGTGGTATTACCAGACAGGACGGGCCGAGGCTAGCTGGTCAGCATGCTCATTTCACTAGCTATTTCTGCGACACGATACATAGGCGTCAGCACTGTGACCTCTTCACACTGCACCCCTAGCGGCGGCCTATGCAGCTTTAATATCAGGGATAATAGAAGTGTAACAGGAGCCTCTAGCCATCACACATGTTTCAATTCAAGACAATACATTTTTCTGTTTTTGCCATATTGCTGGTGAGTGTGACAGCTCTCAATGTGCTGCTGGGCAAAAGCGAGCAAATAAATAAAGCAATACAAATACATTCAATACTGTATGTGACATACAGAAACGCAGTGCAAATAAAGGAAACAAGCAAATGCAGAAATGCTGCAAGTCAGACACACACATCACACAAGATGTGCTTTTGGGGCATTTTAGCATTTATTGAGTAGAGAAAGTAGAGGCAGACAGGAAATGAGAGAGAGAACGTTGGGGGAAAGCCAAGCCGTGCGACAAAGGTCCCATCTCATTGTCCTTACATAGTCAGAGCCATAAACCCCTTGGTCATCATGGCGCTCTAGTCATTTTTATTCTAAGATTCCAAATCCAAGAATCGATTACTAATGGGAATATTGGTTGTACACCTGGTGTTAGCCTTCTACTAATAATCAGTTTTTAAAAGAAGTGTGTACTACAAGATTTTGACTTGAACATGAAACTTGAGACAAACTGGATCATTTTGCTTTTAAATGTAAAGTTAATTTGAGATACAATTGATGGTAAATGTAATATACTAAATGTTATCTAACTCTATAATGACATGTTTCGGACTTGAATTTGACTTGGCGCTTGTTTGTCTTGACTTGGGGCTTAATTGTTAATAGCAAAACAATGACTTTGTCCCACTTCTGGATTTTAGTGTCCTATAAAAAAGGTTGGTTTTGCTTTGTACAACTGCAGCGTTTCCGTACTTCATATATTCCTATCGACATGTTCTCACTCCCAACTCGTCAAATAGGCAGCTTGGTTAGTGGCCCCACGCGCCAAACTATAATGTTACGCAACTTAAAATAAGTCAACGTTGACTTTTGGTTGACTGGTTGACTGGGTGAAAGTCCTGTGTTTGTTTGACCCCTCCATCGCCCCCCCGACTGCCACCCCAAGTGGAATTTGTTGTGCTTTATACTACGTAACCTGACTTCCTCCTTTACTATCACCATAGCTACGGCAACGTAGAGTGTCATAGCTTGACGCATAGAGCCACTGACCAAGCTGCTGAATTTGAGGAGTTGGGAGTTAGAATGGGCGGTTCCTATCTGCGGTGTGTTTCTTTTTGTGTATCTTTATGCTGTATATATGTTCTCTAATTGATGAATGTATTTTGGCTCCTTGCTTACATGTTCAGACTTTGCAGTACACTAAGTAGATCTCTGCAACCACGGGTAAGACTTAAAGGTCCCATATCGTGCTCATTTTCAGGTTCCTACTTGTATTTTGTGTTTCTACTAGAACATGTTTACATGCTGTAATGTAAAAAAAACACATTATTTTCCTTATACTGTCTGCCTGAATATACCTGTATTCACCCTCTGTCTGAAACGCTCCGTTTTAGTGCATTTCAATGGAATTGCAACGGAATTGGGTCCATGTTTACTTACTGTCAGCTGATGTTATTTACATACGCTACTACAGGATATAAACCGGGACACATTTAGAATGTTTATGTTTAAAACCGTGTAATGGTCTAAATATTGTATATTTGTGACATCACAAATGGACGACTTGTTTCAAATGCACAATTTCTGAATACGGGCTGTGTGTATTTCTTCATATATTGAGCGTTTTGATAGTTTAACAGTATATATATATATAGCACTTAAACCTGTTTTATAATATAAAAGACATAAAAATCAAAATTTTTACAATATGGGACTTTTAAAGAAGAGCTACATCTGTTTATTTTGTGTAGTTTTGGTCTTGTTTTACTCTTGTAAGCAGTTATATCACAGCTTGCTAGTCTTTCTGTTTCCACTGGAAGCCAGCAGCAGACTGTTGGCTGTAAAATGACACACGGCTGAGGACCGCTGCCTTAATTTATCATAAAACAAAAGCCATTTTTCTCTCTTCCAGTCTCAGTGACAACTCCAGCACTTCTCACATCATTTCACCTTCCACCCTTCCGTGCTCTACGACTGAGACGGTGTGTCCGTCCTGACATGGGCAATGCATTATTACCACGACAAACTGTGGAGGCGAGTAAACGACACTTAGTGCACGTGATGATGGGCCGTGGCAGGAAGATGAACAGGTTGGCCTGTGTTAGTCACCAGCCACCGTGGACTGTCACTCCTGACTGAGTGACTGATGGCTACCCTACAGCTCTGTGTGCAGGCATGTGTGTGTGTGTGTGTCTAGATTGTGTTTGGAAAGGAGACTAATAGTTGGTGTGTGTGTGTCTGTACATATGGTCAAGGTTATCATCTCATTTGCTGGTTCTGAAAGGAGGTACTCTCTAAGAAAAAAATCTATAGAAAAACAGATTATGTCCTGGTAGAAAATTACCAGGACACTGAGCTAATGTTAAGTCCTAAACATAAATCCCTCTGGTTACACATTAATTGTTGATTTTCTTACCACAGAAATGTAAGAGGTTTTTCCAAATTCCAAATTTGAACTAAACTTTGCGTGATGGTCTCTGCCTCTTCCGACTTTTGTGCTAGTGGAGGTTCTTGTTCCCACAATGCAATGCGTATTTAAAAATTATTTTTACAAACTTTTCTTAGAGTGTAGGGCCAGGCAGGACTCCTCCTGTATGTCCATCCATTTTCACTGACTTTCAGTATTTCTGGCAATGATTCTGGGGCACTGACTTCATGCAACTAATTGCACAAAATGAACATCCTCAATGGCTACAAAATAACATTCCCAACATTAACCTACTCTGTTCACATTTGTCTTGATAATAGTCAAATCTCAAATAAAAGCCGCTATTGAAATAATGGCTGAGTCGTGTGGCCGCCAGGGACAAAGTAAGTTCTGTTCCTACAAAAGCTAGGTAAAAGCATTGGGAAATACTGAGTGACATAACCCACCCGTTTCAAATGTTATCAGCCGATTGAATGAACATTGTCGGCTGTTATCGCTAAACCATTCTAATACTTCATGGGTCAAACTGTACCTATACCACATTGAGAAAGGGAAAATTAACGTTGTGGATTGAAACAATACAACTTTAGTTTTAGGCAACAAAACTACTTGGTTAGGTTTAGGAAAAGATTGTGGTTTGAGTTGAAATAAGTCCTACATAAGTTACGTAACAAAACTGCAGTAAAAATAAGTCATTGATTTTTTGGTTTCACACCGCCGGACGCAAACAGTGGTCTCCCAAGTGAAAGTCCTGTTTCCATTGCTCCTGACCGCCACCCCAAACAGACTTTATCACTCTTTATACTATGTCAGCTGACTTCCTCCTTTGCTCCCGTCATAATTACTACAGCCACTAGAAGTCGGCATTGTCTTCTTGTATTTGTATTGGTGATCAACCATGTGAATAGATGATAAAGGCCTTCCGAACCTACGAATAGGTGTAGCAGGCCCCTTCTAACCCTTTTCTATGAGGCCGATAAAGGCTGATAACATCCATACAACATACTATGTCAGCTGACTTCCTCCTTTGCTCCCGTCATAATTACTACGGCAACTAGAGGTCGGCATCGTCTTCTTGTATTTGTATTGGTGATCAACCATGTCAATAGATGATAAAGGCCTTCTGAACCTACTAATAGGTGTAGCAGGCCCCTTCTAACCCTTTTCTATGAGGCCGATAAAAGCTGATAACATCCAAAGCGGCTGTATTACCTGTCCTATAATAACTAATACGGTAAATTAATTAATTAATCAACCATGTCAATAGATGATAAAGGCCTTCTAATTGTAAAGTAGCACTAATTCCATCAGTAAGACAACAGAGTCATGTCATATGACTTTTTACAGGGGGTACCTGTGCTGAGCTGAGCGTTGAGCAATCGTTACCTTTTAAAGTTATGTCAAGGTGTGTTGGTTTGCAGCTTAAAACTAACAGCTCATTTCTTGCACTATTCCTCTCTGTAACGTTTTAAAACTGATTGATTGGCCAGTTGCGCTCAATGTGTCTCGACCATGTTGTGTAGACTGATTTTTATTGAAGATCTGCACCACTAACTCTATTTGTTAATTCATTTACAAATGCATTTTATTTCCTACAGCTTCTTTTTTTTTTTAAGCTAACATCAACAAAACTTCACATTTCCTGCAGACCTTTCACTGTTTACAAGTTAGAAATAAAAGTCTGTCTCCAATGTAAGCCTTTTTCAGATACCAGCCTTGGCCACTATTACAGTATTTCCTTTTTTAATCCACATTTTACAGTGGTGTGAACCTCTCTAGTATGGCTGAGTTCTTTTTCTATCTTATCTAAACTGCTATTTAAATTGACTGAACGCACTTCTAAAGTACCACTTTTTCAATAAACACAAACACAGAATCAGGGATCCCTTCGCTAATGGATATTAAATGTTCTGATTGCAGCATGGCAATCAGTCCTTGTGGCAGGGTCATGGGAGGCTAATGGGTAGGCAAGGAGGTTGAATGTTATGGGAGCTATCTAAGAACTTCCTCCTCACTCTCACACTCACACACACACACACACACACACACACACACACACACACACACGCACACACGCATACACACACATCCCTGTCCTTCTATCTTTGTGAAGACACTCATTGACATAATGCATTCCCTAGCTCCTTACCAACCTTAACCATAACAATTAAATGCCTGACCCCAACCCTAACCATAACTCTAACCTTTTTTTCAAACCTGAACCTTAAAACCAGGTCTGAACTCTCAAACAGGCCTTTGAAGTGGTAAAGACCGACCGCAATGTCTTCACTTTCCAAAAATGTCCTCGCTCTGACGGTCTAAAAACTCACATCGGTCCTCACAAGTAGAGACACACACAAAAACACAATGCACCATTAGTCCGTTACCTCCCTGTCACCACCATGTCTGTGCTCATGGTTCTATTGTTCTAAGTATTAGTGCTTGAAAACCTTGGAAACCGTCATGTCTGGGTTCGTAACATCATCCGGCGACACTCTGCGAATTTCACCGAACTGTATTTACCGTATCTAGCAAGCCACATGTCGCTACAGCGGTATGAATCAAAATAAACAGATTGTGCCATGATTTAATTGCAATAGATGGATCAAAAGAATCCCGAAATAAGACGACAAGCAAAAAACTTTAAAAAACACTTGTTTACTGAACGGAGTTCTGATCGATCAGTGCCAGGCTATGCTAACATTGTAGCTGCTCCATCAACACTCAACATAACATCATCCAGGCATATTTATTTAATTTATACACCAAGTTTGGTCCGGTCTCTGTACAAATATGATGTACTGTCATAGCTCTGGGTGACCACAGATAGTTAAAATAATCTTTCCTTCATTTCTGATTCAACAACGTCAGGACGTCAGTGACGGCAGGAAGTAACATCGTAACTACTTCACGTAGATTTCAACGCCAATAGGCTTTTGTGACAAAACGCCACACAAAGTTCTTGCTCGAGTTGAAATATTTCAATACACGGACGATGCAAATTTGCGTCCATTGCACTGTTCGTGTCACCCGGCACAAGCTTGCGTCCATTGGCGTCTATACGCCTCTTAGCGTTGACTTTGTATGTAATCATGCCACGGGAAAAGTTCACGCGTTTGGTGTGAATGCCCCATAATGCTGTTTTTAGAATTTTTAAATCATACTGTGATTTCTCACTACTTTAACCTTCCAGGCAGCATTGGTTTGAAAAATGAACATTAAGGAGGCGATCCATTGCACAGAACATGATGAGTGTTTCACAACGTCAACTCAATGTAACCTCAGCGAAAATTCATTTTGGTAAATTTGGCTTATTCCTGTTTTATGACACCTAATTGACTGTGGTAACTTAGTCAGACCTGGTCAGGAGCAGGTTATTATTATTATTATTAGTAGTAGTATTATTATTATATATAGCCTTGAAACATTGTCAGGACCAGCATATGACTAGATTTTTGAATTAATAAACCTTGTCAATTTTGGACTAAAATACCAATAGGGAGTCAAATACTAGGGGAAAAAAATACTAGTGTGATAAGCCATGTCCAGCAAAACCATGTACCATATACCAAACCTCAGTTTAGTATGTGGTTTATTATAACACAGTTTGTAAATCCAAGCACACAGATTAATGAACTATACGTTCACAGATTATTAAATTATATATACACTGATTAACAAACTGTAAAGGTTGGTAAATCCGGGTTCCAGACTATGCATCTGGCATTCACTAGCTAGTAAAGCTATTAAATGGATGTATTTATGTATTTATGCAATAACGATCCTAAATGGGACATTATCCATTTTCATCTATGCAGCTATATTTTAGTTATATTTATTTTGTTGCTTGGATATAGAAAAGGCTGCTCCCAGTTTTTCTACTTTTGTGTGACTTACTTTTGTATTTCTTTATGAGGAGATGTTACAAAGGATGCATTGTAGTCTAAAAGCTACATTGATGCGATTAAACATTCATATCATTTCATCAACGTTATGCAGGGAGGATACTGCAACACATGGTTCAACTTTTTCAAATAAAATGAATGCATTTATTGACATACTTTCTTTATGTGTTCGGTCAGACATCAAGACCAGTTAGCTTCAGTGCCAGTTACATTCAATATTACAATTCAGTGGACTAACAACATGAGTGAATGGTTTGGCACACAGAGCACTGAAAATAAAGTGCTTCTTTCTATTTATTGAATCAAGAATTGATTCATAATCAAATCATGACACCAAGAATCTAAATCAAATCAAATTGTGAGACTCCTAAAGAAGTCATTTTTTCCACTTTTAAAGTCTCTTCATTTTCTCCCCCCTGTGTTTGTAGCTGCAGCGTTCTTGCGACCTGTAACAGATGGCTTTATTTGTGGTCAGAGCGCAGGTTGCGCCTTGCTCCCAGTGCCTGTTTGTATGTTTGTATCTCTTTGCTGGGGCCATAATCTGAACTGCAGGCACTGTGACACGACCAGCTATCTGCTCCCCCCGGTCGAAGGTGAAGCCATCTACGAGCATGGAGGGGTTGGAGGCTTGCATGTGCGTAGCAACAGAGGGCAGAAAACCACGGAGATGGCGGTGTAGCATGCAATGTCATACCAATAAATAATACTTACATAAATATCTGCACCATAAAATCCATCCTGGTAAACAACACTGCAGAGGATGCAAAAAAACACAAACAAACAGACAAACAAACACACAATAAAACAAAAACATCCATATTAGTGCATGTTGACATGCAGGCAGAGGGCTAGCTACCAACCAACCCCCCATCTCCACAATCCAAAAAACAACTCAAACAAATAAAGACATAAGAGGAGCAGAGGCAAAAGGGGGGGGGAATACAGCAGGCACCCTTCTCTAATGGCTGGGTAAGGAGGCTGGGAAGATCCAAAAACACTCTCACTAGGTCATATTTAACAACAAGGAGTCCAATCAGTAGCATCACATTTAAACTAAGAGGTGTATATCTAAAAAAAAATGTACAGTATATCATGATTTTTCTAGTATGATGACGTAATGCAAGCCACTGGTGAGAAATAGTAAAAAAAAAAAATGTCCTTGCCGTATAGAAATGTATATATCATATTTTGTTTTAATAACTCATCTGCAAAAACGTATGGCTTTGGAAGGCCAAGGAACGAGGTTATGTTTTCACCGGCGTTGGTTTGTTAGTTTTTCCGTTTGGAGGATTACTCCAAAAGCCCGCGATGGATTTTAATTACATTTTTTGGAGGGGTGGGGTGTGGCACAATGAACGATCCATTCGATTTTGGTGGTGATCCAGATCATGATCAGGCTTCAGGATTTTTTTTTAATAACTCCGCTCAGCCTGTGCATCAATGCCACAGGCTTTAAGACATGCGCAGTGTAACTGATGACGCGTTCATGACGCGTCACCCTGCCTCTTTCCTTCTGCCGGCAGAGAAAGGGACAGAGAGAGAGCGGGGGGTGGAGGGAGGGAGGAACACCTGTAGATTTGGCGTTTTTTTCACATTAAACTCTGTGAAATGACAGTTGAGTTCGACAAAAGCACACTTGTTGGAAAGAGTAACTCCGAGTACAGTTCTAGTTAACGTAACATATTTTGAGGATTATAAAGTATGTAAAGGAGCATTGGCCTTTCTTAACGCAGAATACGCAAAGTCTGAACTTATTGTGTTATTGGGAGTTTGAACTGGGTTAGTTTAATTATGGAATCCAAACGTTCAAGGTCAAGAGGATTCAGCACACAAATTTTGCAATTGGGAGAACAGTCATACACTGTTGGTAGCTATACCTACGTAAAGTAATACGTAATAGTGAGCCAGGACAGGTGACGTAAAGAAATTCCACGTAGGGAGAAGGTACTTATATGAGTAACTTCTGTACTTAAAGGCGGGGTTGACGATGTTATCCAGTATATTTGTTATATTGGTAGAAATGGTCTTTACACCCAGACAGAGATCCATTACTCAATAGCTCTGAAAAAGGACCGGAAAAGAGCCGTCATCTGTAGCTGCTGTAATCCTGTAAAAAACGTCTACCGATTACTGCCTCGCGGTCTGCTTGGAAAGAACCAATCAGATGTCTCCCTGCTCGTACTCTACCCTTAGCGTGAACCAGCCTGAACTCAAAGCATGTCTCCGCCGTACGTTTCCTGGAGAATGGAAGAGAAAGCTCAGCCCTGCAGTAGCACTAATGCAGTTACTTGTCATGAGGTAGCGTTGTTGAGTTGAGGTCCTCTCTCCGCTCTGTGTCTGTGACGTAGGTACGATGCGGCGGTGCTCGTGCATGTGTGTGAGTGCGAGGAGGGGGAGTGGGGGGGGGGGGTGGGGGGTGGAGGGTGGTTTAGACGGAGCCCCAGAGGCAATGCTAATTTCAAATTATGCTAGCTATCCAGCATCGTCGACCCTACCTTTAAGTAACACCACTTAGTTATTTTAACACGACCCACCATCTTTTCCTAAACCTAATCAAGTAGTTTTGTTGCCTAAACACTGCAGGGGCTTGAACAGGCGCACCGATCGCTCATGTTGCCGGACATTTGTAGGAAAATGTACAAAAAATAACAAATTTACTTTTTGTACAACCGTTGTATGAGGATACGTTGACCTAGACCATGAATCCAGATTAGTGAGTTAGCCGGCTTTCTTTGGGCTTAACTCAGGTTTTCCGGTATCACAAAGCTGGCTCACTTTTACCCATGGTAGATCGCCATGGTAACCTGTGCCGTAGGCTAACCTGCATGACTCATCAGTCATCGTTCCAACAGGATCCCGATGGGGACTTCAGCACTGATTTTAAAGTAAAGTGATAAGTAATAGAGAGCAATAGATATGTGCATGAGTCAGTAGAATCAATTTGCCGTTCAAGGCTTTCCATTCCCACTCCGGTTTTAACACAGAGCTTCTAACAAAGGAGGCGACTTTGTGAAGATAATTGGAAATAAAAACTATCTGTTGTCTTTTATTAGAAAAAAAATAATCCACCCACATGAACATTTCAGTCAGACAGACCTCATCAAAACATGAACCACTTTCCTTCTCTGCTTTGGCAGCAGAAACAATCTCACGAGTCATTTGAAAATAAAATTAGTAATTAATTATTTTCATGTTTCTTATGTGCGTCACATATTAATAATAGTTTGTTCATCATTAGACAAAAAAAAAGCAAAACATACTCGCTCTATACTACAGACATATAATTCCAACACATAGTTATAGCCTTACTTTGTATATTTGGAATTTCGTTCTCGTGTTTCTACCTTGTTTTAGTTTTTTTTGCTGTTGCTATAACCAAATATCCCCGCAGGTATCACCATTTCATCACATGTCATGGTTCGGAGGATGATGCTGATTGTCGTTCACACGTGCCTCTGTCATGTGATTGTGCTCATGGCTGGATTGGAGAACGCAGAGTAAGCAGAGCCAGTTTATAACCAGCTGCGTGATACCATTGAGGATCACCAATGTTAGGCTAAGTGAAGCAGGTAACCCAAAGACCCACTCTTAGTTCATGATACAGGCCTCAGGGCTCAGGTGGTTATAACACAGTAGTTATCCTCAATGTAATGTATATTTACAATAAAATGTAATATCTAACACCACACTGCCTCTGATTGTTTTCATTCATATGTGTTTATTCATTTGTATTTATGTGTGGAAAAGTTCAATTATAATACATGCAGTATTCAAGTCGATGTAGGACGCAGTTGTCGTGACTGTTTACTGAATTCTTTTTTCAACTGTGTTAACAGGTCATTACAGTTTTTCCACCTGCTAACACACTAATATGATATATAATATTGAACAATTATTGAAACTGTCACTCAGAGAGCATAAACCTCAGTCTCCAAAACTCTTAAACAAATTTTCGGCTTTGCACGCAATTTGCAATTCACAGTTCTCTACATAAGACACAGGAATCTGACATAAAAGTAAATTGTGTGTCCTTGAAGCAACTCATAACGTAATACCTGCACATAACGTAATAACTGCGCATAATATAATAATTTAGATGTATTAAAAGCTCATAATGTAATAAAACCGGGAGCGCATAACGTAATCAGTTATTACATTATGAGAATATTATTACATCATAAACTTAGCAAACAAATATTGAATAATGTAATAAACTCAGCGCATAATGTAATACATTTAAAAAAAGAGTACTCTCCTTGTCTTCTTAAAGCAGAGGAACCTTCTAATTTTACATGACACAAGCGGAGGAGTTAATTTAAAGCAGGACTTTGTCTGTTTGGTCAAGAGGACATGGTCTTTCTCAGGCTGCAAATTATCAGCTAAAGAATCTCAAATATATATTTGTTGCAAAAATGGCACAAAAAGATCTCTGAACAAGTTTGAAATTCTATTGAAAGTGCCAAGCATTGCCAGTCTGAGGGACTGCATTGAGGCCAGTTTAAAGGACTGCACTGAGGCCAGTCTAAAGGACTACATTGAGGCCAGTCTGACTAATCTTCTTGCCACTTATGTTTTTACTATGCGTTATTGATTCTTATATATTGTATTGTTCTATGAATTCCACCTTCGATTATCGGCTTAGCTCGCTTAGAACTTTGACCGAGGTGGTACTAAAAAAAAAGTACCAGTTACCAGGTGCTATCCACAACTTTTGCTAATGGAAATGCAAAAATAGCCATTCTAAAGTGTAATGAACTGAATTGAACTGTACTGTACAGTAGCTGTGTTTCCATTCACATACTTTTATGCATTAGAAAGCTGTGTGGAAACGGCAAAATTCGATAAATCTTCCTCAATTGCGAACAAATTGCAGGCTTTTTTACACTTGCGGTGTTTTTTTGCCTTCGTCGAAAAAGAGTTGGTGAGCTAAATGTGTTCTGGAAAAACCTATGCCAAATACATTTTTGACACAGCGAACATTTAACTCATATGACTGATCAGCTATTTTCTGCTGTCTGCGTCTTCCCAGATATATATTTAATAAAACCAGTTGATGGAAACGCGCCTAATACTCATTTCCTTTTTTTTGCAACATTTTTGCTTAAAGGGACTGTTTGTAAGAATCAGAAATTGCTTGTTAACAGCGACACCTGTGGCTGTTAAGTCAACGAAAGTCAGCGCCCTGTTGCTCGCGCTTGTGCTCGCTCTACATAGACATGAACGAGCATCGCTCAACACAGTGAGGCGACACACGTCAGCTAAAAGCACAATATCACTCTATACTTCACCTGCTTGGCAGTAATGTTAGCTGACTAGACGAAGGTCTCTCCATGAATCAATGCTGATAGTAGTGTTGGCTTTTCCTGCCTCAGCCTCCCGACCGCGGCCGGAGGGAACAGGGGAGACACCGGAGTTTTGGTCGGAGATACGATAACGTTACTCGCTGCGGAGCCCCGTCACTTCACAAGACACGGGAAACCTCTGTTGGTCTGGAGGAGCTGCAGCAGTTATTTCTGCACAAACGTCCACTGTACATTCACTAGATATTCTCAGAGCTAAACTAACTCTTCTGCAGTGCGGAGTGTGCGCGCATGCACATGTAGAGGTGGAGCGAAACAGCGAGACCGAGCGCGGTGTGTGAGTGAAGGCAAGCAGGCAGAGGAGCAGAGACTCCGGTCCTGGAGACCAAAGCTACGGTCTCCCCCGCGTCCTCCGACCGCGGCCGACACTGTTCTGCAAGACGGGCTTCACTAGATAGAACAGCGTAGCGACACGTGAGCGCGCATGGGACACCGACCCGCAATGATTTATACGTGTAAGAAGTTACAAACAGTCCCTTTAAAATTCTCTTGACATTTTCCATTTTTGTGTCCTGATCTGCAGTAGAATCCCTCGTCTAATGATATTAAATCACTGGATGACCATTAGTGCTGAGATTAAAAACCTCCCTCTATGTGCAGTGTACGCAACTTTATGTGTGCGTGTATGTGTGAGAAAGAAAGAAAGCATTCCTCATATAGCCTCCAATAAGACGAGCACGACACCACCGTCAGCACCGCATTATGATAGCGTTCCACTGAACAAGAAGATCTTCTCAGAGGACCAAACTTGTAATTTCACCAGCCAATAGACTGCTCTCACACCGTTAGTGCTATCTCTGATAATCAATAACTTCTCAAATGTCAAGGTGGCCCGGAGAGCAGCTTCACTCATTAAAAATGTATTCTGGTTGGATTGCAGCACAGTTACATGCTCATATTGGCTTATTGTTACTATAGACTGTTATATCAGGCCCCCCTTAAAGACACGAACACACACACACACACACACACACACACACACACACACACACACACACAGCAAAGCAAACTCGGTTTCCTAGCTGATTTATTTGGAGTCGGCTCGTCGCCACTCAAGACAGTTTTAATAAAAATACATCACGGTCCACATTAATAATTCACCACCCGACTGCCACCGGGGCAATTAAGTGGTGCAGCAGCGTTAATGAAAGTACAATCTGTAGCACATATCTCTTTATCGAGACCGTGCCCGATTCTTCACCCAAACACCCGTCTGCCTCATCCTATGTGATGGCTCCTCTACGGCTCACAGTGACACAGTGTTGTTGTGGGCGAAGGTGCAGTTCATTCCTCCAACAGAAAGCCTTTGGATAACCCGCACATCTGTGTTGGTGGATTTTGTATTGTATATTATTTCCATTTCATAAACTAATAAATAAAATACCATATATTCTCAAATAGCAGCCTCTACCGACTGGAGAAGCCTTTATTTGAAACAGGCTTACATTAGAGACGGGCCTTTATTTCCAATTTCCCTGCTGTTTTATAAGAAAAGTTCATATTTGTGAACCAGTGATTGTGAAATATAAGATTAATTTATAGTTCTTACTTTATGAGTAAAATAATTAAACTAAAACAATAATATACTTTCCTTTCAGTTTGAATATGTTGTTTTTCTTAGAACAACAAAACAAAAAGCACATGTAGGTGTTGAGGGAAAAGTAACATTTTTAAATTAATTAAATATCAAAATAAAATAGTAACTTCAGTTAAACGAACTGAAACAATAGTATTAATTTCCATTTGCTGCCAAACTTTGTGTTGTTTACCGATGAGAAATGTGATGCTTATTGGTCACTTTGAGCTATTGTCCTCAGTCACTAACAGTACATGTGTTTCCAGCGACCTATTTCTATGAGCTTTTTCTGCTTGTGCAGGAGTCGATAACGTTACTCGGGGAAACAAGACACGGGAAACCTCTGCTGGTCTTGAGGAGCTGCAGCATTTATTTCTGCGCAAACTGAAACATCTACTGTACATTCACCGATATTCTCAGAGCTAAACTAACTCTGTCTTCTGCTCCGTCAGCTCACTTGTTCGCTCACACACATTTGCCGCCGCTCTCGCTCTCTCTTGCTTCACCACTCACTTCCCATGTACACACACTGGCTCTGCTCTTCTCCAAATGACCTTCACGCTCCTCACTGGCTCTAGATAGGGTGTTTTCACATCGGCCACCATAGTCGTTCTACACGCTTGCAACCTCACGCTGGATGTCGCCAGATGCTGTCACTGGACCTTTAAACGTCACTCAACGCACGACGTGGTTAGGGACATTCCGCCCCGGTCGACATTTGCATCGGCAGGGACCCCGTCCTTCCCCGGCAGGGAGAGAGGGTGCAGCGAGCACTTTGTCCACGGCCCTCTGAAGCACCTTCGCCCCGAACCTTTCCAAGCCGACCTAGAGCCGGTCGCGGTGCACCGCCTCGTATGCGGGACTCCCCAGCCTGCCGTGTGTCGCTCACACCCTCCAGCTGGCTGTTAACGAGGGTCTTTTGGCACAGAGAAGTACTCGTATCGGTACTCGGTATCGGCGAGTACCCAAATGTAAGTACTTGTACTTGTACTCAGTCTGAAAAAGAAGTGGTATCGGTGCATCCCTATTTTTAAGTATGTTATCTCGTTGTGCCCTCTCCTTCTGCAATGATTTAAGGGCACTGACTGGAGAATTATCTCCACCAACTGTTTATCTCCAGGAACCAACCCCTAATATTCACAATAGTTGATGAAAACTCTCATTAAATCAGATTTTATTTTTCATTTTTGGGGAAATTAGAACTACATTTGGATGGAAATCTGACTAATGTTAGCAGGAGAGAAAAAACAAAAAAATCTGCTCCCATCCTTTTAAAAGACTCCCAGCCAGCCTCCTTAGTGTTTGCTTGCAGCCATAAAGAGCAAGATAAATAAAAAAGAACCAACAGAATAATGGCAAATCAGATCTGACTGCCCACAATACACAGCTCCGCTTGGCTCATCTCCAGAGCATTTTAGCCATGGAGGGTCAGCCAGAGCTGCTGCTGCTGGGGGCTGGGAAGATGCTTTTTTTTTCTTCTTTTCTTTCTACTTTATTTTTTTTTTTGCAGCAACTGGGTAAACTCCAAAAAGTGGTCACAAAAGTGGAGGACCTCCCACCATGAACATAGCCTCTCTCACAGCCTCTCTCAATGACACCACAGTGTGAGTCCGTGCAAAGGCACATGTCTCGGGAGCATGCCTGTTGGTTGAATTCAGCATGCTGTGGAAGTGTGTTATCGCTGTGAGGCGAGGCTGGCATGCACCGCTTCGCTGACTCTGAGCACACTGAGATTCAGGACTTGCCATTGGATAAAGGAAAGAGAGAAGGAGAGACTTAAAAAAAAAAGGGAAGAAATGACAACAGGACATGAAGAGCGAGGAAGAATGCTCACCCTCCGTAAGCTGGAATGTGGGGAGGCGGAGCGGCCGCCCTGAATGTGTTGTACACGGTCCGTCCTCGACCTCTTAGGTGGGCTCCTCTGTATGCTGCTGCTGCACTGGCTGTTGGGTAGGGAAAACCTGGTACTGGAGACAGAGAACAGAACATGATGCACACCTTCCCTGCTGTCTGCGTAAGGCATTATTATAGCACAAAGATCTTTACACCTGTACATTAGCTTTTGAATTATGGAGAAAATGTGTGAAAGTGTTCTCCCATTTTCCAGTTGTGGAAATAAAAAGGTAAGCGGAAGAAAGAAATAAAGAGATAGCGGCAGTGGAGTGGAGCTACTGCAGTGGTATTGTTATTAACTTATCATTAATCTTAATTGGGGACGACTGACACAAAGCTTAATTTGAGAGCTGGGGGTGAGTGAAGGTTGAGAAGGAGATCGAGGTGCCGTATCCAACCCTAATTATACATCTCTTCAAAAAAGGAGATCTAATAAAATGCTAATAGAAACGGTGAATCATTCATTGACTTGATGAAAAATGGAAGGGTTTGAGCCAAAGGATAAGAGTTTCTCAAAGAGAGACAAGGAGAGGGTGTGAGGCTGGTAATTGTTCCTATTCATCTTTTGTCACCTTGATTTTAGGGACCGAGTGGCCTGGCTAGCCCTTAAAGTCAACGCTGATGACACTTCCCCAATGCTACTGCTGGTGATACGGCCTGAATGAAAAGGAGGAGGAGTGCTTGGCATAATATGCAGATAGAAAGAAAACTAAGAATACTGAGGAAATACTGCAAACTCATTGACAACGTTTACAAATTACTGTCTGCTACTTCAGTACCACGGACAGTGCCGTGGATTTATCAATACACAACACAGTTACTGTAAGGTATTGATATTTCAGAGCCGTGGTCAGGGCCATAGATTCTAACTTGCAGTAATCTCAGTCAGATAAAGAGTCAATGAGTCAGGCGAACTAGACCAGAGGTTCTCAACCTTTTGTGACTTGACGCCCACTTCTGATTGGTAAAATAATTCCGAGGACTACCTTCCCAAATAAATGACAAACTGGGCTATAAATATGTGTTATGCCACCATCAGGTGTAATGACCCACATAAATATTCAGCCTACCCTCACACATCACTGCCTGCCATTATGAATCCAAACTATTCAGGGTCATATTTCCTCACCACACGCTTTAGAGCTTTTACTGGTGCAGGGTTGTCTCCAACATCACTTTGCTTTTCAAAAAACCCTCCAATTTGTGTCAATGCATCCGAGACATATACGTCTGTAAAGGGGAGACTCGTGGGTACCCATAGAACCCATTTACATTCACATATCTTGAGGTCAGAAGTCAAGGGACCCCTTTGAAAATGGCCATGCCAGTTTTTCCTCGCCAAAATTTAGTGTAACTTTGACTAGTGTTATTTAGCCTCCTTCCCGAAAAGCTAGCATGGCATGGTTGGGACCAATGGATTTCTTAGGGTTTTTAGTTTCATATCATTCCAGTATCCTTCCTCTAGCTTTAAAACCCGCCCGCTACAACCTCTGAAAAACAGAATAGATGCCATTGGATTTTGAAGAGGTTAATTCAACCATTTGTCAGTACCTCCGCGGCCCACTAGGTGGTGCTCTGAGGCCCACCAGTGGGCCCCGGCCCAGTGGTTGAGAATAGCTGGACTAGACTACCTCTCTGCCCTTGCAGTCTCTCTGCTATAGGGGATGACAGGTTGACAGGGAGGAAGTCACAAGGCTTCATAAGCAAATTGCAAGTCAAGGTAGTTAGGGTTTGAACTTCTTCCTTAAGCCCTCTTCTATCATTCTTCACACAACTGCTTTTGTCTCTTATCACGTGGAGTGCTACACCATGAAGTTGAGGAGAGACTGAATGTGTGCGCCGTCATCCGCATTTCTATAGTTCATCGCCTCTTGCCCTTTCTGTGACGGATTCGAGTGTGGCTGTTCAGAACAGCTTTAGACACGTTCGGACTTCACTTCACATCTGAAGCATGCTGAGACCTTTAAAATGATCCGTTTATGTTTTCCTGCCAAGCGATCTCTTGTCATTGAGCAAAAAAATCCTTTCTCAGGAGAATTGTGAGGTTTAATGATTGTCTAACTTTGACACTAGAGACCACTGTTCACATCCCATCTCAGCCCAAGTTTCTTTCAACTGTTTCTAGAAAATAATACCAATAACTAGAAAGGCACTCGGAGAGCGCAGACCTCCGCTAAGGTGCGTGACTTTTAAAAAACAGATCACAGCTCCCAGGATAGGGTTTATAAAAGCAAATCAAAACTAACATTTTGTTTTATTTATTTTCATTCTGAGACAGTTGACAAAGAGATTTGGCTGTGGTAATTCGGCGAGTCTTCAACACTGCCTTGTGAATCGTAAGCTGTTCTGCTATCAAAACATCTGAACCAATTAACCACGAGAACAGGTCCTGGCCTCTATCTTGGACGGCTGAAATAATAACCAATTAATAACATAATAGCACAAATTACTAATACATAAGGAGCCTGAAAAAAGCTCATACACACCTCACAGATGTGCACATCCATGCACATCACACACACACACACATACACATGCCCCAATGGCATTTTGGGTACTCGAAAGGTGAAACAAAGGTAAATCAATACAAAGCCATTTTGTAATTAAAAGAACGTGGGGGTGAATTAGGCAAACGACTGTCTGGAGAAATTGAAAGTATTGATTTTAATTTACAAAATATATTTCACACCTTTTAATGCCCTTGCACAAAATGGACAATTAGATTTCCTTCTCTCTTGTCCTTTGCCTTCCTTCACTCCTCCTCCTCTCCTCTGCCACACTCGTTTATCTGTCTCTCTTCCTCTTATCACAAAATCCAGGTATTTTTCACCTTAATGGCCCTGGTTAATGACATGGTGATGGTGGTGGGGGGTTGGGTGGTGGGTAAAGGGTTGGGGGAGGTGAAGGCTGGGATGGTCAAGATTGAAGATGGCTTGCGGGTTGCAGAATGTGCGTTTGTTTTTGCAGCGGAGATGACAGCCTGTTGTTGCGTTTGTGCGAGTCAGCGTAGTTCTCAGGCTATAAACAGACTTTTTACTGGTTGCTTGGAAGGTGATGAAGGTTAAAATGAAGAGGGTTTGGGGATGGCATGGGAGGACAAAATGAAGATGTCGAAGAAACTGTAGAACAAAAGGAAAGAGGAGGGGGGAAGATAACGACAAAGGAGATGGTGACAGATGGAGAAGGGCATGTCCTCTTACCTGCATAGAATTCGGGGCTGTAGACAGCGCTGACCACTGGATTTAACTTCCAGCCTGAAATAAGACAGACAGCAAGACAAAGAAACAGGAAGAGAAAGAGGCAGAACAGGGAACAGTGTGTTGAATCAAACCTCAAATGTTTTCAGAAACATCTTGTAGAGTACTGTTTAGCTGTAAAATGAGAAAGTTTTGCTCCGGCCGGTGGGCGGTGCTTGGTTTTGACTGGACAAGGTCACAAACAAAGTAGTGAACACATTCAAATTGTGACGCCCATGATGGTGTTGGATCAAACGTTAAAGGGTTGATTACAATTCATTTTGAGGGGACCCAATTTCATGGCAATCCGTCCAATAGTTGTTGAGATATTTCAGTCTAGACTAGGGATGTTAGTAATTAACCGTTTAACTGTTAACCGACATTAAGAATTTTAACCGATAAACGCTGTCAGTTAAATGGTTAAAAATATATATATTAAGAATTAATTAAGAAGCTGAGCAAAACTCAGAGGAGCGACTCGTCAGTTTAAGGAGAAAATCTGGTCCACCTTAAAGCTGAAGTAGGCGAGATTGGAGCAAATATGATTAAAAAATGTTATTTTTATAAAACGGTCACTATATCGTGACAGTAGTACATGAAACAGGTAACCTGAAAAAACATCATGTTCCTCTGTGTCCTCCGGTGCTCTTAACAGCATCTGTAAGATTTCACATACCGGAGGAAAACAAGCAGTAAGAGCTGATCTGAGGTCTGCTGTCCAGCTGCCGTCTATGAGAGCCGACTGTCAATCACTAGCGAACTCCGACCAAACGGTCAAACTAGGCAGCGCTGATCAAATATGAATCAATATTCTGTTACGTTAATGCCTATTGCTCTTTTCAGAAACATCTTGTAGTGTACTGTTTAGCTGTAAAAAACGCCAAGTTCTGGTCACATGACCAGAACACAGCCAATAGGAATGCTCTCTCAATGAAATGACCTGTGATTGGTCAAAGTCTCCCGTCACGGGCTCGATTTTGTAAAGCCTGAAAACAGATCCATGAGGAGGTGCAGAAGTCTAGTTATCTCTCAGAACACTTGAATTACAATATGCTGAAAGGTTATTATGGAATTTTTGCCCAATGATGCCAAAAATATACTGCCTACTGCCACTTTAACAGCCCACCTTAAGAGAGTCTGAGCCGGAGTGACAGATACAGGAAGTCGACCCAGGTCTTGAGCGGAGCACAGAGCCGAGGAGTTGTAGCCTCCTAGCATTTATTCACCGACAAATAAACTGTACACTCACTGTCTGCTACAGCTACGTTCACAGCTAGAACGTCACACACACCTGGGTCTGTCGGAAACTTGCGTAAGTTTTGCTGCGCTGATAAAGTAACGTTACGCTGGGCAGACACACAGCTGACAACCTGCTAACCTAAACCAAAAGGTGGTGATGGTGGTGGCGGACTTTTACTGTGTAAAAGTGGCTGAATGTGTCTGATAATACACACAGCACCGCAGCTATTAACGCTCCCGGACGGGTGAACTGGGGACTCAGTTGTCTGTTGTGCTCATACACTGCAGCTGGCGCACCGCTGCACGAGACGCACTAATCTTGTCGGTTAACGAGAGTCAGTTATCGGTTAATTTTTTTTTTTTCAAAATTAGCATCCCTAGTCTAGACAAAAGTAGTGGACTAAGCAAAAGATTGACATTGTCATCCATGGAGCCACACCACCAGCATAGCTAAGACCCCTTCACTTCCCACAATGCAACTCAATTAAATCTTTTGTCAGGGCCTCGCTTGACTGGTTAAATAGGCTTTCAAACTCCATGTCCCCCAGTCTGCAAATCAAGCTTTCTGTCATAAATTTGTCTGTGAGAACTGAGAAAATTCTGATAACATCATCAGACAAAGGCATTACTAACTTGAAGCATCAGACAGTAGCCTATTTAAACTGCTGGATCTGGTGTCAAAGACGTATAAGAATGTCACACTACCTGCACTGGAATAAAACTTTCTAAGAGGACATAATGTGGGCATCATTACATTTCCTCTTGTGTTTTAATATTTCAGTTGGAGTTACAAATGAAATACAAGGGTACCAACTTGTTTAAGCATGTGTTGCTCATTTATCTGACAGGTAACTACTCAGTCAATGCCGAGCCAGCAGTGACTAGTGATAAAAATGACAAGCAGGCAGGACTATAGCCTAAACGTTAGGCTCCAATAAAACATGCTAGCTGCCTATTTCCTCAACTCCTTCCTCTTCTTCTTCCTATTTGCCCAAAAACGTTGGTGTGTGACAATCAGCCTGGACTGCCTGCCTTGATTTGTTCTCCGCTTTATCATCCAGTCTGACATAGTTGTCCACCTGACCAATTCTTGTTGCCTTGTGGCCATTTCTTTCCGTCACTATTTATCTGATTCTGGCACAGAAAGATGATGTAGCCGTCAATGAGCACAACACTAGAGCTTTTTGAATTACTGAAGAAATCTGGGACAACACAGGCTGTATTTTCCGCGGGGGGGGGGTGAACTGTTTTGAATGTCAGAGATACAGGTATCCAAACAAATGAGATGCAACAGGTTCAAGTTTATGTCCTATGTTGATTCACTTTTGCAAAACAATGAAACATGAAAAATTAACAATAGGGTGAATACTTTTTATAGCGTAGTAAACATTGACTTGGCCTTACCATTTGCATATGGGTTGACAGTCTTCTTATTTGTCATTACTCGTGCTGTTGCATTGTTGACCTACAGCAAATAAAGAGAGGTCCATGAGTTATGATACTTACACGTTAGTATAGTAAGTGCTATACTTGTTAGAGTAAAAATCTGCATGCATAGTTTCCTGATGTTGTAAACAAAGAGAGCAGTACACTGTAACACAGCAAACACCCATGTCATTTGTGTGTTTTCGGAATTGCATTCAGAAACACTTAAAAAAACATACAAGACAAATCTGTTTTCTTTCTCATTTGCATATTTTCTATCTTCTGACGTTTTTTTTTCCCGGCATGCTCTCCCCAATTATAATGACATTTCAATTACATACAGACAAAAGTAAAGAAACAACAGATGCACTTGGCAAATGACGTTTTGTAAATGTATAGATGCATGCGGTGGCGAGGGGGTGGGGAGGTGGGGGAGAAGGAGGAGAAGGAGAAAAAATCAGACAAAGAAAATGTCATTAGGGGGATGGGGAGAAGACAATATGTTGGGAGCATTATGCAACATCCAGTCAACCTTAAAAACGTGAGAGGAACTGTTGTGACAAAAGCAACACAAAGCATTCACACTCAGACAACAGTCTCTCTAAATTCATCGCAAGAATAATTATTGAGATCGAAAAACAACCAAAGAAAATAGATGTACTCAAATAAACCAACCAAGTCAATCAATCAACCAATCAAATCATTCCAAATTCAAACAACAGCTAACGGGGGAAATCAAAATAAGGGTGCATTGTCTTCCAAAGTAAAATAAAAATAAAATTAATAAATGGGTTTCCAACAATCTCAGATAGATGTGCAAAACGAATTCAAATCTCAGTCAGTATCGTTCGCACACGCAGCTCCAGGAGAACACTTAGTGAATGGGCACGCACGCCGACACGCATATATGTATGTCCATATACAGCATCAACTCAACCACAATTCAAAAAGAAATGTCACGTGAGTTTTAGCGTTGCAAACGTTCCAAAGAGAGAGGAAGAGAGAGAGGAAATGCTGGCAGAATGGCACGTTCGCCCACACTTACCATTCCCAAACCTCTTGGCCCCGCATACTTGTTTGTGTACTGTTACCGTTGTAACTGTGTTGGATGGGGCCCTAAACAAGCTACCGTTGGAAGGATGGTGGGGGAGGAGGGGGATGAGAAAGGAATAAGCAGCATCTTACTCAGGTGGCCAAGAAAACTTTGCAATCATTCCACTGCACAAACGCTCTCTTTTCAGCTATCTCTATACAAGCAGTCAGCTGGTTTCTTAAAGCATAACTCCGATCCATTTTGTCTTCATCCGTCAAACTGATTGATTTGACCAAAAAACGTCTAATATGCTTCCACTACAGAGATATATACATATTGGCTTATGGAAATGAATGTCATCTAAAAATCCTGTACATCTTATGACGTTTTGATGTTACCTGGGCCATTGCTTTAGCACTTCTTTGTCACGGACACACTACTATACTTCACTGCTACATACATTAATGTAGAGTACTGTTGCTGTCGGATCATTTTATCAATTCAGACATTCATGAAGATTCACTAAACGTAGGGATGTCCGGCAAAACAGTTGAACCTAACTCAAGTTTTGCAGGACCTCAATGCAATATCATCCGGCAAGGTGCTGCAGTAGCCAATTAAATACATGCAAGTGCAGATTCCTGGTAGATTACTCTGTAATGAGAACGCAGTATTTGTACAGTCTACGTTGTGATGTGGTGAAAGATGCAATAATTGTCCCTGTATGCGCCCACGTGGCTGTTTGTGGCCTTGAAAAGGCTGATGATGACGCAGTGTTCTTAGAGAGTCTAGAAGTCTGGAACCAGTACTACTGTGGTACCTGTAAAGCGCCTTGAGACATTATAATATGATATTTGGGTTAACCTGGAAATGTGAGAATCAAAGATTTGGAAGCTGTGTGAAATTTGATGAATCTGACTTTAATGTCTTAACACCCCTTTCACACCGAGGGCTCAACCAGGGTTGAACCGGTGTTGATTGTGTGTCTGAAAGGGTTAACCCACGTCGACTGACTGACTCGGCTACGCGACCCAGGTCGAGAGGTGGGTTGGACCCAGGTCGCTAACAACCAGGACGGGCCAATTGTCACTGGTCGGCGTGTAGCTCAAACAAACGGTGCGACGGCAGCAGGAATGTTTTCAATTACGTTGGAGGTGAACGACGGACAATTTGAACAACGTGGATATGTGGCGAGACTTTGAAGTGCGGGAGCTCCTGGCCATCCGTGGTGAGGGAGAAATGAATCGGTAGATGATCATTTGGACAAGCTCTTACATTATCCAACAGTTGCCACATGCCCAGCTGAAAAACTTTAGTAGGCTACTATATGTAGCAAATCTTTGCTGGGATGGTAAGAGTGAGTGAAATATATACATTTCAGTCTTCAGCAGTGTCTAATCCTTTTGTAAATGTTGCCTTTATTATCATATTAGATACTACAATGTAGTCTGATATATGATAAATGGGTACTGTAGATAGACAGAAGGAACTCTGTCTATCTCTGTAGGTTCATGAGTGTTGATTGATAGATACTGTAAATCTGTATGTTGTCTATATGTTTTTGCATACATCACAGCTGCACATAACATATAACATAGTTTAACATTTTACAAAGATAAAAATGATGTATGTACTATATTTACACCATATTATCCCCAAAACATGCATCATTCTGTGATATTTTGTGTTTTTGCACACATTAATGATGCCACTAACATCCCCTCTGTATCATCTTCCAGACGCTAATTGGTATGCATTGTTCCCGGGTTGTGTCAGAGGTCGTATCTGAATTGTCATGACCAGGGATTAACCCGTGTTGACTGACTTGGTTTGAATTGACAAAAGGAAGGGTTGAACATGGGTCAAATAACCCTGATCTGACCCTGGTCATTGGTGTGAAAGAGGTATTAAAGGATTCCAGATGAGCTACCATCCAGGCTCTTGCAGCATGTTAGACTATTGTGATTTTTTGATCTGAGGTTGGATGGCAATAAATTGGATTGAGTCACTACCTCAAGTGAGGGATTTCAAATATCGCACGCTCTTGTTAACAAGTGAATGTCAAATGGAACGATATAAAAAAATAAACTTTTAGGATTGATGCTGCATCTGCAAAATGCAGACGCTGTACCAGACCATCGCGGTGAAAAGGAAGCTTAGCGTGAAGGAAAAGCTCTCCATTTACCACTCAATCTACAAACGAATGGGTTTCCTTTGCAGGGTGGCATGGGCTCACCCTTTGCTCACCTGAGAACATGTACCTCTATTTTACGACAGGGATTTCAGAGTAGAACGGTTTCACCGTTGCATCAAAAGGAGCTAGTTGAGGTGGTTCCGGGGTTCTGATTAGGATTCCTCCTGGCCTTCCTTCCTTCCTGTGTAGGGAGGGCTACAGGGAGGAGACCCTAAGGAAGACCCAGAACACACCGGAGGGATACAAATCCCATCTGCATCCCCCAAAAGGAAGCTGGAGGATGTGGCATCTGGGCCACCAGATAAGCGACTGAAAGTGGACTGATGGCTGGAGGAGACTTGCTGTGGTGCCAGGGTAGTATAGCCTTTGGTAAAACCATAGAGATGAATGATTTTATATCTCTAGGTACAACAGGTGTACACATTGCCTGGTATGAATGATTGGCAATGGAAGACTGCAACTGTGATGTGATAAATGGACAGAGTTATGCTTCAAGGCTAGCGGTGTCTAGCTCTTGTTTCTCTTGAGTGGACACAAGACATTGAAATAGCATTTAAGTATTGTCATGCTACTGAATCAGGTTAGTTGTGAACCCTGCATTTCGCTCTCCAGGTGTCTCTCAAATTCCCAAGTACTTCCTCTGTCTATGGATAAGCAAGATTTGAGTACTTTTCAGGGGGGAAAGCTTCTTCCTTCATTTAACATACTGTATATAAGAACATATTTGCTTTGGAACATTTATGGCCAAGCTCCAAAGCAATCTTTGCACCTTCTTAAACACAAATATGCCTATTTATAATGCTGGGAAGTGTGTCATTTCTAAACCTTGGGTAAGGCCAATTGCCTTGACAGTACAAAATCAAGAAAACAGGAAAAAGGAACAAAACCAAAAGTAAACAAACAAAAAATAAAATAAGCAAAGTCTTTCACATACAATAATGTGTACTAGTAAACATGTCAACATTTATTTGAGTTTGGGTTAATGGAACTGCACAAGGAAAGGGAAATGATGAGGCTTGGATTACTTGACAGTTTGATGTCATGAGAAAGATGGCAAAGTGGGATGTGGCGGAAGATTGTCAAACACACACACACACACACAAACGCACACCAACACACACAAAGAGGAAAAAGGAGGACAGGGAGAAGGAAGAAGTATTTGAGAACATGCACCTCTATTTTACGGCCTTCTACCACGGTGCCGTGTAATTTCTCTCTGGCCCTGTCGGCGTCCACGCTATGCTCGAACGTTACGAACCCAAAACCCTGCATGCAGGACGGAAAGAGGCAAGAACAACATGCACATTATTTTTTACAAATTTATACTCAACAATACAGTGGAAAAACTGCTTGTGTCAATAGGAGCACAGTAAATAACACAATTTTCTACTTCAGTATCCCATATTAACCAATATCCAATGATATAACACAAAAAAAAGAAGCTAATTATTTGATGAGAGGAAACTGACCCTTCGCAAAGCCTTGCCCTCTTAGGTACTGTTACTATGCCTGTCAAGCTTTCCTTTCTAGCATGGCACATATTCAGTTGCAATTTAAAGGTCCCATATTGTAAAAAGTGAGATTTCCAGGTCTTTTATATTATAAAGCAGGTTTAAGTGCTTTAAAATTACTGTTAAACTATCAAAACACTCAATATACGCTTGTTTGAAACAAGCCGCTAGGATTTCTGTCCATTTGTGATGTCACAAACATACAATATTTATACCATTACACAGTTTTAAACGTAAACATTCTAAATGTGTCCCAGTTTATTTCCTGTTGCGGTGTATGTAAATAACATCAGCTGACAGGAAGTAAACATGGACCCAGACTGTTGCCTAGCAACGCAATTCCATTGCAATTCCATTGAAATGCACTAAAACTTAGCGTTTCAGACAGAGGGTGAATACAGGTATATTCAGGCAGACAGTGTGAGGAAAAGTATATGTTTTTTTTAACATTACAGCATGTAAACATGTTCTATTAGAAACACAAAATACAACTATGAACCTGAAAATTAGCATGATATGGGACCTTTAAGGGCAATATACCCTCCAAAATGGACTACATGGTTGCATGCACAGTTCTGTTTATACTGCACCGGGTGTCTGCTTAGGCTGATTTCAGGCAGAGGTAAACAAAATCATGTTTTTCATTCTTATTCTGTGAACACTGATTTTGTTGGCCAAAAAAATTTACTTTGAGAGTTGGTTGAAAACTCTTTGAGTCTTTGACAGACTCCTTTTGAAATTGGAACCCTGCTAATTGTTCTTTAAGGGCCACATACATGATTGGATGCTAAGTTAAGGATGCTAAGACCGAGGCTAAAGCTGCATTTTCCAGGCAGTTTCATTTTCAGCAGCAGGACAGAGCTCCTAAAATTAGTCTGTACTCTGATATGGCAGACTCCAGGACCATGTTACCATGCAATGGATGTTCCAGTCCTGAACGGGGGTTTTATTCACATGACCTGAAACCACACTAAGCAATATAGGTAGCTAATTATGTGCTCCTTGGTAAGTAAGACTAACGTTGCATTGCATACTGCAGACAGTAAGCTAATTAGCCAGACATGATAATGTTAGTGGTTTATAATGGGACAGACAAAGACCCTATTTATTCCATTCCTTCTGTTTTACTCTTTAGTTTTCTAGTTTTGAAAGGTGAATAAAAGATACAACCCTCCAAACTCTTTGGATGCTTAGTATCGCCCTCACTAGAGCCCCATGTACACATACGCTTTGTCATATTCAGAAAAGCTTGACAGGTCCGTTGCCCCTTGTTACGGTTGCTAAGCAATGATTGGAAAATCACTGTTTTGGGGGAAGGGTTTAGTGAACGGTCATCTGAATTCATACAGAACATCAATTAACTAAAGTCAGTAAGGTTTTTAATGTGAACAATGAAACAACTGCAATAATGTAATACTGTAAGACATTGTATTCGCTGTTCATTATTGGAATTGAAGCTCCTCACACTTTTATCCCATTCGTTACCTACACTGTCCCAGTAAAGTCAGGTCTCGAGGGTTAATAACGTACCTCAATAATAAATGCCTGCTTTTATAGCAGGGGTTTATGACAATTACATAGAATGCAGTTAGACGTAAATCGTTTACTGCCATATTCAGATATTGCAAGGCGGTATGGTGAATGCATTCCTCTGATGAAGTCATAAAAGAGTAAATTAAATCTACCAAAAGAATGAAGAGAAAATTAACTTCTTTATGGCATTACATTAGCAATAAGAAAAAAAAGACTATATCCTTTTATGCACATCAGCCAAAATGAACAACACAAAAACAGCAAAGTATCTTTTTTTTTCTAAAAACCTCAAAGGAGCTTAAGGACTTCAAAAGGAACTTCATCTTTGATAGACAATAGTCTGGCTCAGTATACAAGAAAGATATTGTTCTAAGGAGGGCGTTTTAATATACCAGTACTGATCAGCCATGACTCTGGTTTGGACAGTGTTCAAAATCTGCATTTAGCCATTTATGGTCCAGATGCCGTAAAATGTTCTTGTTTTTCGATCAAGCTTTGAGACATAACTTGTGTAAACTTTGGGTGGATAAGTATCCTGGTTACCGTACATGGTGGAGATTATCAAAATACACAAATGTTGTAATTTTTTGCAAATGTTATTATGTCCCTAAATTCAATTTAGATATTTTAGGTGATTAAATTAACCATTTAGATTAGTCTATTTATCAAAAGTATGCCTACGAGAATGCCTCAAACCCTTGCTCCGTTGTTTTCAGAGAAGTAAATGCCCATACAACTAAACTGCATTCTCCATTACATTACGTTACGTGGATTAATAATGTCACTGAAAGTTACCTAGTATAATAACGAGTATAACAAGTGAGAAAGTCCAATTACGGGAGGGCGGGAGTGGTGTCAAACAAACACAGGACTTTCTTACATAGTCCATGATGTTTTTTTACTACGCCGAACCCAGTAGTTTTGTTGCCTAAACCTAGGTATTGTTGTTGCGTTTTCTTGTTTTGTTTTGTTTCAATTTACAACGTTAATAACCCGTGTTTAAAACTGTTTAAAACTGTGACTGTAATCTGGGAGGAAATACATTTCCCTTGATATGTAATTGAGAATGCAGTTTATGGGAACGTAATTTTGTAGGAGACAGGGTTGAAGCAGGGCAAGGCCGGTAGGTTGTTGCAGTAGCTGGCCTTCTAGATGAAGTGTGGTGTACGTTATTAACTTTGGTTTTACTGACACCATACACTACAGTGATTATAACAGCTGTACAGTTATGTTGAAATGTATTGACCTGAGCCTAACTGAGCTGGTGATATGAGCAAGAATGCTCTATAGGCTATAGGGCAACGTTCCATCAAACACAAAGAAGCAGAACCAACTGTGTTCCCTTAATTTAAAACATGTGTGCTGATCAATTCTTCTGGAATAGACAAGTCTGAAACAGTTACTACAAAAATAAAAAAAATAAAACAAATTTAAAGACACGCTTAGAAAAAAAACACCATATACCTTAGAGCCGCGCTCGTTGAAGATGATTTCCACGTCTAAGATTTTGCCAAATTGCTGTAAAGACAAACAAAAGAGGAAACGCTCAGTGATTAATTTTTTCTTTCTCAACTCAACTCAATCAACTCAACAGAAAATGTAAGGATTTTTACTTCTACTTTTTGTTAATCAGAATATCTTGTAAAACAGCGACCTGGGGTGTCTCAAATTTCAGAAATCTAATGTACGTCAGATATTGTTGTACTTACGCCGAACATTTGCCTGAGGTCTGGGTCTCTAAACCTGAAAGGGATGTTGGAGACATGAAGTCTCTTGGGTTGGGCCTTGCTGTCTGTGCTTTCAGGTACACTCTGTGATGGTGGCTGACTGTCCGTCTGGGCGGCATCATCTGTCTGCTGGAAAACACAGAATAACAGATCACTGAAACAAATGAAAGATGTATAATGGCATTTCCAGCATCTATTAATGCAATTTTACAAGATCATTGATATTCTGTAACATAAAACTATGAAGTCTGTTTGACAACAAAATAATATGTATAATTTATGTAAATCTGTCATTATTTAAAATACATATGGAACTTCAGGAGTTTGCATGTCCTCCCCATGTTAGCGTGGGTTTTCTCTGGGTTCTCAGGTTTCCTCCCACAGTCCGAAGACATGTGGGTTAGGTTCATTGTTGACTTGTTGAGTGTGATTGGTTGTCTTTCTCTATGTGTGTCAGCCCTGTGATAGTCTGGCAACCTGTCCAGGGTGTACCCCGCCTTCACCCAATGTCAGCTGGGATCCGATCCAGCCTAGCCTAGATGTTTTGTAGGGTGTGCGAACTGATCAGGACCGCAACTTTTTTACCTGTAGTTACTTTAGCCAGCAAATAGCATCCGGAAGTTAGGAGACAAAACTGGAATTAAAACAAATGAAAGAATGGGCAGGCCGCATGAGGTCAATACGTTTTTTGAAAATTCATTTTAAAAAGACACTTACACCACAAGTGTGGTGTTGTAACCATGCAAGTGTCTCAAAGAAATAAGGGTTGCAAAAGGGTTCTTCCTGAAGGACTGAGGTTCTATCCAGAACCATTTGCTTCTGAAGAACCCTTTTTTTTAAGGTTTTTCAATTGTTCTTTGTAAGACTAAGGGTTACATTAAGAACCCTTTGTAGCCAAAGGAAACTTTTTTGGAAGAAACAGTTCTTCAAGGATTGTTGAAAACATGGGTGTTAAAAGATCCTCCCAGCCACACTACCTAAAAACTGTTATTGTGATCAGCCCTGGCCCTTTAGGAGCCTGATGAAGAACCCTGAGTGGGTTCTAGATGGAAGCCTTGGAATATAAATGATTCTCAGTAGAGCCCCCTGGGCAGGTTCTTGTTAGCACACTTAGAAGGTGGAAAGGTTCTGGAAAGAACCTCCAGAGAGGGTTTCTGGGTAGAAACACACCATAGAAGGGTCCTCCGTAGAACCTCTCATACGGGATTATGGGTGGAACCTTTCAAAGATGGTTCCATAACCCTCTATATTGGGTTCTAGAACCCTCTGACAGGTTTCTCAGTGGTTTCCCGCCTTTTAATTGTTCATGTAGGCCTAGGAATAAAAGTTGCTAACTAGAATCATATAGGGTTCTTTGGCTTGTCCCCATAGGAGAACCCTTTTTGGTTCCTGGTAGAACCTTTTATGAAGGTACAACTTCATAAAAACTTTCAGAGGGTTCCAGAACCCAACATGAAGTGTTACGGAACCATCTTTGAAAGCTAGATCCCAAATAATCTGTGGAAAATCTGTGACATTGCCTTGTACACCCCCACTGAAGAACAATACATTGTTACGTTTAGTCCGATGTGGGCAAATGTGGTGCACAGACAGAGTTCTATTTAATTCTTCCTGACTGCCACAGACAACAAAAATCCAAGTATTACATACTATCTCATTAATGGAGCGTACTCACATACGTTAACTCTCATTCTGAGTTGTAATTTGAAAAGAAGGGGAGATTTGAATGCACACTCTGGATTTGAATGCATTATGTCAATATGTGAAGAGAGCATATTCAAGCAAAAAAATTAGCTGTTGAGTTGCTCTTTAATGTCAGATTAGTTCTTACATTAATAACTCGTATTATTGTGAGGACACAGTTTCAGACCTCAGGTCACGGATCCTTAGAGCTAATGAAAGTTATAAATGGTGCACGAGACGAAAAGTGGAAAGAGTTAAATATGCAAACACAGAGACACAATAGATGCTCGTGCACACATACACAGAGTAGCAGCAGCAGTCTGTGTTTGTCCTTTAGCTCTCAGTGTGAGTGAGATCAATGGCTGTTAAACACAGGAGAGGACTTCACAGTCTCTGTTACACTGAGTGCGTTACAAAAGCTGTTGGTGTGTCTCTTTGCTGGCTTCAGAGCTAATCTATTTATGAACAAGTATTGTTCATAAATTAATACATCCATATAGAGACAGGGGAGGATAATATATTAGATAATGCAATCCAATAAAAAGCATCCAAAACTGGCCTAAAAAATAAAAAAACAATTTCAATGAAGCGACACCTCGCTGGCAAAAAGGTGTTGATTATACAAAGTGTATGACGTAAATGTGGCATTATTTGGAGGTTGAGGGGGTGGGGGTGGTTCTAGTGATCATGTTTCCATGGTTCTTAGGTTGAATAATAAATGTACTGAACATGGAGACTGCTGCCATACCCACGTGTAACATACTAAAACCCTGATCCTACATAAAAGTCAACGGTTCACAGTCCTCCTCTCTCTTTCTTTTGCTCACAAACAGTCCTAGGCTTCAAGCCAGCTAGAAATACAGACTGCGTATGTATGTTTGTGTGTGTGTGTGTGTAATTGTGTGGGTGTGTGAGCTTAAAAAGAAGCAGCATAAGGCCAGCAGACTGCAAGTCTTCCATGCAACGCCTAGGTATATACCGGCACATATGGAAAGGAGTGTACACACACACAGCAGCGATTGCCATCTGTGAGCAGAGCTCCTCGTCGGCGGTGGCGAACGTCCGCCTACACTCGCGGTGAAACAATACAAACACAACGCCGAGACAAAGCATCTCATCTCATCCCTTTTGGCATCAGAATTTGATATGTGAGGCGGAGGCCAGGCTGAATATAGCGTGGTTTCAGACATATGGGAGAAATCAAACAAGAGATGATTTCTTAACATCAGGTTCTCAGAGAAGAGACGATGAATTACAACCTGGAATAAAAATGAAGTGAAAAGAAAGCCTGTTAAAAACAAAATGTGTTTTTTATCTGTAGAACCTGTTGTTAAAGAAACAGAACAGTCCTTTCTTCCTGCTGATCTTTTCCTGCATTCTTTTGAAGGGATAAAAATCCACATCTGTGATACTGGTCTACTTTAGTTCAGTTTATCTATTTCAGTCATTTTCAATTCATATAGTTCAAATACTTAAGCTAATAAATACATAATCATAAGTTGTTGGTGAAACAATAACCAATTAAACCAAAACAAATTTACACTGACCAAAGGCTGTAGATCGAAGCCGTTTGATCGAAGTATTCTTTTATATTTTTTTTATAATAATTTCATAATTTCATAATTTGGAAAGATCCTTTATGGTGCCATCAGGTGAAAATCCTACATTTTCGATGTGAATGAATTTGATGTTACTGGGCCTAAATAAATTTGATGTCAGTTAATAGGTAATGTTAGTAAATAAAGTAATATTAGTTCAAGAAGTTGATGTTAGAGGCTAGATGCTAGACTAATTAAGAAATGTTGTTGTGTTGAAATGTTGAAATTGTTGAAATGTGTTAACCTCTAAGCTTTAGACCTAAATCTCCCTTTAATTTAGACATAATATGAAATTGCTTCACAATCTTCCCTGGTGTTTCTGAAACTCTCAACTGCTGAACGGTGCATTCATATTTTGAACTAAATTTAATTGATAAACATAAACCGTTTCCATTCATAAACGGTTCATTGTTGTATTCACTGTATTCATCTATTCAGCCTTTATTCACTGATTTGTCCTTTACTCATTTCTATTCATTTTGTTAATTTTGTTCTATCATATATTTTCTGTTTAGTAGTTTAGTTATGTAGTTAGTTAAATAAACATTTAATTTATAAAGAACTTAATGATTTGTATTTGTGTGTATGAAACAAATTAAATCACTGTACACTATGACAATAACTCAGAGATAGACTCTGAGATTGTGAGACTAAAGTGATTAATATACATTTTGGAAGTTTCCCCTTTTTTTCCAAAATTGGGTGGCGTGCTAAACTGAATGTAATGTTAAATTCTGCTACTTGAACTAATTGTGTATGATAGCTGAAGCTGAGAGCCATCACTTTCCTCAACCCTTTACAACAATTCATGGGTTTGATATTTATATTTTTTAGATCTTTTTTTAGATATTATGTATCATTACATATTTTGATATTATTAATTATTAATTAATACATTTGCTACAAGTAATACCTCCCAAAACAGCTACAGCCCTGAGGTTCATAAAATCATGAAAATCAAAACGGTTCATCCCATTAGGAACATGAATGTTTTCAACACATTTCATGGCAATCTGACCATTAAATTGTGAGAGGAGCCTGCAACAGCGCTGGCAGCTGTGAGGCCGAACTAAGCGTGATGTTCACCAGGCCATGTTTACAATGGTCACCAATTTACTTTCGCATTTCCCTGCTAAAATTTTGCTAATTCATACTGAACAAAAGGCACAGCTGTGGCTGGTGGAAATGTCATTAATTAAACAGTTATTTGGTCAAAGTATTTGGTCATAAGTATTGAACAAATTGAAATTTTGAACCGTTAGAGGTGCTAGAAAAAAAGTCAGAACACCGCCAAAATCATAAGGATTTATCTTCTGATGACCATGAATGTCTGTACAAAACATGGCAAATCATTTAACATTTCAGTCTGGACAAAAGTGGTGACTGACCAAAGGACAATCCCATCACTACAGCCTCACCACTAGTGGCACTAAAGATGTTTATTCACACCTTAACACCAGGACCCCAGGCTCTTTAGGGGTACTTTTTTCTCCAAATCCCAGGCCAAAGAGCGTCTGTATGAGTTTGTTTGTGCTGATGGGCCATTAAGGCCTCATTAGTCTCCATCTCTTTAGCACATTGTGACGACTCAGGCTGTGTTTCCATAGCGCAGCAATGACATCAGTCAATACACAGCCCCCACACACCATACACAGCCGGATAGATTATCTAACAGTTACAACCTACGTAAAACTGGTATACTCTTAACAGTGTAACGTGCTATTTTCACATGATATATATTTTTAGAAAAACTATTTTCATGCTGCCACGCGATGCAGTAATAGTCCACGGCGATCCAAAAGTACCACAGCATATGGAACAAAATGTTGTTTTTGAAAGGCTAAATGGCCGCTTTGCTGCAAGGCTTCCAATAAACGGAGGACTGGCCCAAGAGGGGCCGACACGGAAAGGGCTGAGACGGCACTGGGGCCTTTAAACGCACCACCGGTTCGCTCGTGATGATGGATGTCACGTCACTGTGTTCCATTCCTCCCATCTCTCTTGTGGAGACCGGGAAGGAAGAAAACTGAAATGACCGAGCCCGGGATGAGGTCCGTGAACGCGTCATCTCTGACTTGGCCGTGCATGCAGCCACAAAATACACAGCGGTATCATGCTATAGCTCCCTAGATGAGGGAAAAACAGACATGGGAGTACTATCTGCCCCCCGGATCAAACTGAGCTGAACATTATTCCTTCTCGAGGTCCTCTCGCAGACAACCTGGGGAGCAATTTGTGCACGTCGATCCGTGAGATCATGTTAATCATTAAATCATGATGGATCTTGTGTGAGAAGTGAACATTTTTGACTCCAAAATGGAAAGGGCTCATCGTTTGGGGAGCATGAACGTGTTCAGCAGATTAGCAATCGCATCCAATGACAATCAGCCATTGGATTCTCTTATAAGTGGAATTATGCAGATGTATCCTAACAGCAGGAAGGGCAGACGTGCATTTTGCTATGGAGAATTTCAGTCGTCAACAAAGAATAAGACAAGTTTCTCATAACCCCCCCCCCCCACACACACACACACACACACTCACTTCACTTCTGTTTCCAAAAATTGGCAAAACAGAATGTCTTGATGGAAATATATAAATAAAAAAATATAAATATAAATAATTGATTGCGATTTTATAAAAATGCAGTTTCTTTCTCTCCTACCCCCCCCTCTCTCTTTCACTGCACACATGTGGGGCTCGCCGTGAAGGGAGAGGATGTTAACGTTGCTCTATAAACACTCCGACCTGATGAGGTCATTCTTCCTGGATGCTTACACACTCACACTACTGAGAGAGAGAGCAAGAGAGAGAGAGAGAGAGAGGCAGAGAGATGCCCATTTCCACCTATAGCCACAAAACATTATGCAAATAAGTCCATCCATTTACAGGTTTTTTACAATTTGTCATAAGCTTCTTCCGATATTAGGTTCACTTTTTCTAGACATTTGTAAGGCGGCATGCATGGTGGTATTCTATTTCTTTCATTACTTTGACGACAAAATGAGCTTGGTGTGCAACATTTTTGAAGCCAGTGAGTCTCGTTCAAAATCAACCACCACATCCATACATACCTACAGCACCCTATGGTAAATGGTAAGTGAACTTGCATTCATATAGCCTTTCTAGACTTCGACCGCTCAAAGCGCTTTACACTACATGTCAGCATTCACCCTTACGAGGTGCCAACCTGCCCATCAGGATCTAATCTAAATACTCATTCACACACCGATGGCCCAGCAGGAGCAATCTGGGGTTAAGTATCTTGCTCAAGGACAATTGGACGTGTGGACCGAGGAGCCGGGGATCAATTGGATCTACTCGCTCTATACCTCTGAGCCACAGCCGCCCCCTGCCACTCCCTGATCCACTATGGAGATTTCGAAATGCTTTTTAGAAACTGTTACAGTTATGGAGTCCCAGATGCAACAAATCTCAATTTGTTGCAGATGAATCAGTATAATTCTAGCATAAATAATAGAATAAGTTAAATATGTAAATGGATTGTAAAGAAAAAGCTGCCAACAGAAATTTGTAAAATGATAGCATAATATGATCATATTATTACAATATGATTCCACTAAAAAGAAAATATTAAATCATCGCCCTGCCAGCTAATTACACTCTCACAATTGTTGGAATTTTTGTATCCAGTATTATTTTGCTTTGTGTACTTTTCAGTGATGAAGTAAATTAAATCATGAAATGAAGTAAAGTAAAATAAAGTGGATGTACATTAGCATGTTGTTAAGTTATGGCTGAAAGAATCATTGTAAGAGTGCGATATTTAAATTACAAGATCTATGATTTTACATCGTCGTAATTCAAGTTATTATCAGTGTCTTAACAAGCTGAAAGAGCTGACTCAAATGAGAAATTTACTCTGCTGTACTTGATGATTCTGTGAGTTGGCCAAACTGTAAAATTACACTTTTAGCATGTCTGTATCTTTATGCTAGTGTGCCGCAAGACTCTACCTAAGGACCACTTATTTTCTTGATTGTTGCGCACAACTATATGCAGATGATACTATTATATATTCATCAAAAGCTTCAATAGCACACATTCAAGAGGCCCTGCAATCTGATTTTAATAGTCCACAAACTTGGTTGTCAGCTAACAAATTACTGCTCAATAAAACAAAACAAAACAATTCAGAACTTGTTGGTGTGAGACAGATCCTCAACTCCAAATCCAACTCGTTGGTTCTAACTTGTAATGACGGCAGATCGCTTCAGAAACCACATATTGATCATGTCATGAAAAAAGTAAGTTTTGGTGTTCTGTATCGTTCCAGACATTGTTTTACATTTAATGTTAGAAAAGAGACTTGTTTCACAACTTGTACTACCAATAATGGACTACGCTGACTCTGTTTCCCAGAAAGCCTGTTTGACTTTACACTAGGTTGTTCTTTTTTTACACACCATTGCACAATGTTAGACAGACTTGGGTGACTCCCTCTAGATATAAGACGTCAATTTCACTGGTATCAATTTATTTTTAAATGTATTAACTTTAGCTATCCCTATTGCCTAAAGCAATTTGTTGTTCTTTACACATCAAATTATTCACTAAGATGCTCTGATCAGATCCTCTTTATGGTCCCCTTTGTATCCAAAGAAGTTGGATTTATGTTTCAGGCAAGTTACCTTTAAATATTTCTTCTCTGTCATCATTTTACTTATTTGAAAATGTTTTGTTTTTTCATCTTAAAACAGACAGCCAATGCTTTCAGTAATGCCATCACTGTCCCCCTCTCTATTTAAAGATTGATCATTGTTCGTTTGACTGTGTCTACTTAGCATAAGGTTGAACTCTTTTCATTCCTTTTTGCCTTTCAATTTTATTATTATTATTTAAGTATTATTATTTATTTACTTATTTTTCCCTTAGATATTTAGTCATATGTCTATGATTATCGTATGACTAACATATGACTATAAATATCGCTTGGTCGCTTTTGTGTTATATAACATTGTGTCTTGTACTGTTCTGTTCTCCATTTGTTTTTGAGTGAGTGAGCGTTTGTTGGGTCCCCCTTGAAAACGAGATGCATCCCAAGGGGTTTATCCTGGTATAATAAATTACATACAAAACACAAGCAAATTGAGAAAACATCTTCACCAATTTGACAACACATCGCCGCACATACAGACAACACAACCAAATACAGAAATGCTCTGCAAGTAGCGCTATATACGTGATAACGGACAGTTTCCAGGGGGACACTAAAACGTGACGCAAAACCCAGGGCAAAAATGTTTGGGGTGCACCACTAACTCCCACTCGTCAAGCTCATTGCTGTGGGCGCACTGTAAGAACTCGACAGTACGTCTAGAGAGATTTTAGTTAGAAAATCTAATTTGTCAGAGTCTTCCAGTTACCTTTAAGCACATCATATCATCATTTTAAGATCATCACCTTAACAAGCTCAGACTCAGGACCTTTTTTTTGGATTGGGTATTTGGGGTTTCAGTCTGTCAAGCTAATGCAGTCTGTGGAGCTAACGCTAACTCCAGCAGCAAGTGAAGAGCTGTCATCTACATGTATAGTAAAAGGAGTTGTCAGTCAGATATTAAGACATTGATATAAGGCCAATTTTTAATGCCATGATAATATTTGAAAACTATTAAGTCATTTAAAGTATATACCACTAATTAAATTTAATACCGTACAGGTCCGGAGTTTATTTCATAGGAAAAATTGCAAATAGATATGTTCGTCTTGTTGTTCGGCCTTATGCTTACCCTTGCTCTTTAGCCCTTTCTCCTTATTGTGATGACTGTCCTTTAATGTGGTGTAAGCATATAATAAATTGAAAAGTGTGCCATGTAGATGCCAAATATATATGTTGTACATAAGATCTCAATATCTCATGTTATTTTTGCTTTCATGGTAATTTGGGGATTCACTGTTGGGATAAACAGCTGAAACATGCAGGACTGAGATACGAGAAAGTCCCAGACACAGAGAGACACACAGAGTAGATGTGGCTGAAAAGATGAGGAACAGAAGAGAGGAATCAAGCAGTCAGAGGGAGGAATGCAGCAGACAGACCGACGAAGTGGGAGAAGCGATGAGACTTCCAGATGTACAGTAGGCTATGCCGTCTTGTTGCTGCCAACATGCTTCCTTTCTCTCACTCTTTCCTCTGGTAGAATAGCTTGGGGGGGTTGTGGCAAAAAAAAATCATCACACAGCACTCTCAGCACCCAGCACTTACACAAAACCTGCATATCTGATAAAGCAGCTTATGAACCTTTTGAAAGATGAAAAGGAGAGCTGGAGAAGTGATTTTCCATAGATATCTGATATGGGTCTCGTGCTCGGGGGTGGCAATATTCGTTCGATAACGCCCCCCTAACAGTTTTCAAAGTCAAAGCCCCCTCCTTTAAATTTCATGTGAATGTATGAAATTTGGTAGGCATATTTATCATGTCCAGGCGTACAAAAAGCTTCTTGGAGGTATATCCTAAACCCAACAAGAAGACAGCCATTTTGAATTAACTGTGTAATTTGATGGTGATTGCCATTTCCAGGCTCTGTACTTTAATGAACTACTCCTAGAGATTTAACCCGATTTACTTCAAATTTGGTCAGTACAATCTTAAGACCTTTGCGATGAAATGTTATTAAAAGAATGAAAAGTTATGGAAATATGTCGCTGTGGTACCTTTCTCCAAAAACCAGGGAAGTTGTTGTAACTTCAGCATACATTAACCAATCTGCTCCAAATTTCTCATGCGTGATAAGAGTCTTGGCATGAGGATTTACGTATGCAAATTTTGTTTCATGGTCAGCGCCAACTACTGGCAACAGGAAGTTACAGGTAGTCTACTTTTATGAACCCCCCCCCCAGATTAATCAGATCCATCTCAAAATTGGTCAGAAAAGCCTTAAGAACTTGTTGATGCTTCCTTGCGAAGATTGTGAGTCGTCGTTGAACGGCAATTTCAATGACTCACCATGAAAAAATAAAGTGTTGTAACCAGATTGTCAGATCTTTTCCACATTACACACATTTGATGGGAGTCCAGGCCTGAAGACATCTACAGGCCAATTTGAAATAATACTCATAGCGCCACCTACTGGCAACAGGAAGTTGCAGTCGCTATATTTTGGCATACTACTCTTAGTAGGTTTAGCAGATCCACCTCAAATTTGGTCAGCGTGATGTTAAGATGGCAAAGCTTTTGAGGTTTCATTGAATGCCGTGGTGACGCATAATTCGCCATGAAACAGGAAGTTATTTTTGAAGGGCTAGAGATGCTTGCAAATGAATGAAACTTGGCACAAGCATTAAAAATCTCTTGGGGCCATGCTCTAAACCCAACAGGAAGTCGGCCATTTTTAATTTTTGTATGAATTTTTTGTGTATTTTTGGTCATTTCCAAACTCTGTACTTTAACGAACTCCTCCGACAGATTTAACACAATCAACTTCAAATTTGGTCAGTACAATCTGAAGACCTTTGCGATGAAAAGTTATTAAAAGTTTGAGCTTTCATAAAACGGCATTGGCGTGACAGGAATTTACATGATTCGCTATTAAACAACAAGCTGTTGTAACTCGACTGTACTTGGTCCAATGTGCCCCAAACATTACCTTCCTCATAGCACTCCAGACTCCAGGACATCTAAATGACAATATTGACTCATACTTAAACCCCCCTTTTGGGGCCACATAATGGACGGAGAAAATGGTGCAAAAATTGCACCACGCACTCCATGCAGGGAATAATGTCTAACTCTTGCGCGCAGTGTTCAATGGTTACGGAACTGCACGGCCGCACAACCGGCATCCCCGCCTGCACCCCGAATTGGGAGGGCCCGTTCATCGCTGCTTGCAGCTTTAATATTATTATTGAAATGAAAAGTAGCTCGCTAAATGCTGCCATATCCTCTCCACTATTTCAAATAAATTCTGCTCCAACCACACTCCAAGCTCATGAGACTCCAAACCATTCACTGAGGAGGCCTGGTAGGTCAAAGGTTAAAGGAGACTGATGTGGCTTGAAGCCACTCCTCAGATAACGAAACAGCACCTCATTGTGACCAAACTTTAACGCCAGGACCGGCATAGCCCAAGCCATTTAACGTTGTGTTTCCAAAATTTGAATTATTCCGTCATTGTGTATAATGTGTTTCCCTCCGACTTTTCCTAAATACCTATTCTGCACATGCCTGCATTGTCATATTGATCGAATAACATTTAGAAAACGAAATAAATGTTTTTTTGGTTGGTATTTTTTTATGACAAAAGCCCACTTTAGTCGCCAGGAGTAGCACCGATTAACATTGGTACTTTCCTCCGACTCTCCTCCGGCAGCCAAATTGATGCACATTTGCATAATGTCCATAGTGCATTGAGACAATGAACGGGACATAGAAACAAATTTGCACACCAATATTCATTCCCATGCACTTAACATCACTTGTAATAACACACAAGGTATGCATGCCCACAGTATTCATCATATCTCTCTGTCTCAAACACACAAAAATAATTTGCATTTGCCTAATGGCCGCATTGAGACAATGAATTGGACATATAAACTAATTTGCATGTCAATATTCACTCATGTTTACTTATAATCACACTAAGGGACGTACCCACAGTATTCACCCTGTGTAAAATATCAGAAATGAAAGCAAAAATAATCACTTTTTGTCCAACTAATTTACCAAAATAGCACTTATCTAAGTTTTTGGTCCATATTCTAAGGTACTTTTGCTTCGCCATGGACTATTACTGCATCGCACCGGTTGGCAGCGTGAAAATATTTTTCTAAAAAAAGATATCTCATGAAAACAACACATTTTACACTTTCTAAGAATAAATCAGTTTTATGTAGGTTCTAACTGAATGTAGGGGGGCTGCGTATTGACTGATGTCTGTGAGGGGCTGAGTTGTCACAATGTGCTATAGAGATGGAGATTGATGGGGCTCTAATGGCCCATCAGCGCCAACAAAAGGATACAGATGCTCTTTGGCCTGGCGTCCTAGTGTTAATAGTGTCAACTATAATACACAATGTCATAAGGTTTGACATCTTCAATTGAATAACATTTTTAGTCAACAATAATAAAATTATGATAGTGCCATAACTTGTCGCTGCGTTAAAACTTTTACCATCATTGAAATTTGAAAATTTAATTTATTTTATAAAGATTTATAAAATCTCGCCAAACTGCACCTCTGCATCCTTCAGCTATAGCAAGTTGCTACTGCATTGAATCAGAGGCATGCTGGGAAAAGTCTTGTATATCTCGGCTGCGTCTCTTCTAGAGATCCGAGGTCTCGCCTATTTTTGAGCCACACGGTTCACAGCAACAACAGACAGTGAGAGTGATCTATTGACTGTGTATTAACATCATACCAGCAACATTACTACAGTTTCAGTGTCTATCTGTAGAATATGTTGCGGAGATAAAAAGAAGTAAAGACTTGTTTTTAAATCAACACTTCCTGCTTTCATTTCAAAATAAAAGCCCTCAAGCGTTTTTTTCTGTGGACAGAATTCCTTCATTTGTTAACACGGGGCTTTTATTCTGAAATATGTGCAGACAGTCCTGTGGAACATGCAGTGACTTGCAGAGCTCCATGAATGAATAAAGGACAGGGTTTAAATCAACACTTCCTGCTTTCATTTAGAAATAAAAGCCCTCAAGCGTTTTTTCTTTGGACAGAATTCCTTCATTTGTCAACACAAGGCTTTTATTCTGAAATATGTGACGGACATTGTTGTAGAACATGTAGTGACTTGGAGAGCTCCATGAATGAATATAGGTCTGGGTTTTAATTGTGGATTATTACTATTATTTACAAATTACCACATGTTTCTTAACCTTTCTCTGTCTATAATAAATATAAATTATATTTATAATGAAATGAAATGGACATTATGAAAGGACAACTCTATGTAGAAAGAAAGGGCTGACAGCAGCAGAAGCAGAAACGCAGCTGGCGTGAACACCTGATGCGTGAATCACGCAGCCGCCACGCGCTCCTGACGTTCCCAGTGTGGACGAAGCACAAGTTTGGACTTTGTTTTTGTAACCTCTGTTGTTCAGTGGGCGGCCTTTTGATATCTATTTTATTTGAAAGATGGTGTACAGGTCAATTATCCTGTTTAATTTTGAACCTACCTTGGTATGCAAAACTACAATAAAAGAAAAACAAAAAAGAAATAGTACAAAATGTTCTAAAACCACAATGTCTCAGTTTTGCATTTCCCTTTTTGATGTGTTAAATAAACAAATTACAACATGTGTATAGGACAGGATTTAATTCTTTAAAATAAAAAATAACTAAAAACATAGTGCAGCACTCTGAAACCTCGCTACCGCCAACTTAAACACTAGCTTCTCCCATGATGCCTTACTGTGGCTGTGCCGGTGACCGTCTGACTGCCGGAGTCTGACCCGCTCTGCTCGTTGTGGCTCTGCGAGGACTGGTACATGTTGAGTGGATGCTCGCTGACGGAGGCCTGGACGCCGGTGTAGTCCTGCGGTGCTGCCGGGTGCTGGTGCGGATGTGGGTGGGAGTGTGGATGTGGATGGGGGTGTGAAGCTGTGAACTCAGCTGGAATGCCGTTCTGGGGAGGGGGGGCAAACTGGGCCGACGGGTAAGCCTGGGCCATGGATGGGTCCGGGGGTGCCGGTGTGTCCTGGTTACCCTGCAGACAAAAAGATTCACTTTTTAATTTAGAGGACCATTTCAACATTTCATCTTTGGAGATTTTTTTAAAAAAATGTTTCAAAAACTCTATTATAAGCACGGCAATGTCGGTCAGTCGGCCACTTTGGTCCAGACTGAAATATCACCACAATGTTTGGACGGATACCACATTACCAGACATTTGTCATTCCCAGAGGATGAAACATAGTGATCTTGGTGATCCTCTGACTTTTCATAGCTAGTTGGCATTTTTTTTTCATTCTGATTGAAACGTCTCGACAACTGTGGGATGGACTGCAATGAAATTTGGTACGATAGACATTCATTAGTCCTAGATCAGGGGTCTGCAACCTGCGGCTCCGGAGCCACATGTGGCTCTTTAGCTCCTCTCCAGTGGCCCCCTGAGGATTTTTAAAAAAAATTAGTGGAAATGAATAACTGTTTTCATTTTGATTTATCATTGTTGTAGTTCTATGGTACGACGGTACGACGGAGTATTAGGGCCACATTGAGGAAAAAAAAAAATCGGAGATTTCGAGAATAAAGTCATAATATTATAAAGTAGTAATTTTACGTGTCATTTTCTTTTTTTCCCGTAAACTTATGACTTTATTCTCATAACATTCCGACTTTTTTCTCGTAATATTACGACTCTATTCTTGTTATATTACAACTTTTTTCCTCGTAAAGTTAAGGTCATAATTTAAATTTTTTCACTACTTTGGTTTATGAGCAAATACCTGCAAATCTAATGACAGCTTTTGTTTTGTGCTAGCATGCTAACATGCCAAACTAAGATGGTGAACAGGGCAAACATTATCTACTGAACATCAGCATGTTAACATACTGTACAGCTTCACAGAGCTGTTGGCTTTTCTCTTAATGTCTTTGCCTCACAAGCTGCAGGCCTACACAGGTTGATGTTGGTTGGTCTGTCTATCCAGAACTTTGTCTAGGATCAAAATAGATATCCTATTGGTTAGATTGCAATGGAATTTGGTAGGAATATTATTGATCTCCAGATGATAGTCTTTTAGTGCCACCACCAGGCCAAAATTTTCATTTTCATAAATGGTCCCAAGATGAATCATTTTACTTCTCAATCCTTGACTTTTTCAAACTACAACAAAGATGATGGGCAACCAGATGTTGTTTTAATCACACCGCTATAGATGGTAACATCAACCAGACTGTATATTTACTACGTTTATTGTAACTGAAAATAGTTTTGTTGTATTCTGTGTCGCACATTTAAAGTCCAGATTTGATTTTTGTGTAGTTGACAGAGATTGTCCATTCTTCAAATCAAAGCCCTCTACTTCTGAGTAATGACACTCAGTTGGATTGGTCTCAGTTACAACTCCACTCCAATGCCTCACTGCCAGCACACACATGCACATAGACACTTAGTCTACTCTTCCATGTAGAGGAAACATACTTGGAGAGCTGTGCTGTCTAATAAGAGCCAATTTATCCGTCGTTGAGAGAGCAAGGTTATCCACCCAATTATAGAGGGCACTCTACATCGCAGACACACCGACAGAACGACGCACAGGTGAACACTGTGTTTACTGTGCACACAGAGGAGAACCCTCAAGCTGTCCAAGAACATTAGCATGGCTAGCTGCTAATGTACAATAAATACTTTTTGTTGAACTATGTCCAGGCCAAACTATGATTAATTTATGATAGATTTGTACATATGCATTTGAAAGTAAAATAGCAACAAAAAACAAAAAAAAAGTGGTTCCACGCCACATGAGTCATATGGGTTGATTTAGAAACTAATTAGTAATTATATTGTGATATAGTCTGTAGATTTGTTGGGATGACTTTTCTGGATATGGAAGATGGACCACATCTGGAAGTGGTCTGGCTCACATTTTAACCTGCTCTCAGCCAGGTTTGAATCTGTACAGTTTGACCACCTTCTTAAGAAAAATATCCACCCAGCAAGTTGAAAGATCATCTAACTCTCCCTCTGCAAAGGAAAAGTGGCATCAGGAGACTCACGAGGGACCTGAGACAAAGCTAGCCTAGTAAGTAAGTTAAAGGTCCCATATTGTAAAAAGTGAGATTTTCATATCTTTTTATATTATAAAGCAGGTTTAAGTGCTCTATAAATACTGTTAAACTATCAAAACGCTCAATATACGGGAAAATAAACACAGCTCGTATTCAGTAATTGTGCGTTTGAAACAAGCCGTTAGGATTTCTGTCCATTTGTGATGTCACAAATATAAAATACATAGATCATTACACGGTTTTAAACGTAAACATTCTAAATGTTTCCCAGTTTATTTCCTGTTGCAGTGTATGTAAATAATATCCACTGACAGAAATGCATAGACCCAAACTGTTGCCTAGCAACGCAATTCCGTTGCAATTCCGTTGAAATGCACTAAAACGGAGCGTTTCAGAAAGGAGGGTGAATACAGGTATATTCAGGCAGACAGTATGAGGAAAACAAATTTTTTTTTGAACATTACAGCATGTAAACATGTTCTAGTAGAAACACAAAATACAAGTATGAACCTTAAAATTAGCATAATATGGGACCTTTAAAAGTAGTCTATGGATGCTTCAGCTATCTTTGTCAGACATGTGACCCCTGCCTTTCATGTTATAGCAGTCCCATGTTGGTTGGCATACATGTTAAATGCCAAAGCCCAATGATCAGATGTCATTATCCAAATACAAATTCAATATAGATATTAGGTGGAAATGGTTTCCTGAAAGTGGTCTGGATTGGATTGTGGTCTGATCTCCACCAGGTGTTAAATGACTCTGTACAGTTACAGTCTTCGGAAAACAATCCCTAAAAACAAGTAGAAAAGTCCTCCCGCTGCCAATGAAAACGCTACAAATAAGCCCTTCCTTTAAATATGAGTAGAGCCCACACAGCAGCATCACTTTCTTTCACCTGGGTCATGTGTGTAAATGCACAGACCTGTGATTAGATGTCATTAACCAGACATACATTGCAAGTTAACACTGGTGACTTTCCTCTGCGCCAGATGTAGTGTGTAGTTGCTCTTCTTAGATACAAACTCCCTGAACTAAAGCAACAACCTGTTCTCACTCCTCTTCCACTGTGAAGCCATGTCAATGTTGACTTATTTTACTGTTGTTTTGTTATGCGATTTCGATACTTTACATACTTATTGAGCCTAAACCATGATATTTTCCTAAGCCTAACCAAGTAGTTTTATAAGTAAACTAAGGAAGTAAACCAAAAAACTAAGTAAACCTAAGTTGGAAGTTTATTTTGAAAAGACACTATGCACGTAATGAGCAGAAACTGTCACCGTCCCTGACGTGTCCAAAACTGGAGGAGTCCCAAAAGCGTCAAAGTTAGAAGCGTAGGGCCGCCGACCAAGCGCGTTATTTGACAAGTTGGGCGTGCGAATGCGTTGAAAGGAAGGAATTCACCAACATATAGTAGGGGAAATTAAGCCAGTATAATATCCAGTATTCCAGTAACCTCTTACAGTATTTGTAGTAAGCGGATGTACCCGGTCCTCAACCTTAAATCTGAAGTTAGTAACTTTGAGCAAATATGATAAAAATGTATTTTCATTCAACGGTCCCCATATCCTGTCAGTAGTGCATGAGACAGGTAATCTGAAAGAAATTCATGTTCCCCCGTGTCCTCCTAGTGCTCCTAATGGCATTTGCAAGATTTCACAGTGCTGAAGGAAAACAATCAAAGCCAAGGAGTCTCTGTAGCAGCTGTCAATCACTGCTCTTGAAGCTCGTGAACTCTGATCAAACTGTCAAACTAGCAGCCCGTTGGCACGAAAAGGCATGTGAATGCCAAGATAATGCACGAGGCATTAGCGTGCATTAAGTACGCCTTTCTTGATTTCCGCGTGTCATTTGTACGCCATGCATCCTGTACTGACTCCAATGTAAACGCATCTGCGTATAAATGCTACGGTATGAGTTAGTGACTATAAAGGGTACGTGGGAAGGTGGATGGGCCCAACAAACACCGGACTCTTAACCAGGAGACCGATGTTCGAGACCGTTGTTGAGTGGTGATTTGTTTTGTAAGTTACATTACTGATGTTTGTCACGTGATTTAGTGACGTTTGTGAGTTGTTTTCTGTAGTTGTGTTATGTTGTCTCCATGCGTCTTTCACATTTACGTACTTATGTTAAGCCCAACCATGATGTTTTTTCCTTAACCTAACTAAGTGGTTTTGTTGCCTGAACCTAACTGCGGACGTTACCGTAGTTTAGTTGCATGGCGTACAAATGACACGAGGAAAAGGCTAAAATGCGTAGTCATGACATGCTGAATATCTGTGTAATGTAATGTTGGAACATGATGTTTTTCACAGATTATCTGTCTCATGCACTACTGTTAGGACATAGTGTCCATAACTTTTTTATCATATTAGCTCAAAGTGACCTACTGCAGCTTTTTAACAATCAACACCAACGATGGCGAGTTGTTACGACCAGACACAAACTATAAAATACCTCAGCAATGACTGTGACTCAAATCTGACAAAAAAAAAAAAGTCTTAGTGCAAATTATGAGCTTTACAAACGTGGTTTCAGCCGGCTGTAGCTGTGATTCACAAAAAAATAGAGAAGACATGGAAGGAAAGAAAGTCAACTTGCCCTAAAAAAACACTTAGAGTGTGGTGTATGTGCGAGAGTGTGTGTGAGCGAGGTTACTCCTGTGGGATATTTATATCTCAGCCATTATAGTGAGAGAGAGAGAGAGAGAGAGAAAGAGAGAGAAAGAGAGAGAGAGAGAGGTGCAGCCATATGTAGGAAAAAGAAAGAGAGTGAGCGAGAGACAGAGAGAAGGAGAGAAAGGGATGCAGACAGTGAGTCTTGGCTAAATGCTCTGCTATGTAATGAGAACCACATTTAGAAGGCTGAAATATGCTTTACGTGGCAGAGCACTGCACACACACACACACACACACACACACACACACACAGGCAGCTGAAGGAATACAATTAAAATTCAGAATAAGCACACATAGAGGAAAGGAATTTCTCTACTTCAGAGTAAAAATCGTCACTCGGTATGCTTCCCTGTGTGTCACTCTGGAATTATGTCATTATTTCTCGAAAAAAACAATTGTCTATTCTACTCAAATATTTGTGTCTTGTGTTTTAAATTTCAAATGCCTTGGCCCCCTGCTCTACAGTGTATCGTACTTCTGATAAAATCCAATGGTGATTTGACTCCCGTAACATATTGTACTGTAGCCTTTTGTCGCACTGCTTTTGTTCAGTCAGCATTCTCTTGTGAAATTCAGCGGCACGCCGACTAAAAGATGACACAAAGAGCTGCAGTTTAGCATAATTTGGGCTTTATTTTCATCGCCGGGGCAATCAGCTCCATCAGTTAGGATAATATTGCAGTTATCGATGTGATTGTTGAGATCTACAACATCACAAAAAAATAGGTCCAAATGGCCAAGAAACACAAGCAGTTAGATGATCCGACAGTTCATAAACAAACCGTTTATCTGACCTGAAATGTTGTTAATAATCCCTCTTTGCACAGTAAAGGCCTTTACACACCGGGGGGGTTACGTGCTGCGATTAATTTGCACGTCTATTTTTTTCAAACTGTTGTTTTTGTCATGCGTACTTTCATACAGAACACAAATATTACGTGGCGAAAAGGCAATGTAATTGTTTTTCAGAACAAGGTGGATTTTTCTGAGCTTTCGCAGCGTTATTAAAGGCATCAACCAATCACATTGTGGGGAACAGACATATTCAATACGTACACTTTAGTGTACAACAACATGGAGGTTCCGTAGTCCGAACCAAGACGGTGAACTTTATTACTTCTTTCAACCTTAACAAAGGCAGCACAGACCAGATCCACTCCCTTCCGTTCTTACCTTTCACAATAAAAGCCTAAGACCTACAGTATACACTGCGTAACTGTTAACCAGAGGCAAAGTCACTCGCAGCATTTTGCTAAAAGAAAACTCAATAAAATAGCTTACAGTAGTTTACAGCGATACAGTAATTCACCTCAGACAGACTGCAATGATAATGATTTTGCCATTGTCTTTCTTTGAATGTCTGGCTGTTTGTCTCCGACCAGTCTGATTGCTCGTGTTTCTTCCTCTGCCTGACCTATTTTAAGCGATGTTGTCGTCCTCCCAGATCTCAGCGATCACTTTGTTGAGTAGGCCTACAATGTAAAACCTGACTTGTTACGAACTGTAGCTTTCCTCTCGGGCAAAGTTTAAAAAACTGGCTAAAAGCTATAGCCACTGCTGTTCTTGTTTATATAATGTGATGTACTACAATCCATAATTTTGTATTGTATATGTCTTGTTCTGTTTGTTTAGTGTTGTTCGTCATTGTGTATGTTTAAATTGTGAAATGAAGGGATTGCAGATAAACATTTGTTTTAAAAAAAATAATAGAATTTTGGGGGGGAAATACATAGACATAAACATAGGTTAGCATAATGACTAGAAGCAGGGGGGAAAAAACAGCCTGTACATACAGTAGAACAAAACCGAAATGTTTCACTTTATTTGAATATATTCACTTCTTTAATTGCACCTAAGTTGCACTCATACCTAACTCTGGTGCAATACATCAAATGTCAACATTTAAAGATCAGCAGAAGCTGGTCAAAAGGTCCTTCAAACTAAACAACAAAATAGATGTTGGAATTCCCTTCATAAACAATAGAAAGGTTTTTTCTTCAATCTGTTCGACAACATTGTTTCTCAGAGCTTTCTGGCTTGGTTAGAGTTCAGTAAACATCTCTACTGGGTTCAGGTTAAAATGAGCACTTTTAAAGGTCAGAGAACGTTTGTTGTCATGGTTAAAAGAAGAACTACCTGCTGAAGGTTAGGAATCGAATAGCGGGGTAATACCGTAGATTAAAGAGCAACGGCACTCCCATTTGACCTCCTCTCTACATGGTTTTGTGGCTCTGACACCACTTCTACCTGTTTTCCTGTCCAACAAGCATCATAATTCATAGGGCTTTAGAGGTCATTCTCAGGTAAATGGATGCTGATGCTGTTGTTTTTCTTGGGAGGGCAGTCTCAAGATAATATGAGCCAAATCAAGTCATCCTGGCAGACTTTTGTAAGTCTTTTCTGGGTGTCAAAGTCTGTTTTCCCAACTAATAGTGTTTCCTGTAGAACTCTGGGTTAGGGTTGAGGTTAGGTTGTGGTTAGAAGTTTCAGAAATAAATGGTTGGTATTGGAGCTTATTGGGTTCAGGTTAAGGTAAGGGGGAAAAACAAATCAATGAAGAAACAGACTTTATCATAACAACAGTAACTAGAATGGCACTCGGAGAGCGCAGACCATCATCCACGTGTATTTTTGTTTATGTTGAGATCAGCTGTACGTAGTGGAGCATCGTAAAACACTCCATTCAAACTGGACAGAAACAAAATAAAACTCACCTAAACCGTCGTTTTACTCTTTCCGACAATCGCCGAGTGTGCTTTGGTCGAACTCAACTGTAATTTCACAGAGGTTAATGTGAAAAAACGCCGGATCTACAGTCCACCCCACACCTCCCGCTCTCTCTCCGGATCACGGTCCGGATCGCCATCAAAATCTAATGGATTGTTCATTGTGCCATACCCTACCCCTCCAAAAAATTTCATTAAAATCCATAGTGGTCTTTTGGAGTAATCCTGCTAACAGACAAACCAACAAACCAACAAACAAACCAACGCCGGTGAAAACATAACCTCCTTCCTAGGCCTTCGGCCTTGGCGGAGGTAACAAACCATACCGCAGGTCAGCGAGGGCTCTGTCTGAGGGAAATACAGAGAGGGAATTTCTTACGATAACAACTGTAACATTGGACGATACCCACTTGATTTGTCTAACTTCTGAAGCCTCATATAGAGAGCTGTCCAGTCAAGAGGTTGCTTCCTGTCCAGCCTCTGTTCCACTAGCTTCTGTAACTCAATACAATCTCTCATTCAGCTTTTTGCTCACTCTAGAGCAAGTGTTTGGTTTGTCCGTTCTGGGCTACTGTCGTAACATGGAGGTGCAACATGGCTGACTCCATGAAGAGGACCCGCCCTCTATGTAGATATGAAGGGCTCATTCTAAGCTAACAGAAACACAACAATTCTTAGTTTAGGGTTAATGGTAAAATAAACTTGCATTTATATAGCACCTTCATAGTCGTCCAACCACTCAAAGCGCTTTACGCTACACGTCAGCATTCACCCATTTACACTTTCATTCAGGCACTGATGGCATAGGCTGCCGATTCAAGGCGTGATTCACACACGGTACTCATTCAGGGTACTCATTCACACACCGATGGCACAGCCTTCGGGAGCAATTTGGGGTTCAGCATCTCGCTCAAGGACACTTCGACATGCGGACTGGGGATCGAACCACCGACCTTCCGATCAGTGGGCGACCAGCTCTACCTCCCCAGGTTATTATACACTGATGAAAACATAGGTGTGAACACTATACTATTCCATTTCTGTACATAGATTCCCCCTAAATACAATCCTGTCTCCTACAAAATTATGTTCCCATACAACTTAAGTAAAAAATCCATTACATGGGCTTAAAATAACTATGAAATTGAAACAAAACACAACAAAACTATTTGGTTAGCTGTAGTAAAAAAAAAAAAACAATGATTAAAATAAGTGAACATTGACTTTTAGTTTCACACGGGACATGAACAGCGTTCTACTGGGCAAAGTCTGGAGTTTGTTTGACACATCCACTATCCTGACTTCCTCCCTACACGGGACTATCATTACAAACATACATACGTAACTTATATAGCCTATTTGTGATATGTCAAAAACAAACATAATCTGCAACAAAATACCCTCATAACCGAATTCACAATGACGTTTGGTTGTACGGGGAATGTAATTTTTAGGGGACAGGGCTGCCTAAATCCTACACACTGCTCCTTTAAAAGGCCACAAAAAAAAAGATTGTTAAGTATATGAATCAAGTCACACGCTCTGTTCCAAGGCTGTATTTTTGTTCTTAGCGTATGCCAATGGGATTTTAAATTCATTTTTTTCTTACTTCTGGAACAGAACCTGGACGTTCCAGTTTCACATCGGCTGTCTCCCGTCTTTTACAATGGAGTCTAGCTAGGAAGGAATGGATCCCCTCGTGGCCGATATGGACAGGTGTAACGATTTCAGCAATATAACTCTCTCCACGTACATACATTTGAGTATTGTAATGAGACACTTTCAAAAATCTGAACCTATTTCTTAAGCTAACTCACACAATACAATACAATATACCAAATGACAACATGTATGTTTAATTTTGTACATGCTCCCTTACAAATTAAATAAAAAAAAAATAGTAATATTTGTCTTCCTCCTTCCTTCATATTGGATTTCTCCCTTTTCCTTTCGCTGCTGAACAAACAACAAACCTTTTTTCAGCTCGCAGGGTTTCTTGGTTTCTTTTCCAAAACAAAGCTGCAGCTCCTCTCTCTCTCTCTCTCTCCCTCTCTCTCTCTCTATCTCTCTCTCTCTCTCTCACTCTCTCTAATGCGTAAATTCATCGACTGTTTCCATCATCTACCATAGATGAGGATGAAAGAAAAATGAGGTAGAAAGAAGGAGACACGCACATAAGCAGAGCACGTAGCCCTGACAACCCACATGTACCGCATACTGTATACACGCACACACACACACAGTCATAAGCACACAGACAGTACACAAAAGGAGCATGCAGCATGCTGCCTTCTGCAGTCACAGCACAAGTGTGGAGCGAGAGAGCCAGTGCAGAGAGCGACAATGAGGAGAGAGACAGAGAGAGATGGAGGAAAAACAGAGTGTATTCTCAGAAGTACCTGCTCTACCATCTTGCCTTTGCCTTCCTCCGTGCACATCCAGCTGCGCTGTAAAGTCCAGCCCGCCAGTGACTGCCTACAGCTAGCATCAATTATGGATGGCTTTGTGTGTGTGTGTGTGTGTGTGTGTGTGTGTGTGTGTGTGTAGTGGGGGAATGAGCAGAAGGAGGAGGAGGAGGAGGAGGAGGAGGTGCCACTGTGAATGAAAGTAGCATTCCCCAAAAATCTTTTCACCACGCTCTTCTCTCTCACAATCCTTCCCCTCTGCTCAGTTTGTACCGTTTGTCCCCCCTGTTCTCTCTAGGGGTGGACTGTGTGGGTCAACACAGGACTTTCACCAAGGAGACCGCAGTTCATATCCCATGTCAAAACCACAAGTCAATGTTGACTTATTTTAACGTTACATTAAACGTTTAAAGTGACAGTAGGCAGTATATTTTTGGCATCATTGGGCAAAAAATTCCATAATAACCTTTCAGCATATTGTAATTCAAGTGTTCTGAGAGATAACTAGACTTCTGCTCCTCCTCATGGCTCTGTTTTCAGGCTTTAAAAAGTCTAAATCTGACAGGAGACTTTGACCAATCACAGGTCATTTCAGAGAGAGAGCGTTCCTATTGGCTGTGCTCCGGTCATGTGATTGGAACTTGGCGTTCCTTCACCAGATTTCACAATGGCGGCGGCGTCACAAACTTTCTCATTTTACAGCTAAACAGTACACTACAAGATGATTCTGAAAACATCTGAGGAGAGAAATAGGCATTAACGTAACAGAATATTGATTCATATTTGATCAGCGCTGCCTAGTTTGACCGTTTGGTCGGAGTTCGCGAGTGATTGACAGCCGGCTCTCATAGACGGCAGCTGGACAGCAGACCTCAGATCAGCTCTTACTGCTTGTTTTCCTCCGGTCTGTGAAATCTTACAGATGCTGTTAGGAGCACCAGAGGACACAGAGGAACATGATTTTTTTCAGTTTACCTGTTATATTTTCTGTTTTAATCCATTTTTAATCATATTTGCTCCAATCTCGCTTACTTCAGCTTTAATGTTACGTATGTAGTTAACTTATTTTCAACCTAACCACGATGTTTTATTAAACCAAGTAGTTGTGTTGCATTTTTGTTTTGTCTTGTTCCAGTTCACAACGTTAATATTAGATTTAAAACTCCGATTGTAGTCTGAGAGAAAAATAATTTCCCTCGAAAAAGTAATTCAATTCAGTTTAGTTGTATGGGAACGTAATTGGGCCTCATGCAGCAACATTCTCTTCAATTTCTCTTATATTTTCTCTGACTCAAATGAGAATTATTTTTTGAAAATAAAATTTAAACTGTCATACTCTTCACAACTTCTAAACATCCTTTCATCGTTTGATCCGCCACATGCAAAAATGATCCATTCAATTATAAAAATATGTCATGCATACATGTGTATTCCATAAATATCTATGACATGGTATTGCGTACCGTGAGGAGGTACAATCAGTTGTTCTTTCCCTGGGCTACAGCAGGGTTTGTTTTTTGGCATCATTTTGTGGAAATTCTCTGTTCACTGTATATGACTTCACATGAAAGCTCAAAAGTGAATTTTCTATTTATAAAACATGTAAAACATTGCTACACAAATATACTTATTGTATAAACACACATATACTGTACATGTCCCGTTTTTGTGTACTACAGTATTGTAAAGAATTGACTTTTCCCAGTAAACTTGGACCCACTGTTTAAATGGGAATGTACAAAGCTCTGTGCAATACACATTCAGCATTCAGCTGGACAAAACTAACATTCTTGTATAGTACAGTAAGCAGTCAGTGTCAATAAAACAGAGATTTGCATATAAGAAACATGTCCAGGGTTGACTGTCATGGTGAAAAAACATCTAAACATTTTGACTAGTACGGCTCACACCATGACAAAACAACTTTTCATTTTGGTGGCGCTGGCCAGTTAACTGACACAATAACTCGGTTTAGAAGCATGAATGAGATCTTTTGGGTGAGTAACTACCTTTTTTTAGACATGCAATAGAGTTGTGATGTCCACATGGAACAGTTGTGACAGTTGCACTTACAGTTTCGAAAATGTTAAGACTGTTTCGAAAAATGAGCCAAAGTGATCGAGATAAACAGTAAATTACTTTTAAGAGACAAAAATAAGAGAAGTCAACTCCGGATGCACCAAACCCAAGGCCTATGGAAAGGAGGCTGGGACACGCGTCATCAACGCGTCATATCTTTGGGGGTACAACACATGCGCAGTAAAATCTGGCCTGCACTCGCCGAAATTGAGCCAATAGCAACGCCCGACCGCGTTATACCCCATACCCAAAGACCCATGTCCGCCCGTGACCCAGCCTCCTTTCCATAGGCCTTGACCAAACTTAACCATAACCATCGACCAGATAGATAGATAGATAGATAGATAGATAGCAAATCGTGGATACGAACAAAAATAAGAGTAAATTTGTTCGTATATCGCTTCTTGCATGAGGCCGATGGTTGAGTCAGGCCTTACCACCCAACATCAGTGCATCGATAAGTTCAATTAGTCTCAAAACCTGCGCACAAAAAAACCTGGCACGTGCACATGCTACGAGCACACATAAATCAATTCTTGCGAGGGAGCATTTCTGCTCTCTGAGCGCACAAAACAGCGACTAGCTTGACCCTACCAACGCACTCGCAACTGCTCAACGCTCGCTCACTCGTCAAGTTGACTTTTGAGACTTTGAAGGCGGGGATGGAATAGACGATGGCTGATGTCTCCGCTCCTTTGATTGGTTTCTTTGAACACTGACCATGACGTTTGATCGTCTGTTTGGTTTGATCACTGACAGAGTCCAAGACGGGCAGTTGCCTGAGATAACAACCACTTTCACAAGGGCCGTCATGTCGGAGCAAGTAGGCCTAAGTCTTACACTAAGTTAACATCTTTGAGAGATTGCATTATGATATAGTTTGACGGTATTGATCTTGTTTTCTGTATGCACTACAATACTCTTAGCCAGCTAAATATTTGAAGTTAGAAAAGTTAACAGCGCCTTCCTAAACTTTGCCACATGCCTCACACAAGTGAAGTATAAAAGCATGGTTAAGCTCTTAGGCCTCATCCACACTGGGAACGTCAGGAGCGCGTGCGTCACGTGGCGGCTGCTTGATTCACGCGTCGTGGTGTTCACACCAGCTGCTGCTGTCAGCTCTTTCTTTCTACATAGAGTTTGCCTTTCATAATGGCAATTTCATTTCATTATAAATGTCATTTATATTTATTTTAGACAGAGAAAGGTTAAGAAACGTGTGGTGATTTGTAAATAATAAACTGGGAAAAAAGAGTTTGGAAACTTGTGTTTGGTGGATTATTTCTCTGTTGTTGCAATGCTAATTGGCATTGTATTTTACATCGTTGGAAAGCCTGTTTATTTACCTTCACAATGATGTCCAACTTGTAAGGATCACGCATTTGTGGGATGAGCAGCACAGCTGATTATGTGGGTAGCGCCCAAGAAAAATTTGCCAAACAATGACCATTAGTATTGTAACAACAGAGAAATAATCAACCAAACACAAGTTTCCAAACTTTTTTTTCCCAGTTTATATTGAGTAAATGGTCTTTCAATAACAGGCACCTCAGAAAACAAACAAAAAAAAATAGAGTGAGAGAGAGAGAGACATCAGCCACTGTCTATTCCAGTTTTAAGAAAAAGAAAAGAAAAGAATGTTATTCACAAAACTATACCGGTTTATTTTTTTGTTCTTTTTCTTATTTCCCAACACAAATAACTTGCCACATATTCAGATTATAAAACATCTATTCTTGCCAAAATCAAGCAGCAAAGAGAACCCCACTTTACTTTTCTCATCAAATAAACTCATGCTTTATTTTCTGTGCCCTATTGACAATGATAATCATTTTAGTGGCTGGTCCATGGCCTCCAGCCCTCTTATGTAATGCCCCTCTCTTTCTGAGATAATACATCAGTCTAAGCCTTTCTGTGGTTCTGTGGCTTTCATAGAAAGGCCTATCAGTCAACTATGAATCACAGAACAGAGAAAGAAAGAAAGAAATGAGACACACACACACACACACACGCACGCACACACACACACACACACACACACACACACACACACGGCCTTCCAACTGTTTGATCGCCCAGGCACACAGAGAGAGACAGGGAGCGCGAGGAAGGACAAGCTGGCGAGATGTGGACGGACGAGTTCCGGCCAGGTGTGTGTGAGTGTGTGTGTGTGTGTGTGTCCTGGTCATGTAGTTGACAGATGGTTTGGGATGTGAGGCAGGGTGTGACCATAGCAACACCAGGCAGGATGAGCACACACACACATACACACACTGAAAAATGCACACACACAACCACAACACCGCTGGGCTGGCTGGTCCAGTCGTCAGTCAGGACTCGATGCCAGACACTCATTCGGCTGTTCGTTCATTCATTTATTGAGACAGAATTTCATCTCAGTCGTGAGTCGGCCAGGCTCCCACCACCAGTCACAACATGTATTTATATAGATTGTTGTGTACTGAATCCCACAGTGAAAACTATTTTTAAGGTCTACCCATCAGATATTTGCATTTCAAGTTCCATTGTATATTTTTGGTTGGCATATATTTACAGAGAGCAGGCGCCACTGTAAAGTCAATTCATGAATCATAACCAGGGGTACACTGTCTTTGGCAGGCTCGGGGAGTAACGGAACACCTAATGTGAAAAAATGACACGAGTCTCTCACAATGTCTCACAGATGTTTTTACTGGGTGGAAATTTCGCCATTGTTACCTCCGCCAGGGCCAAACACCTAGGAAGGAGGTTATGTTTTCACTGGCGTTGGTTTGTTGGTGTGTTTGTTTGTTTGTTTGTCTGTTAGCAGGAATTCTCCAAAAGTCCGCAATGGATTTGAATGAAATGTTTTGGAGGGGTGGGGTGTGGCACAATGCACCACCCATTACATTTTGGTGGCGAACCGGATCATGATCCAGCTTCAATTTCTTTTTTTAATATCTCCACTCAGCCTGTGCATTAACACCACATCCACCAGTTCATATATGCATTTTCATATTGCACATAACAAACCTGAGTGGGAACGCCAGAAATTAGAAAAAAAAAGTATATGAAAAACAATATTGTAAAAAAAAGTTTGGACACTTGGATGGGGTGGAAAAGTTGGTGTATCGGTAAAACAGAAACGAATAAATCATAACATACATGAAGCATGTGACTTAAACGTCAGCAGAAGCTTCTGCTCCACTGGATGGATGAAAAATGGCGGAAGACAAAAACATCAGATCTGTGTGGAGAGATGAGACTGTAACCTTCCTCAAATTAATTCATGAAACAAACAGAAATTCCACATGGTTTTCTATCGTTTGAGCTTTTACTTTTAGTTACGACATCTCGTAGCAATGGTTTAATGGCACTGGACTGGACACCGCCACCAGCTGTCTGCTCATGCCCCAGACATCCAGTAGTGGATGGAAATGTTAACCAATATTCTGAAGTGACACCTACATGTTTATTTGCCCAAAATATGATACATATGATACTACAATTTTCATAATTAAACACCATTAAAAGGTCCCATATTGTAAAAAGTGAGATTTTCACGTCTTTTATATTATAAAGCCGGTTGAAGTGCTACATAATTACTGTGAAAGTATCAAAATACTCAAACCATGGAGAAATACACACAGCCTGTATTCAGAAACTGTGAGTTTGAAACAAGCTGTCAGGATTTCTGTCCATTTGTGATGTCACAAATATACAATATTTCGACCATTTCACAGTTCTAAATGTAAACATTCTAAATGTATCCCAGTTTATTTCCGGTTGCAGTGTATGTGAAAGACATCAGCTGACAGGAAGTAAACATGGACCCGAGCTGTTGCCTAGCAACGCAATTCCTTTGCATTCCGTTGAAATGTCCTAAAATGGAGCGTTTCAGACAGAGGGTAAATACAGGCATATTCAGGCAGACAGTATGAGGAAAATAAAGTTTTTTTTTTAACATTACAGCATGTAAACATGTTTTAGTTTAAATGTAAAATACAAGAATGAAACTGAAAATTAGCACAATAGGGGACCTTTAAATATATCCATCAGATTTCAGTCCTGTTGATTTGTAACCCGTGGTTACTGGTGGTAATGGTAGGTGTGTTTAAGTTTTCCTTGTTCCAGGTTATAAATGAAATGACATTTGGAATTAAGTTTCCATCGATGACAAATCCCCATCTGCCACACTGTCACTCTTTATTAATCCAGTTAAGTTTTCTACAAGAACTGCAGGCTATAATTAAGGCGTAATGAGAGTGTTTGTGTGAGGTGTGTCAGAAGAAGAACGTGTGTGATTCTTAACTTGCACATATATTGCTTTGTACTTGTATGTGTGTGTGTCTTTGTAACTTTTGAGGACTGGCATATGTCACCGTTAACAGCAGCTTCTCGATTCTGGTGTGTTAACGCTTGTTCATTTGCCTAACAAGCGTACAGATGTTGTTTTGTTGTCAGGATCAATGTTTGCACTTTGTAGTAACTGGAAGCCATTACACTGGCACATACAGCGAGCTGAGAGAGAGCGAGTGGTAGTGAAAACACAGATGATGGCTCGGTAATATAGACCCATCTGTTAGGCTGTTGTCATTGGGAGAGAGGTGTTTTATCTCACACACAAAACTGTGAACAGTCCTGATAAATCATGTCATGTAATAGTCTTTTATGTATGTATATGTTATGGCCAAAGGATATAACATTTCACAACTCTTTTAAGATTCAGTGAATCATGATTTTAAAAACACTACATCATTCAGAGGTTTATAGACTCGTGTCTAAATGACAATGCTTGTCATTGCCTTCCAAATCAAAAGATATGAGTATTTAGCTGGGTACATCTCACTGAATCAAAATCATATGTCAATGACACAACTTGCCTTGCAACTTCAGTTTTATCTTTTTACCACCGTCAAGGCCAAGAGATTATGTTTTCACCGGCGTTGGTTTGTCTGTCTGTCCGTCCGTCTGTTAGCAGGATTACTCCAAAAGTTTGCGATGGATTTGAATGAAAGTTTTTGGAGGGGTGGGGTGTAGCACAATGAACAATGCATTAGATTTTGGTGGCGATGCGGATCATGATTCGGATTCAGGAATGTTTTTAAGGATTCCGATCAGCCTGAGCATTAAAACCACAGGGTACAACACATACGCAGTGATGACGCGTTGATGATGCGTTGATGACGCGTGACCCCGACTTCTTCCTTCTGAGAGCAGAAAGATACGTGTGTGGATGTGTGGCGACACTTAAAAGCGGTAGATGACGGGATGAGAGACAACGTAGTGTAATGTCGTACAGACATAACAAGGCTGCTTAATGAGAGAGGCATCCGCCGATACGCTACACGGAAACACACCGTGTTAATAACAAGCCAACCACCTCACGAGAAATATTCATTAAAACGTACTCTAAGATTCGCAGGATTTTCCTGAAACTGCGTCCAATAATTGCTATTTTTTTTGTGTTCCACAAAATCACATTTCAGTTTATACAATTATATTAATTATAGTATGTCATAGAATTGTACTTTATTGGAAATCTCCTCCGCCTTTCACTTCCTCTAAGTGGATTCAAGATAGAGATTTGTTTCAACAAACTGGAGAAAATCCAATTTTGTTTCAAAGGTTCATATAACAACCTTTAGACAAAATGGTTAATAGCCTTTTTAAATATATATACATACGTCATTTGTATTTGCTCTTTGGTAGTGCAGTGGAAAAGGAACAAGGGGCACTAATATAGAGTTATTTTACATTTACATGTGATGACTTTTAAACATCAGTAGAACTAAATAAACAGAGGAGTCCCACCAGTAGCAGGAGGTTGACAGAATGGAACAAAAAGGCACCAGACCAGCTCCCACACACCGCTGACCAGCTCTCCAAAGCCGGCTGCATCCCTCAGGGACAAGTTCCCGCCCCACAGGATAAGCCTGGTCTCACCAAATGGCGTATGAATGACACAGCAATTTGTCAGTCATTTTGCGTGTAATAACAACGGCGTTCTTGCTTTTTGGCGTGTCATGTGTATGCCATGTAATTTGCACTGACTGCAATGTAACCACATCAACGTGAATACTCTATGCTCAGAGCTAGTGATGTAGAATAAAAAGTGAGAGAGACTGCTGAAGGTGGGCGGGAGTGGAGTGGAGGTGGATGAAGTTACATTTGTGATGTCTTTTCCGTACATACGTTACATTGTTTACGTACATATTTTACCTAGTTTACGTACTTATTTTCCAAACATGATGTTTTCCTAAACCTAACTAAGTGATTTTGTTGCCTTAAAGGTCCCATATCATGCTCATTTTCAGGTTCTTACTTGTATTTTGGGTTTCTACTAGAACATGTTTACCTACTCTAATGTTTAAAAAAACCTTTATTTTCCTCATGCTGTCTGTTTGAATATACCTGTATTTACCCTCTGTCTGAAACGCTCCGTTTTAGTACATTTCAATGGAATTGTAACAGAATTGCGTTGCTAGGAAACAGCTTAGGTCCATGTTTACATCCTGTCAGCTGACGTCATTCACATCCACTGCGACAGGAAATAAACTGGGACACATTTAGAATGTTTACATTTAAAACTTTGAAATGGTCTAAACATTGTAGATTTGTGACATCACAAATGGACAGAAATCCTAACGGCTTGTTTCAAAAGCTCATTTTCCAAATACGGGCTATGTGTATTTCTCTGTGGATTAAGCGTTTTGATACTTTTACAGTATTTATATTGAACTTAAACCTGCTTTATAATATAAAAGACATGAAAATGTCACTTTTTACAATATGGGACCTTTAACATAGCCGCTATCGTTTCACGGTAGCGACGTGGCACTAAATGACAAGCGAAAAGCCTAAAAGTGCGTTATCATGACACGCGGAATGTCTTAAAATGATGTGCTATTTATACACCTTCCCATGAGATCATGTTGGCAGGATGCAGTGGCTCTCTTTCTGCTCCATTTCATCAAACCAGCCTTTCTCTCCTGAATCAGCCGACGGAGGGGTGACGGTGAAGAATGTGGTAGAGAACCGACTCGTTTTTTTTTTTCTCCTGCAAGAGAAAATACAATATAGTGATGTAACGTTCGGTCGTGCTGCCCTGTTACCGGAAATGTTACACAAGTTTTGCAAGGCTAGCCGAATGGAAATGCAATATATGATAGATATGTTTGTATATAGAGCCATTCCCGTAGTACAATATTAATAATACTGCATAACAAGTCAGTCAGTTTTGTCCACTCGGTGGCTGACATGTTTTCCTCTCATACCTCAGGACGTGGCTCAAGTTGATCTCAGTCCGTTCAGAATGTGTGGGCTGTGTTTTCAAGGTTCATTTCACCCGTTTAGAATTTGATTTCTGACAGAGCAGCCCTGCCATAAACTGTGACGTGACCTTGGCTGACTGCAACAACCGCCATGCAGATGAGCCCTGAACACGCCCACGCACACACTTTGCACAATAGGCTCTCCGGGCTGTGTTGTACGTGTGTTTGAGACTGAATGCCTGTGGTGTATTTTGCTGGGGTTATTTGAGGTATGTCACCCACCAAGTATTCTTCATCTATTCACTCATTCATTCTCCAGTCACACAGACAGACCCTACTGGGGACATCATACTGTCACTCTGTGTGAGAGTGAGCGAGTGTGTACTGCATGTCATTAAAGTCCGACCGCAAATCGCAGTTTGTCATTCTTAATTGCAGTCAAACTGATGTCATAGAGACTTTTTTAATTCATTGTCATTTTTTTTTTTTTACCCAGAAATGCTCCTTTAATCCCCAAGCCTCTGAGTGGGTATTTCTGTATGTGTGTGTGTGTGTGTGTGTTTGATTGACAACTCAGCCGGCAGGGGCATGTAAACAAACTTGCACGGCTAATTGCAACTTATGTTGAGACCTCACCGTGTGAAATGAACAAAGAGCGGCCTGTAAGGTCGGAAGCTTTAACAGAGGCCTACATGGGAAAGGAAAAGCCTAGACCAGGGGTCTACAACCTGCGGCTCCGGAGCCACATAACCCCTCTCCAGTGGCTCCCTGTGGAATTTTTAAAACATCAGTGGAAATGAATAACTGTTTTTCGTTTACATTTTCAATTTTATTTATCATTGTTGTAGGTCTAATGTAGAATGAAGACGGAGTATTAGGGCCACTTTGAGGAAAAAATCATATAAAGTCATAATATTACGAGAGTAAAGTCACAGGTTTACGAGAAAAAAAGTCGTAGTATTATGAGAATAAAGTCATAATATCATAAAGTACTAATTTTACGTGTTATTTTCTTTTTTTCTCGTAAAGTTCTGACTTTATTCTCGTAATATTACGACTTTTTTTTTCGTAAAGTTATGACTTTATTCTCGTAATATTACGACTTCTTTTCTCGTAAAGTTATGACTTTATTCTCGTAATGTTACGACTTTTTTTCTCGTAATATTATGACTTTACTCTGTAAATCTCAGATGTTTTTTCCCTCACTGTGGCCCTAATACTCTGTAGTATATTTGCACTTGGGCCCTCACTGCATTAGACTTATATACTATATACTTAGACTATAAACTGTGTTACCTTCATCACAATGCTCAAATGTTTTGCGGCTCCAGACAGATTTTTTTTCTCTCTTTGCCTAAAATGGCTCTTTTGATAGTAAAGGTTGCTGACCCCTGGCCTAGACAAAGGGAACAAAGACTAAACTGCCAAATCTCTGATATCTCACCCGAGTGTGTGAATTAATTTGAATTCCGATCCTGGTCTCCCATTGGACGAGGTCCACAGGGAACTTTGGAGAAGTTTCCTGTTAAAGGCCCATAATGTCACAGAGTATATAAGCGAGAGCGCACGGCTTCGGACCTCCCCTTTCCACTGCAACCCAGTTTGCCATAGGAGGTACCCAAAAGTTGCAACTTTAATTACCGTATAAGTACAGTTCCCAATCTTGCTGGACGAGTTAAGCAACTGTTTTGTGTTACGAACATTTTGGATCCCTCTGTGAAAGATCTCTGTGCAGTCAATGATCTTAACTACCTCTAGAAGGAATAAACGGACCCCGTTCTTCAAGGAGTTATTTTTCTTTCAACCCAGTCGACTCTGGCTGCTTTCCCTCCGCTGCCATATGGAGAATCCAATCAAACCAATCAACATACTGGAACACACCTTAAAGTGGCAGTAGGCAGTATATTTTTGGCATCATTGGGCAAAAATTCCATAATAACCTTTCAGCGTATTGTAATTCAAGTGTTCTGAGAGAAAACTAGACTTCTGCTCCTCCTCATGACTCTGTTTTCAGGCTTTAGAAAATCTTTGACTTGAGACATTGACCAATCACAGGTCATTTCAGAGAGACAGCATTCCTATTGGCTGTGCTCCGGTCATGTGACCAGAACTTGGCGTTTCTTCACCAGATTTCACAATGGCGGCGGCGTCACAAACTTTCTCATTTTACAGCTAAACCGTGCACTACAAGATGATTCTGAAAACATTTGAGGAGAGAAATAGGCATCACAGTAACAGAATATTGATTCATATTTGATCAGTGCTGCCTAGTTTGACCGTTTGGTCGGAGTTCGTGAGTGATTGACAGCTGGCTCTCATAGACGGCAGCTGGACAGCAGACCTCAGATCAGCTCTTACTGCTTGTTTTCCTCTGGTCTTTGAAATCTTGCAGATGCCGTTAGGAGCACCAGAGGACACAGAGGCACATGATTTTTTTCAGGTTACCTGTTTCATGTACTACTGCCACAATATAGCGACCGTTTTATAAAAATAACTTTTTTAATCGCTTGCGTGGTCCGCCTCTCGCCTCCTCTCGCTCCTCCCCCACACCCACACTCTCTCTAGCCCAAAAAAGAATCTTAAAAAGAAAAAAAAAAGAATATACATTTCTCTCGTCAGGATATCTAACTGAAAAGCGGATCCGTAAACTGTAGTGAAAACAAACAAACAAACAAACATGCAATTGAAGCAGATGTTGGACTTCAAGGTTCGACTGTTCAGAGATGCAGGACCTCACTGGGGTTAGTCTGTGATTTATCATAAACTATAGACTAATAGCCGTGGTGTATTATGGATGAGCAGAAATACGTAACAGTAAATCTACTGTATACAACTACAAATATGCCTCACCTCACTCCTCTACACACAAACACACACACATGCATTACAGATCCTCCAAGGACATATCAAACATTTTCTTCCTACAACGTTTCCAAGGCAACATGAAGATAAGCTTCCACCCGCTTTGCTTAAAAAGCATCATGGCCAACGCTTTAAACTGATCCAAAACCCAATACTTGTGTGTGTGAGAGAGAGAGAGAGAGAGAGAGAGAGAGAGCGAGCAGGAATAAAAATAGACAAATCAAATCACTATGAGAGAAGGAGTTGAGCAGAAGGAATTGCTGCATGTACTTTAATGAATTCCTGGAAGATCATCAAATCTATTAAACAATGGGGGGAAATCAGGGAATTTGAGAGAATTCTACAGATGGGCCCGTTTACAGGAACACAGCTGACTGTATTTATATATATTTGCTTCACATGTCCATCGCATTAGATCCTTTTCAGAGGGAAAACAGAACAGACAATTCTTTATCCATCCCACATAACTCACAGCACAAAGAAACACTGAAAATTAAGCCATTGCTACTTTATATGGCAGTACATTCTCCTTAATGTAAACCCACTAAATATCCTACTAATAGCTAGTTTGGATTCTGAAAAAAAAGATCATTCCTCCGTATTAACGCTTTCATGTTGTTCAGGTATGACCTACTTTTATTGTGATTAATCTTTACGTTTAAAATTGCTAATTGCTAATTAAAAAGTGTTATTATAATGACTGACCGCTACTTAAACCTCGGAAAAAATTAATTGGGAAGTGTTCAATGTTTAAGATGAGCTATAAGTAGAAAAAAAAAAAAAAAAGGTAATAGTGGCATGAGGGCCCTAAACTAGACAATTCAATTACTTAAACAAAACTATATCAATAAAACATAAAACAGAAATGACTTAGTATAATGAGCAAACAAACCTGTGTCAAGTTTGTTAAAGCTGCTAATTAGTATCTGACAGATCTAGATCTATGTCTTTACATGGAGCGGAACAAAAAGCATCACTTCTTTGCTACTGAAATACTGGGAGGTAAACGGCAAACTTGATCCGTTTATTGTATTTCTTTTGTTTTCAAATAGGTATACATGTATGTGTTACAGAAAAAAAAAAGAACTCAACTAACAGCTAATAACCAGATTCTTCCGACTTTTTTTGCAGAAGTCCAAACACCATGGATTGTATGGACGTTTCAATTAAATGCAAATTAAATCAAGAAGATTGCATAAACAACAAAAGCCATGTGGTGTAAGTTGCTATGACAACACACAAAACATGTCACACAAGGCCACCAGAGGAATCTCACAACCACAAACCCTCCTCCCCATGTCTGAAATGGAATTTGATGCCTCTAGTCAGGATAAGGCATCTTACCGGGGACAGGTGACACGGGGGAGTTTGCGGATGGCCGTTCAGGGCCGGGGAAAGGTGTTGACGGGCAACGCGACATTTTTCTTGATGTAAAAACAATCAATAGGTTCTAGTTCTCTTTGTTTTGAATTACTGGTATGTTTTTTGGTTGTGATGTCGCTTGAGAAGGACCTACTAAATGATAGGCGCACCAGTGCCACCAATGAAAATGGTTAGTCACACTTGAGAGATTTTCGGTCGCATGTGCATCAAATATTTGGAGAGATATTTCGGTCTGGACCGATATGTCGGCCTGATCGACTTTTCCATCCCTAAAAATAATATCCTGTGTCTCCAAGCTCTCAGACCAACAGTGTTGCAAACTCTTTTCCAATGAAAGTAGCTAGCACTAGCTCCAAAAGCTGCTGAATGTCACCAGCTGACGTCATACACTACTTGCAGGATGCTTGAGGATGCAAAGTTATATCTAGTCAAATAATTAGATTTTTCATTTAAAGGGACTCTGTGTAAGAATCAGAAATTGCTTGTTAGCAGCGACACCTGTGGCCGTTAAGTCAGCGAAAGTCAGCGTCCTGTTGCTCGCGCTTGTGCTCGCTCTACATAGACATGAATGAGTAGGAAGAGTTAACACTGTTTTGCAGGACGAGCTTCACTAGATATAACTTTGCGGTTTTGGTGCTTCCGTGTAGTTTGTGTAGGAACAGCGTAGCCACACGCGAGCGCCCATGGGACACCGACCCGCAATGAGTTATAAGAGTGTAAGTGTAAGAGGTTACAAACAGTACCTTTAATTTCATTAAAATCTTTGTTGTAATTTTTTCTACCCTGATGTATTGTATTTTAATGTTATGTTTGGCATCTTTCTTTGGTTTGTTTAAATGTTTAAAAGGATGAATAGCACTTTGAGCTACTTTGTATAAAGGATGCTATTATTATTAGTGTTTTTATTATTGTTATTATTATTATTAACAATAATAATAATAATAATAATAATAATAATAATATTAAATGTATTTATGTATGTATTTGTTTGTTTGTTTCATGCTAGTCCCCCAAGGTTGATATACCAATTTTTCTGTGTGTAGTCTTGAACCCCAGAGGATGAATCCCAATCATTTTGGTGACCTGTACTCTGTCCTCAAGCACCAAAGATGACTTATTATAAGTTAACCTTTTTCATTGTAATGACCACTTTGCTTTCCCTTTACTGCCACCTTCAGGATAAATTCCAATATTTTTTAAGTCCCACTATACAGCCTGGTTCCTCTGACATTTCAGCAGTGTGTTGTGTAGTAAACACTGTAATCTTTTAGGGGGCTGCTGGCAGGGATTCAAACCATCAAATATCGAGATCATTTTTAACACATTGTTAATACATACACAGTACTCGTTGGTGCTACTTCCTCTGACTTACACACACACGCAAACACGCACACATCAAAAAGCAAAGGCCTATAATTTATCAACACATAACTGTAAAATAATAAATGTGATAAAGGGACAATACGCCCTCTTAATGTGTGTGTGTGTGTGTTTGTGTGTTTGTGTGTTTGTGTTAGGGGTTGTCCTACAGCACAGTATGCTAATTCCACATCAGAAATTTACTTCATTTCCATCACATCTGCTGCAGGCATTAATTCTAATACTTGGCTTTGGGGCTTGTAATTGCATGATTTGCATTTTTCTCCTTCACACACATACACACACGCACACGCACACACACAGTCTGTATTGCTTTATCTTGCCATTCCACCTTCCTTGATCTGCTGTTTTTATTGTCTTAACACCACACACACACACAATGTTCACATACAGTAGATACAAACAAGGCGAAGATACATATGCAAGCAACGAGGAACATATGCATTAGTGCACTACATGCACAGACACACACTCAGGCTTTTTGTGCTAAAATAAATACACAAAGAAAGATGACATTCTGGCACACAGTCAGCTAGCCACTGTGTAACCAGGGACTTGGTTCATTGGGAACTGCTTTGTCAACACACCACAGCTTGTCTGCAGCAATAGCACACACACGCACACGCACACACGCACACTCTCTCACACACACACACAGACTTCATCTCCATGAAATCATTTCCATAATCTACAAACAGTCTTTTCTCTCCACCGCAGCAGCTCCCCCGTGCAAACGAGGGATATTCCCTCACTTGAACAGTGTGTATGTAAACCCCAAGTCTGTGTGTGTGTGTGTGCGCGTGTGTTCGTCAGGTATTCTCTCGGTTTGTACCCACACTTGCGGTGTTGAGCACTTAAGTGTTTGCTCATGTGAGGTAGTAGGCAAGTGTGTCCCATGAATAGACTGTATTTAAGAAGTGGACATAGTCACTGTGATGTCAGCCATTGGTTTGTGGACTGCCGTTTTGAAGCCTCAAATTCGACATATTGGCCGTCGCCATCTTGGTTTATTTGGAACCAGTAGTGACACGAGAGGGTGGAGCTAAGTGCACTGAACCAAGACATTTTTAGGCGACCGAATTTTTTTACAATTAAGAGAAAAATATGCTCTTTACAAAAATCAGCAGACAGAAACAATTCATATTATTATAATTCTATGTCTTTTTTTTATGTACAGTAGACATGTGTGTTTCGAGTACACAAGGATTTTTAGTCTAGTTTTAGTCAAACTGGGATTGGAATTATCACCATTGAATTAAGCATAATCTTAAAAAAAACGTCCAAAGCAAACAAGGCATATGGTAATGTGTACATTATGACAACGAATTATAGCTGAACCTAAACTAAGGCCGTGTTAAAGAGGACGTCTCATGCTTATTTTCATGTGCATACTTGTATATTGGGCTTCCTCTAGAAGATGTTTACAAGCTTTAATGTTCAAAAGACGCTTTACTTGTCTCATAGCGGCTGTACTGCAGCACCTCTTTTCACACTCTGTCTGAAATGCTTCCACCCCCCCCTTCCGAAAAGCCCAGTCTGCTCTGATTGGTCAGCTGGCCCACTGCTGTGATTGGTCAAGTGAACCAAACTCTTTGGACCCTACTTAGCTCCTCTCTAACTAGCTAGCTTTGTTTTGAGGGCGTGCCAAACTAGCTGTTATCCAAATGTGTTACTTAGTGACATCACTACCTTACGGAAGAAAAGGCGGGACTTCATGCAAGGCATTTCACTTATCAACATGCGCCTTGGGTGATCCAATCACAATTGAACAGCTCTAAGTACAGCAGTTCACACCTGGAATTAAAATGCGTCTCCACATGCGTCTCCAGTGACCGCTTGTGACTGGATCTCACTTCCCCGCTCTATATGCAAACGTAGTAAACATGGCTACAGCAGACGTTGCGACAAAACATTGAAGGAATGTCAGTAATATCCTACATATTTGTGAATTCGGGTACATTTTATGAACGTAAAAATATAAGGTTATCGTCTACCGGCGGTCCCCCGACACCGCCGCCTTTGCCAGGAAACAGCAGCGTCAGAGAGCCGGGGATCAGAGCGGGCAGGCGTCAGTGCAGAGCACTGGAACAAAAACACAGGCAGTATGATAATAATGCTCTTCCAGATATATATATATATATATATGTGTGTGTGTGTGTGTGGAAAAATGTGCAAGCGTAAGGATGTGAGCGACTTTGACAAGGGTCAAATAGTGCTGGCTAGACGACTGGGTCAGAGCATCTCCAGAACTGCAGCTCTTGTGGGATGTTCCCGGTCTGCAGTGGTCAGGACCTACCAAAAGTGGTCCAAGGAAGGCAAACCGGTGAACCGGCGACAGGGTCAGACCCGAGGTTCATTGATGCACATGGGGAGCGAAGACTGGCCTGTGTTGTCTGATCCAATAGAAGATTGGTCAATTAATGTTGCCCAGGACACATTTGCGTACAACAGCGCCAATCTCATTTCCAGGGATGGAAGTATAATGTCATGTGAAAGAGACACACCAAGCGGGTGGGAGGGGAGGTGAATGGGTCCAACAAAACTGAAGCTTTCATCCCGGAGACCACTGTTCTTGTACCGTGCGTCACAACGTTTAGTTTCATTTTAACTTTGCAAATGTAGAAATTTTAAACCCAACCGTGTAGTTCTTTCCTAAACCTAACTATAGTGTTTGTTTTTTTTGCCTAATCCTAAAGTGACGCCAAGGGTCATTTTTGTGGTTTTAATGCCAAAAAATAAAGTGACAAGTTGGGATGAGAACGTGTTGCGTGTGGCCATATGAGGCCCAGACGTGTTGCGTGTGGCCATATGAGGCCCCGACCACCCCTGAATGTGGTCTGAGCGGCCAGATCTAAATGCGTCCTCAATGCATCTCGAGTGCGTTCACACCTGTACTTAGAGCTGTCCACTTGTGATCGGATCACCCAGGACTCTGTGTTAATGCCAGGTCTGAACAGGGCTTATAGGTTTAAATTGGTTTATTACACTAGACGAGGGGTCAGCAACCTTTAATATCAAAAGAGCCATTTTAGGCAACAAAAAAAAACTATGTCTGGAGCCGCAAAACATTTGAGCATTGTAATGAAGGTAACACAGTTTATAGTCTAAGTATATAGTATATAAGTCTAATGCAGTGAGGGCCAAAGTGCAAATGTACAACGGAGTATAAGGGCCACATTGAGGGAAAAAAATCGGAGATTTACAGAAAAAAGTCATAATATTACGAGAATAAAGTCATAACTTAACGAGGAAAAGAAAAGTCGTAATATTATGAGAATAAAGTCATAACTTTACAAGAAGAAAAGAAAATAACACATAAAATTACTACTTTATAATACTATGACTTTATTCTCGTAATACTATGACTTTATTCTTGAAATCTCAGATTTATTTTTTTTCCCTCAATGTGGCCCTAATATTCCGTTGTACCATAGACCTACAACAATGATAAAGAAAAATTAAAATGTAAACAAAAAACAGTTATTCATTTCCATTTTTAAAAATCCCCAGGGAGCCAATGGAGAGGGGCTAAAGAGCTGCAGGTTGCTGACCCCTGCACTAGAAGAAGGACAAAATTAACAAGATCTGTACAGCCAAGGCAACATTTTTATCCATTAAAAATGAACACTTCGGACGTTTTGTAGGTTGGATTTTCTTTGCGGTCCTTTTGACAAGAAATAATTGCTGAACCTAAATGATTACATGATTTACTGCTAAATCTAATCTTTTGCTATGCAAAACCCCTGAAATGTGCACTGTAGAATAACAAGACGTATTGTCTGTGACGCCACCACCAGATTTCTGCTCTGCCATTTTGGAGCCAGAATATCTAAATCTGGGTAAATGTGGTGAAGCCTGGCTGACAGGTGGAGCTGTGGCAGTACAAGGAAACACACTCTACAGTCATGATTAAATCTCCACCAAAGACATAAACTATTATGAACACAGCTTGCTTTGCAAAAAAACCAAAAAACTTTGTATCCCAGCATCTAGTGGCCATTTGACAAAGCACTACTTAAGACTTCACCACTCCGCCACCGTGGTCTTACAATTAAATCTTGCAAAATGCCGCTTTAAATAACAACACACACACACTGCATACACAGCCACGACGCATCAGCGGAGTCAGACATCAGGAGGATTTGTGTTGCAGCAGAGAGCCAGCAGTGTTAGCTCCACACACAGCCACAGCCCTGAAGTCACACAGGACTGGGAAACGTTATGCAACGGCTGTGATGAACAGAGCCGAGCTCGAGCTGCGCTGTACGCTTAACACCCACGGAAAATAGCAGGGTTCCCAAGCAGCGCAGGCAGGCTGTAAATAATGCATGTCAGGGAAAGAATGCACACACACACACACGCACGCACACACACACACACACACAAACACACAGCCGCCCTGCTTTTTTAAAAAATGAGTCGTCTTGGAAACAAAACCATATAATTTAGGATACGGTTCTTCAAACAGATTTGGAGAATGTGTGTAGAATGTTCTGGCAGCCTCTCTTGCAGGCAGACCCCAGGCAAACGTTATTTTCTACTCGTCAAATCTCCACCATTCAAATGTTAGGGGGCCCATAAGGGGACATGGGGAAGAATAAAACAAATTGATGGGTGAACCAAAAAAAAGAAGATAAAGACTTTTGCGTTCTCCCAAAACCTTTGCATTCTCTAGCAAAATGTTCTAGTAGTTTGGAAAATAGCGACACTGAATTTGGTGAATTTACTGTTTATCACACCACAAAGTAGACAAGAATTAAAGTCCCATATTGTAAAAAGTGAGATTTTCAGGTCTTTTATATTATAAAGCAGGTTTAAGTGCTGTATAAATACTGATAATCTATCAAAACGCTCAATATACGGAGAAATGTCCATTTGTGATGTCACAAATATACAATATTTAGACCATTACGCACCCCATCGCTAGGGGACTACTTCACCAGGAGGAGGACGGATGGCAGCTCTGGAGACGGACCTTCAGTTAGCGGCTTTGTTAACTTTAATTCAGCCAGCGCAAACCCCAGCGCCAGGGTTCTGATCCTGAACCGCCCGGACTCCCTACCGGATCAGCAAACTTTATGTTACTGCGGTTACAAAGGTTAGACCAGCCCACTGTGAACCTCGGCGCTGGGGTTTGTACTTATGTCGTGATATGGTGACCGTTTTATAAAAATATTTTTTTTTAATCATACTTGCTCCAATCTCGCCTACTTCAGCTTTAATATATAATATTATAATAAAATAATATAATATAATATAAAGTCTTGCGAAACTCATGCCAGTCAGCACACATTCTCTCTACAGGAAATAAACTGGATGCACAAACATGCAAAACAAAATTTACAGCTAAAAACTAAGAAGACAAGTATAAGAGTCCGTATGAAAGTTTTAATATTCTACAAATATGCAGCAGGTTAGCAGCCCTGAGCAAAGTAAGTCATACTTGGGTTCAGTTCTGCGTCTGGAAGCTCCAGAGCAGGGAATGCAGTCTTACTCAAAAAGGGGGGCGCTGGGTGTTTGCGGTGCGTTCATGTACTGGTATGAATATCTGGAAATCTAAAATTCCAGTTTCAGCCGCCGAACATAACATCCACAAGCTAAAAGGCTCAGACTTTGGCACTATATCTTCTTTTTAAAATGCAGCTGTTCATCAGCTACACCACACAAAGCTGCCTGCAGTGGACCTTTTCAAACAAAGCAGGAGAAAACAGAAGAGCATGCAGCATAAACATGGTTCGATCAGCAGTGTGTTTTTCCAGTTCATAGTATCTAAACCAGAGGAGGCTGGTCCATAGAGGCATATGAGGTAACTAACCATTACCAAATCTCAGTAACATTTTTCACTGTGTCTGACTTTACAAGAAAGCTCAAAGGATAATTTTCTATTTATACAATAATACATGTAAGACATTGCTACACAAATACATTTACAGTATAAAAACACATGTTCATATCTTGATTTTTCCCAGTAAACGCTGACCTACTGTTGAAATCGGAATCTAAAAAGCTCTGTGCAATACACAACAGCATTCAGCTGGACAAAACTTACATTCTGGTATATTATAGTAAGTAGTAAGTGTCAACAAAACAGAGATTTGCATATTAGAAACCAGGGTTGACCAGTCCGGCTTACATGATGACAAAACAACTTTTCATTTTGGTGGGGTTGGCCAGTTTACCTTTACACAATAACTGGGTTTAGAAGCATGAATAAGACGTTTTGGGTGAAGTATCAAGTGAATAAAGTACAAAATATATACTGGAATATATAATAGAATATAAATAAATAGAATTACCGAAGTTTTAACATAATTTCCATATGTCGTCATATATGAAAACACCCAAAATGATCACTGTAAGCGGACTACTTAATTACTATGAGCAAATTATTTAAAACAACATTTGTATAGGAATGATTCTGTCTCGAGCTTTTTGATCCATATAAAAGGTTGATCACTGCAACCGTGATCTTTATAAGTGGTTTCCACTGTACTGTGCTTTAACGTCTTTAAAACCTATGTAATGTATCACAGAATGAAGTCAACCAATAACCAATGTGTGACGTGCAGTCTATTTACTCCAGCAGGCTAAATAACACCATCATATTAGTAAAACTATACCAATTAGGCCCATGATTTCCGTGCTGTTGTTGTTTGCTGAAGAGGCACATTTACAATGCAAATGTCATTATCATCATTAGAGCCAGTCATCAATGCAAGCAAGCGGCCAAAATCAGCAACAACAAGAACTCTCCGGCTGCTCCAATTAGCTGTCATTAAGTCCAGCGTCCCCATGCAATCAGCCTCACAAACACACATGCACACGCACGCACACACACACACACACACACACACACGCACACACGCACACACACACACACACACACACACACACACACACACACAAACGTAAAGGGGAGAAGCAGCAAACTGTCACATTTTCAAAGCAGACGTCGTGGCCATAGACCGCGGTCACAGCTAATCCAGTTAATACAGCAATGCATGTTTCTTCACTGAATTAAGCCAATCAAATCAATTGTTTACCGTGCATAGACAGTAAAGAGAGAATAACAGTGTGACGCCTCATCCACACTGGGAATGTCAGGAGCGCATGGTGGCAGCGTCACATGGCGGCTGCGTCACATGGCGGCTGCGTAATTCATGCGTCGGGTGTTCACACCAGTTGCATTTCAGCTGCGTGTCTGCTGTGTTTCTGCTGCTGCAACTGCTGCTGTCAGCCTTTTCTTTCTACGTAGAGTTTGCCTTTCATAATGGCCATTTCATTTCATTATAAATGTTTATTTATATTTATTTTAGACAGAGAAGGGTTGAGAAACGTGTGGTAATTTGTAAATAATATTAATAATCCACAATTAAAACCCCGTACTGTATTCATTCATGGAGCTCTGCAAGTCACTGCATGTTCTACAACACTGTCCGGCACATATGTCAGAATAAAAGCCTCATGTTAACAAATGAAAGAATTCTGTCCACAGAAAAAAAATGCTTGAGGGCTTTTATTTTGAAATGAAAGCAGGAAGTGTTGATTTAAACCCTGTACTTTATTCATTCATTGAGCTCTCAAAGTCACTGCATGTTTTACAACACTGTCCTGCACATATTTCAGAATAAAAGCCTCATGTTAACAAATTAAGGAATTCTGTCCACAGAAAAAAACACCTGAGGTCTTTTATTTTGAAATTAAAGTAGGAAGTGTTGATTTAAAAATAAGTCTTTACTTTTTTCCATCTCCGTAACATATTCTACAGATAGACATTGAAACTGTAGTAATCTTGCTGGTATGATGTCATGCGGGCAGTGTGGCTGCTCTAACCTGTTAGCACGGATGCCAAAATAAAAAAAAAAACAGGTAACGCAGCCGCCACACGCTCCTGACGTTCCCAGTGTGGAGAGTGATGTGAGAGATGACAGCATGGAGTATGAAGCAACTGACCTGCTACTTTCTTGCTACAGACCGTCTCAGAATTGTTCTCCCTGGTCCAACCAAAGTAGCACTACACACCTCGACCATGTCTGGATCGACTAAAGCTTGGGCAACACAGGGAATAGTAGCGGTGCGTGTCGGCTGCGTTACCTGTTGTTTTTATTTCGGCGTCCATCTTAACAGGTTAGAGCAGCCAAACAGCCCGCGTTAGAAACGCCGCTCGGCTGCGTGTCAGCTGCGTCTCTTCTAGAGATCGAGGTCTCGCCTATTTTTAGAGCGAGCGGCACGCGGTTCACAGCAAAAACAGACAGGGAAAATAATCGTTTGATTGTATATTAACATCATACCAGCAACATCACTACAGTTTCAATGACTACACATCTGTAGAATATGTTTTTGAATCAACACTTCCTGCTTTCATTTAAAAATAAAAGCCCTCAAGTGTTTTTTTCTGTTGACAGAATTCCTTCATTTGTTAACACAAGGCTTTTATTCTGAAATATTAGCAGGACAGTGTTGTAGGAAATGCAGCGACTTGCACACGCTTCTTAACCTTTTTCTGTCTAAAATAAATATAATTGACATTTATAATGAAATGAAATGGACATTATGAAAGTCAAACTCTATGTAGAAAGAAAGGGGCTGGCAGCAGCAGCAGAAACGCTGTCAGTTTGGACGCCACACGCGTGAGATACACAGCGGTTCAGCGAGGCAGCCACCACACACTGCTTACGCAGGCAGTCTGGCCCTGGAAGCTTGACAGCTGTGAGTCAGCTTTCTCCGCTATGAACATTATTAAAACCAATGAGCACCTACACGTGTGCATGAGAATGGAATTCCATTCAAGTTAGTAACATCAATTTTAATTGAAAACCCTCTGCACTAATGCATAGATCACCTGACATGATAAGGGCCTTAAGGTGGCTTTATTAGCTGATCTTGGGGTCCTGTCTTGAAGAGGGACATTCCTAAATTAATTTGCGTTTAATCAAAATACTACACAGAAAACCTGGAACCAGGTCCATATAGCACAGAGACTGGAGCCCGCTAGCACTTTACTTTATTTTACAGCTAAACTGTGCCCTACAAGATGATTCTGAAAACCTTTGAGGGAGAGAAATAGGCATTAACGTAACATTATATTGATTCATATTTGATCAGCGCTACCTAGTTTGACCATTTGGTCGGAGTTCGTGAGTGATTGACAGTCTGCTCTCATAGACAGCAGATGGACAGCAGACCTCAGATCAGTTCTTACTGCTTGTTTTCCCCCGGTCTGTGAAATCTTGCAGATGCCGTTAGGAGCACCGGAAAACACTGAGGAACATGATTTTTTTTCAGGTTACCTGTTTCATGTACTACTGTCACGATATAGCGACTGTTTCATAAAAATAACTTTTTTTAATCATATTTGCTCCAATCTCATCTACTTCAGCTTTAAAGGAGAATCCAATCCTTTTCATGAATGTGTAATTCCTGTGCCCTAGTTTGGTCAGTGTTTGTGAACATTCAGCGGCAGCAGCACTCTCCCCCAAAGTTAGAAACCAAATGGAGAACATTAAAATGTGTGTTTGCTCTATAACAATGGGGCTCTGATGTTGTGAGGCCATAAAAACATTTATTTCCCTCCATTGGCTGAAAGTAAGAGCGATGAAAGCAAGACAAACAAGTCTATACTTCCAGGGTATGTTTTTAAGCTGTATTCATCATTTGCACTCAGTAGCTCTTAATGCAGAGGTTCAATTAAAGAGTATAATGCAAACGATTACAGATGCTGACTTCACTGTCCTTGGGCACTGGAAGAACGCATGTGACATTTCCCTTTAAGACTTTTATTTAATCAAAATCGCTTTCAAATGAATGTACTGTATACTTGTGAATGTTTTGTGATTTGAATTTATTAGTAATTTACCTGCCAATTCCCAGTTACTAACAAACATTCATGATTCGACTATTTACTCGTCATACATTGGAATTAAGTGTTTAAAGAGAAATGTTGCTTGTATGAAAAGCAGTTATTATTAGATAGATTATTTATAGGAAATGTGTGTTGCTCTATTAATGTTGTTGCATGTTGTTGTGTAAGTTTGTGTGATTTAATACAAGAGCAGTCATGTGTACATATATATTATTATATCCTGTTCTTTGTATCAGGGAAGGGTTGGCAGGGAGGGGATTAACAAAATAAATGATTCTGGCCCAACGCTGGAACTGGTAATGAGCCAAATCTGGGCCGATTCCGGCACTCGTGGTGTACTTCAGGCTCAAACCCGGGCCTAAATGCTCAATTATGAGATTATCTTCATGATTGAAAGCATGATTTGTTCTCTTGGAGCTATAATAATTCAATTTTTTACCAAAATCTTTGCTTTTTTTGGTTCATTCTAGACAGACACAGTTGTCTTATGCTCACTCTTTCACCATAGGTTCCAATAGGCTACCTTTGTCATGCCGTCTTGGTTCGGACTATGGAGCCTCCGTGTTGTTTTATAATCCTAATAAATATAGGCGCAACTCAACAACGTGATAGGTTGATGCCTTTATTCCAACACAATGTCATCCCAGTTTATCACATACTGATGCTCTGTCAGACCCCTCGGCGTCACTTTTAGGTTGCAGTAAACACTTGCTTAATGTTGTGAATTAAACCAAAACACTTGCTTAGGTTTAGGCAAAAAAAACAAAAACACTTAGTTATGTTTAGGAAAACAACATGGTTAGGCTTAAAATTACTACGTTTGTAAAGTGAAAATGAAACTGAACGTTGTGGACACGAATGAACAGCTGATTGTAACGTAAGTGAAACTTAACGTGCGGGACACGAACAGCGGCCTCTTGGATGAATGAAAAATGACTTTGTTCCGAAAATAACGCTGCCACTTTTTCGTCGTGTGATATTCTGTGCGAAAGTACTCATGACAAAAACAACAGTTCAAAAAAATATATTGACCTGCGGATTAATCGCGAAAAAATAAGTAAATAATAATAAAATAACTCTTAAATATAACAATATTCATTGTTTATAGAAATCATAAAATTAATTCTGAAGTAACTGATTAATGATGTAGAAATTGAAAGAGTGTTTGAAAATACATTTTTGTCATGCATCATCAACGCGTCATCAGGTACACTGCGCTAGTGTTATACCCTGTGGTCTTAATGCTCAGGCTGATCGGAATCCTTAAAAATATTCCCAGATCCGGATCACGATCCGGATCGCCACCAAAATCTAATGGATTGTTAATTTTACCACACTCCACCCCTCAAAAAATGTCTTTCAAATCCATCACAAACTTTTGGAGTAATCCTACTAACAGACAGACAAATGAACAAACAAACCAACACCGGTGAAAACATAAGGAGATAATAAATGACTGGAAAAAAACAAGTTAAACTGACCTCCTAACTTGTTTTCCCTACTTCCCTACCCTAGTCATGCCTGGATTATTTTCACAGACAATGTTTTTCACATGTTTGTATGATACAGGAGGAGAGAGGAGTGGTTGGCATGGATGGAGGATTTACAAAGCACAGGGAAAGATTGCTGTTTTGATTTAATGGTTATACAGAAAACATGACTGCAGACTTTTTCTGTATTAAAGGTCCCATATCATGCTCATTTTCAGGTTCATACTTGTATTTTGTGTTTCTACTAGAACATGTTTACATGCTGTAATGTTAAAAAAAAAACTTTATTTTCCTCATACTGTCTGCCTGAATATATCTGTATTCACCCTCTGTCTGAAACGCTCCGTTTTAGTGCATTTCAACGGAATTGCAATGGAGTTTTGTTGCCAGGCAACAGGTTTTGGTCCATGTTTACTTCCTGTCAGCTGATACTCTTTACATCCACTGCAACAGGAAATAAACTGGGACACATTTAGAATGTTTACGTTTAAAACCGTGTAATGGTCTAAATATTGTATATTTGTGACATCAAAAATGTACAGAAATCCTAAAGGCTTGTTTCAAACGCACAATTTCTGAATACGGGCTGTGTGTATTTCTCCGTATATTGAGCGTTTTCATAGTTTAACAGTATTTATATAGCACTTAAACCTGCTTTATAATGTAAAAGACCTGAGAATCTCACTTATTACAATATGGGACCTTTAAACCAAGACCATGATCAATTCCTAAACTGTTGCTGTGAGTGCCTAAACATAACCATGAAACAGATTAATGTTGGTGTAGTTGAGTGGATATTGAAGGAAAACAAATTAAATATGTTGTTGTCCCTCATTATGTCGATAGAAAATGTAATTCAAGTGTGTTGCGTTTCCTACATATCACATCTGGAGGCTGGAGACTTTAGGGGTAAAGGTTCTTGCTCAAGGGTACTTCAACAGTGGGGATTGATCCCGCTGGTCCTCAAACCTGCAACTTTTCTGTCAGAAGGTCACCTCTGTATGGTAATTCTCTGCTATCCCACATTTTGTTTCACATATTTACTATATTTAAAACACACACACACAATAACAAATGAAGAGAAGGGGGGCGTCAGAGTTTATCGTTCGCATCGGGCATTTTCTAACTTCAAGCCCAGCTACATCTCTGCAACAAATCAATCAGTCTGATAGTATATCAGTTCACCATCTGCCATCGAAGCAGCCTGCTACCACTATAATAGCATCATTAACCAGTCAGCCAATCAATAAGTCAGTTGTCAGACAAAATAAAAGCCCAGTGGTGACATGATGCCAGACAGACAGACAGCGGGAAATGGCAAGTATAATGTTTTTGGTCTTACCTTTATCAAGTAAAATGCGTCCAGCAGGGAGAAAACAAATAGACAAAGCATTAGTCTTTAAGCTTTCATAGTCATTCTCTTTTCCACTTTTTTTTGCATGTCGATGATGTGAATGTCAAAGCACAAAAACACACATGAGATGGGGTTTTAAAAACAGGAAAGAGCTGCACAACGAGTGGATAATGTTAGCTTCACCGGAACAAAACCTTTTTTCAAAGATGTATTGTTGGTTAGCAATTTCCTTTCAGTGTTTGAGCTAAACTACACTATTTCCAGTCTGCTACTTCTTTGAGGTTGCTGTGGACAGTCAGGGCATTAAGGGACCAGGCAGAATTTTTTTTAAATTGTTTTTAGTAATTCACTTAAAGGACAAGGCTCATCAAATCCCATGAAAAGATCCATCCAACAATGTGTTCTGTGTGTCAATACTGTCTACCCTCCTTACCCTGTGGCTCTCAGCTACCTACTAAACATGGAAATCTCCAATGAAAACAAGACTTGGTCAAAACCGAGTATACGGCTGGACCGTATATGGTCACTATGTGAATTTGTGGCTAAATTGTTACACAAATAGTCAGTGGTCATGTCTATAATGTTTTGTGAAAAGTTTTTGTCCACTTATATCTTAATGTTTGATTGAAAGACAACTTATAATGAATCAAATGACATTCAATAATAGTAAATGGTATCATTTACTAGTCATACATTTTATACAAGGTGAAAAGGTATTAGCATGACATACAGTATGCAAGGTTAAAAGTATTTCAGGTTTTTATTAAAGCATGTGTATCAAAAGCATTCATCATATAAGTGGTGTTCAGTATATACATACTTTGCGAAAGTATATCAGCGTTGAGATATTCCCGCTGCCGTATTTATTCCTATATGGAGTGTTAATGGAGCAGCTACAATGTTAGCATAGCCTGGCACTGATCGATCCGAACTTCATTCAGAAAACAAGCATTTTAAAAGTTGTTTGCTTGTCGTCTTGCGGAGAGACCTGACAAAGCACGAATTCAGACTTTTTACTAATCAGCATCCTTATATAGTTATTTCGGCACACTTTTGTTCCGTTTACAACAATGTCGCTGCCGTATTCATGCCTAGACGACGTTATGTTGAGTGTTGATGGAGCAGCTACAATGTTAGCATAGCCTGGCACTGATCGATCCGAACTCTGTTCAGAAAACAAGCATTTTAAAAGTTGTTTGCTTGGCGTCTTGCGGACAGACTTGAGAAAGCATGATATCGGTCTTTTTACAAATCAACATCATAATGTCGTTATTTCGGCATCATTTTGATCCATTTATCGTTTTATTATTATTATTTTTTGGGGTTCATACCGCAGTAGCGACACGTGGCTTGCTAGATACAGTCAGTACAATGGCGCTGTGTGTGAATACAGCTCGCCGCCGGGTAACGTTATGAACGCAGACACGACGGCGTTTGGTTTTCTTTCATATCCGGAACTTCCACAACATATACAAAGCAGCAACAGTGGTTATTTCTTCCATGGCTGATGGAAGAAATGGAGGAAAGCGAGGCGAAAATTTGTTTCGCTCTTGGTGTGAATGCACGGTAACACAATATGAAGCAACAATATAACGTAACTTAAACAAACATAAACAATAACACTATTAGACTATTTTTTATAATCCACATTTGGTGCTCTTGCGAGTATTTGTGGCAGGAGGACGGTGTATGTCGGACTGAGTCAGAATGAACACTACAATCTGTGTGTCCATGGTAATGGCTTTTGGTTAAGACTAGAAGAACAATTTCACCAGATTTATCCTCTAACCTGGCTGAAACATGTGTTTATTGAATTTAGAAAAGGACCATCGAGTTATACAGTAGATATTTATTTGTTTTTTATCTTTATTTGATAGGATGAAGTGGATCAGTCTAACGTTACTGTATGTAAGGGCTCTCAGTCCCTCTCTTTCTCTGTCAGTGTATAGTAATGTCCTGAGTGATGCAGTGACCCTGTCATACTAAATCTACTGCTGTGTGATCACGCCCTGACTCAAAACCCCACCTCTGCATGCACGTGTGTCTGTGTGTGTGTGTGTGAGCCTTCAGAATGACACATGATCGATTGCATGCATTGCTCAAAAGACTGTTAACCTCAGCCGCCTTGACTGGCACTCAACCAGAGAGAGAGAGAAAAAAGGCAGCAAACAACTATTGTCTATGTAAAGATATAGAGGAGTAATGTCTACCTGAGCAGAGAATGAAGTCACTCTCCCTCTGTGTGTGTTGTAACCAGAGCTTCTCTGTGCTTTGTTGAGATAGCCTAGCACATGCTTTTAGTGCATGTTGAGCGTGCCACACTAGCTAGCTTACGGCTGCCGCCTACCCAGCCAATCCCATGTTGAGAGCCGTGCGGAGGCAATAGAAATGCTCCAAATCTTACATTTAGCACCTTTAAAGGACCCATATTGTGCTCATTTTCAGGTTCATACTTGTATTTTGTGTTTCTATTAGAACATATTTACATGCCGCAATGTTCAAAAATCACTTTATTTTCCTCGTACTGTCTGCCTGAATATGCCTGTATTTACCCTCTGTCTGAAATGCTCCGTTTTACTGCATTTCAATGGAATTGCAACGGAATTGCGTTGCTAGGCAACAGCTTGGGTCCATGTTTACTTCCTGTCAGCTGATGTTATTTACATACACTGCAACAGGAAATAAACTGGGACACATTTAGAATGTTTATGTTTAAAACCGCATAATGGTCTAAATATTGTATATTTGTGACATCACAAATGGACAGAAATCCCAGCGGCTTGTTTCAAACACTAAATTTCTGAATAGGGGCTGCGTGTGTTTCTCTGTATATTGAGCATTTTGATAGATTAACAGTATTTATATATATAGCACTTAAACCTGGTTTATAATATAAAAGACATGAAAATCTAGGTTTTTACAATATGGGACCTTTAAGGTTTGCGTTGTTTACTTCATAGTAAAATGGTTGAGGTTGAATCCTTACATTCCATCATTTATTTTATCCACACAGTGGGACAATTGATGGATTGATGGAGTGAACTCCACAGGTTGAAAACGAATTAAAGAAATTGTAAAATTGTTCCTTTGCAACTCAAAACGATAAGACACAATAATAAACACAAATAAGATGGATGAGGACACAGACATACTGAACATTTAACAATGTAGAGCTTACAGCTTAATAAAGTGTTATCTTATATACACATGTCAAGTGACCCCCCCCCCCCTCCCCACACACACACACATACACATACATACACACACGCAGGGTATTTAGCATATTGTGGTGCCTGCAGCCAGCAAATTAGTCACATCTGAAACAGTCTAATTAACCCAGAGGAGCTTAACCCACTTATCACAGTGAGCAGAGAGCGAGAGACAGAGATACACACATAAAGAGAGAGAGAGAGTGACAGACTCGGACTATCTCCTTCACTGATTGATTTCTCTCATCAAGTGTGCGTGTGTGTGTGTGCGTGTGTGTGTGCGTGTGTGTGTGTGTGTGTGTGTGTGTGTGCATTTACTTTCTTCAGTTTGATTGAGTGGCTTGTTCAAAGCCAACCCTTCCTTGTCCAATACATTACTAAAACACACAGGAGAACACACACTTACACACCCACACAAGGCAGCAAAAAAAACACTGTTTCTTGACACAAGCTGTGGTGTAAAATAAATGTAAAAAAAATGAAAGGAGATACAATGCAGATACAGATTCCAACTATTTGCTCTGGTAATATTTACTTTTTTCCCCCCCATCTGCCATGCACCCGTGTAAATTAGTACATAATAATTTGCATACAGAGTCAGAACTAATCAGCTAATCAGCTGGGCGTGGCATTCCCTGCTGCAGATGCTCCATCTCCTATTTGGACCGCTGCATTGTCAACATTTATCTTCATTTCATATATTTTCACACATTTATTTCATACTCCTGCTTATTTACTGATTCTTTGTGTTGTGTTTCACCAACATATGTACTGTATATATATATAGATATACATATATCTATATATATATAGATATATAATTACCTCTGCCAAAGCCAAGGGCCTAGGAAGGAGGTTATGTTTTCACTGGTGTTGGTTTGTTTGTTAGCAGGATAACTCCAAAAGTCCACAATGGATTTGAATGAAATTTTTTGAAAGGGTGGAGTGTAGCATAATGAACAATTTTGATGGCGATCCGGATCATGATCCGGATTCAGGAATTTTTTTAAGGATTCCGATCAGCCTGTGCAATACGACCACAGGGTATAACACATGCGCAGTGTAACTGATGACTATGATTATAGAATGATAAATAAATGCACCCTTTTCCTTGAAAACCAATGCTTTCTATTAGCGGGTAAATTTTACCCCTTGATGGTTTTTGGTATGCAGTGATGACTAATTTCAGTGTAGGGGGGGAGATGGTTACTTCTGCTACAGCTGCTTACTGATGTAGTTAAACTTGAGAGGTGTAGGTTTATGTATTTCTTTGAGAGACGGATGCGTTTACAGATGTGCATACAGATGCCAGAATGCATCACCTTTCGCACCTACTTCGTCTGGTCCGGACTTTTGGACTTTTCAGTTTGATCCAAACCAAAACTAACCGTATCAAATATGCACGATGTAACAAATGCGCAAATGCTTGGTTCGGACTCTCAGGTGTGATTAGGCTCTATAGGGTTGAGTCAGGGGTCTGCAACCTGCAGCTTCAGAGCCACATGCGGCTCTTTAGCTCCTCTCCAGTGGCTCCCTGTGGATTTATAAAAAAAATGAGTGGAAATTAATAACTTTTTTTTGGTTTACATTTTATTTTTATATATCATTGTTGTAGGTCTATGGTACGACGGTACAACGGAGTATTAGGGCCACATTGAGGAAAAAATCTGAGATTTCGAGAATAAAGTAGTAGTATTATGATACTAAAGTCATAATATTATAAAGTAGTAATTTTATGTGTTATTTAATTTTTTTCTCGTAAAGTTCTGACTTTATTCTCGTAATATTATGACTTTTTTTCTTGTAAAGTTATGACTTTCTTCTTATTATATTATGACTTTTTTCTCATAATATTACGACTTTATTCTCTAAATCTCGGATGTTTTTTCCCTCAATGTGGCCCTAATACTCCGTAGTACATTTGCACTTTGGTCCTCACTGCATTAGACTTATATATATATATATATATATATATTATATACTTAGACTATAAACTGTGTTACCTTCATCACAATGCTCAAATGTTTTGAGGCTCCAGAGAGATTTTTTTGCCTAAAATGTCTCTTTTGATAGTAAAGGTTGCTGACCCCTGGGTTAAGTCAATTTGAGAAAAAGAGAAACTCAAAGCAGCAAAGCGGTGCTCATAGTTTCTGACTCAGTTGTTATTAAACTGATGAAATCAGGGCTGTGGAAATCATTACGATGAATTAACCATGTGAGCCATTACAGAATCCCACTCTAACCCTGCGGTAGATATTGTCAGCAAATGTTATCCTACTCAAATAACATTTCTGCATGGATTTTTTAGCAGATATAAGTATATTCGTTGCGGTACGACTCTTCGGTCCAGCAGTTATGTGCTTGTAATTAGCTGCAGACCCAGTGTGAACAAGTATTAGCCTGACAGCAGCCTGCTATGAATACAATCAATAGCTATTTCATGGCAGTCTGGCCTGTAGGTGGAGAGGTTTCTTGCTCCGGAGGCCATGATAGTAGTTGTGGCAAAAAACCTTTGCGAGCTGTTGTAAGGTAAAATAAACTGTACCAAAGTGCCTCTTCGACACTGTATCTCTCTCTCTCTCTCTCTCTCTCTCTCTCTCTCTGGTGGTGGTGTGAAATGGTATCTCTTTGGTACTAAAGGGCTGACCTTAACACCTGGTGTTTTTCTGTTGATGTATGGAAAGTGCTTCACTGTAGCTGTGCTGGATTGTGTTTGGCCAGTTATCTGCAGTACATACAACAAAGTCTATCGATCTCCTCTGCTCCGTTTCAATACTATAGACAGCGCCGCACCCGCGGTAGTCTCGTGTATCTTGGCCAAGAATTGTTTTTTGCTAATTTTCAATAGATACATGAAGCTTGAACAGCTCAAACAAAATAGTTTGACTTGTTTGAAGTAGACGTTTTGAGAAAAAAAACACGTGTTGGAACAACCTCTGCTCGGCTCTCTGCCCTTGTTTCCTTCCCTTTCACTATGTCTCCTTGATTTCTCTCTCTCTCTCTTTCTTTGTTTCTCCCATTCTTTATCGCACCTGTTTGTGTGTGTCTGCGGGCTAATGTGTTGCCGTTAGCTGCCTCTAATTATTCTTCCTCCGCACGCCGAGGACATCCAGCATCCTGCATCCAAAAACACTTCGGTCTGGTGGGACAGAGCGTTAACATCAGCTCCTCTGCTCGCTGTGAGGGTCTCTCTCTCTCTCTCTCTCTCTCTCTCTCTCTCTCTCTCTCTTCACTGTAGTAATCAATCATCAGTGCTCTCTCTCTCTCTCTCTCTCTCTCCCCTATGAGCTGACAGGTCCTATTTGTCATACTGCTTCCACAATGCTGGACTGTGGTATTCACTGGCAAAGGAAAATACACACACACACTCCCACGAGCAACATACGCACACACACACACGCACACACGTGCAACAAACCCCTAGAGGTGTAAACACACAGTATAATTGCATTAAAACTTGTTTAAAAGAGGATGTTTTTGCACAAAGATTCAAATATGGATTAGGGATGCACCGATACCACTTTTTTTTTAGACCGAGTACAAGTACTTACATTTGGGTACTCTCCGATACCAAGTACCGACATGAGTACTTCTCTGTGTCAAAAGACCCTCGTTAGCAGCCAGCTGGAGGGTGTGAGCGACACACGGCAGGCTGGGGAGTCACGCATACGAGGCGGTGCGCTGCAACCGGCTCTAGGTTGGCTGGGAAAGGCTCGGGGCGAAGGTGAGCGGGAGCGACCCGAAAGATTGTGACGGGAGGTTAACGTCACGCTGCCGTAAAGTGGTATCGGTGCCGTTGTATCAGAGCCGTTTTGCGAGTACGAGTACATGAGCACAGTATCGGACCCGATACCCGATACTGGCATCGGTATCGGTGCATCCCTAGTATGGATTAGTAGTTTTAAGTCAAAAACCTTCAAATTTTCTTGAGGGACAACCCCCAAAAACCCAATATCTCTTAGTATATTTTATTCACTGTCAAAATTCAGGTAGTGTCTCTGTATAATAATGTAGGAGCATCCTGACTGGGACACTGCTCCAAAACCCTGAATGACGAGTTCACATCCCTCAGCTCTGCATGCATACCTGCCTGTTTGTCTGACTGGCTGCTGTTGATTCCAGCCTATGGACGTCCTATAATAAATAGAGCGATACTACAAACAAGACAGGAAAGCACTTTAAGTATTAACACTATATACAAACACACCACCTTAACCCTATAACGCTCCAGTTGGAATATGATTTGAGTATTATAAGCCAACTATAGAAGATGCATATAGGCCAAGTATAATAATAGCAATAAAATCACAGCTGATTATGACACAGTGTAACATGCTTAAAGGTCCCATAATATGCTCATTTCCAGGTTCATACTTGTATGTTTACATGCTGTAATGTTAAAAAAAAACTTTATTTTCCTCATACTGTCTGCCTGAATATGCCTGTATTTACCCTCTGTCTTAAACGCTACGTTTTAACGCATTTTGACGGAATTGCGACGAAATTGCAACAGAATTGTGTTGCAAGGCAACAGCTTGGGTCCATGTGTACTTCCTGTCAGCTGATGACATTCACATCCACTGCAACAGGAATAAACTTGGACACATTTAGAATGTTTACGCTTAAATCTGTGTAAATGGTCTAAATATTGTATATTTGTGACATCACAAATGGACAGAAATCCTGAATACGGGCTGTGTGTAATTCTCCGTATATTGAGCGTTTTGATACTTTCACAGTATTTATATAGCACTTAAACCTGCTTTATAATAAAAAAACATGAAAATCTCACTTTTTTATAATATGGGACCTTTAAAGAAATAATGAATAAATAGGAATAAGTCGCAAGAGACTGCTGGTACCGTCCGATACACACGCCAACATGGGAATAAGGGGGAGTATCGGAAGTTATTTATTTCCACTTCAAGTGCTGGAAATAGCAGAACTTGAAACCGCCAAAAATCAATGACTATAGCTGCATGATATCTATGATCTCAAATCTATATCATGATAAACTGACACATTGAGCTACAAACGTTCCTTTTTCATATTGGTTTAATTTTTTATGTTTGTCCGTTTTAATCAAGCCAAAATCCTGAACATCTAGGCTGGAATTTGGGCTGATTGGTTGGTTGGACCTCTGATTAGATGTCATTGGTTGTTTTTTGTTATTCTCAGTTTATGGGATTCAGATATATTTATTTATTCTAAAAGAAAATGTGATAGGGACTGAATTAAGGTCATGAAGAGATTCACAATATGGGACAATATGATAACCAATTTCAAACCCTGATATCTCTAATCTTATTTCATGTTATTTTGCACAAAGGAGAAAATAAAATATGAATTATTGTAAATAAAAAAATTATGTTACGTGCCATGTGTGTCAAAATAAAAGTATTATATAAAAGAAAAACATGTTTGCATATTGCCCATCAATTTTGCTGAAATATCATAAACTCTTTCTGACTGGATGTAAACGTGGAGAGTAAAATGCAGAAAATTGCTTTTTTTTTTAATATATATGAAATTGTGTTTCCAAATCTATACATTTCATTTTCATAAACACCAGCGAGTGATACCGGAGTACACGCTGAGGTGCACGGATAGATTTCATGGTTAAATGAATGAGTCGATAAGTAGATCTTACAGAGAGAGATGGGGGATTATGTACTGCAGACACTGCAGGGACGGAGAGAGTAAGGCTGCGGAGAAAGAGGGAGGCGAAATGGAAAGGGAAAGAAATAAAGAAAGGATGAAAAGAGTAGGAACAAAGGAGAGACGACAAAATGACTGAAATACATTCATATAGATATACAAACAGGCCTAGTTGTGAAACTGCATGACTGTGTGTGTGTGTGTGTGTGTGTGTGTGCGTGTGTGTGTGTGTGTGTGTGTGTAGGTAGTCTTGCTGAGCTCAGCATTTTTCTCCACATTATTCTTGGTCATTTGATTTGAGAGGCTCTCAGGATGAACCTGCCGATGCAAGCACTTTTGCAACAGCATCACACACACACACACACACACACACACACAGAGATCCTTATGAGACAGTCAATATTCAACTGCAGAAAAATGATCACCGTGTGCAAACACCCACACACTATGATGGCCGCAACTGCTGCAACACAACTGATATAAATGTCAGTAACCCTCCTTTTTTCTATTAACTTATTTGTTTATTTAATTTATTATTATTACTTCCTTTTCTTTGTATTAATATTTTTTTAATATATTATTATATTCTTTTATTATTATTATTATTATTATTATTATTATTATTTATTTTTATTTTTTTCTTAATTTTATTTCAATTTCGAATGCTGAAGTTGTTTTCCCTAGTGTACTTATTGTGTTTGTCTCTAAGCTGAACTACTTAAAAAAAATGTTTTTAAACTATTGTAATTATGAACTCTAAATTGCATATATGAAAACAACCTCGAAAAATGGGAAAAAATAAAGTTTAAAAAAAAAAAAAAGTCCTGCACACACTTTAGTTGGAGAATTCACCACATTTTATGTGGATTGTCCAATTAATGCTGATGGTAAATGCAGTCTATTGAAGCAATAAATTCCTCAGTGATTGCAAAAAATAAATCATGAAATATACCAATAATTGTTTGAATTGTGTCAATATTTGCTGGCAGTGTAAATGGAACCACAATCTGTGGCTCACGTCAGAAGGTGCAGCCTTTTTGAGGACTGAAAGCTCTTTGTGTCCTTCCCAAATTAGATGGTCTACAGAGAATACCCCTATAGTGTCATCACAGCTTCTTATCTTCAAAGACAAACTAAAACTACTGGTGCATCAATGTGTTTTTGTGAAATGATAAAGTCAGAAATGCAGTTATCGCTGTGCTGTTTTTTTTTTCTTCTTTTTATGTTCCTCGCTCACTCTCTGCTCACACCGAGAGAAAACCCCTCTGCTGAGTTCACTCCACAGCAAATGCACTTCAGTTGTATTATGCAATGTGAAGCAACATTTTTGAGTACAGTTATACAACTGGAGCGTACAGAGACAGTACAGAACACAGCGGCGCACGTGTGCACTACACCGTACGACTGATCAGATAACACATCGAGGTCCACTGAACTGCCTCTTACACTATAAAAAAACAGTAACCCAGGTCAGCACCATGGACAGAGGCTCCCAGTCTCCTCTCACAGAGCTCAAAACAAATAGTTCAAGTCAATCAATCAATTAAACTGTATTTATATAGCACCTTTCAAACAAGTCGAATGCAATTCAAAGTGCTGTACAGACGATTGATAAAAATCTAGAATGTTAAAAATGGATTTAGAGACTAATGCACACCAAAACAACCAAGATAAAAAGTTCAATGATAAATAAAGCAATAAGAGATGGGTATTTAAGATAATAAAAGATAAATTAAATACAAGGAAATAAAAATAACAATAAAAATTATTAAATAAAAATTAAGAAACTACACAAAATAAGCAGATGGTATTCAAATAATGATATTTTAATAAAATAAAATCGAATAAAAGAGATAATAATGATCAGCAATAAAATGTTGATTAAACAAAATAGAGTAAAATAAACACTAAAATGATGATGATAAATAAAATAAGTATAAACAATAAAACCATAAAATTATAAAAAAAATATAAAAAAATATATAAAAGCCAGACTAAATAAATGTTTTTTTTAGTTTACATTTAAAAATATCAATATTTTCAGCTCCTCTCCGTTCCTCTGGAAGGTTGTTCCAGCGGCTGAAAGCAGCATCACCAAACTAAAAGAGAAGAACTGGAGGATCTGAGGGGCCTCCCTGGTTCATAAACCAAAAACATTTATGCAAGGTAGTCTGGTGCAAGGCCACAAAGTGCCTTATTAACTAATAAAATCATTTTTAAAATCAATACGAATACTAACAGGTAACCAGTGTAAAGACTTTAAAGGTCCCATATTGTGCTCATTTTCAGGTCCATACTTGTATTTTGTGTTTCTACTAGAACAAGTTTACATACTGTAATGTTAAAAAAAACCTTTATTTTCCTCATACTGTCTGCCTGAATACACCTGTATTCACCCTCTGTCTGAAACGCTCCGTTTAAGTGCATTTCAACGGAATTGCGTTGCCAGGCAACAGTTTGGATCCATGTTTACTTCCTGTCAGCTGATGTTATTTACAAACACTGCAACAGGAAATAAACTGGGACAGATTTAGAATGTTTATGTTTAAAACCTTGTTATGATCTATATAGTGTATATATTTTTTTTTTTACAATATGGGTCCTTTAAAATAGGCGTAATGTGTGCTCTCCTTTTGGTTTAAGTCAGCACTTGTGCAGCAAAATTTTGAATAGATTGTAGCTGATTCATTGTATTCTTTGGTAGACCAGAAAGGAGAGCGTTACAATTGTCCAGCCTGCTAGTTATAAAAGCGTGCATCAAGTCTCTCTGTGTTGCTCAGAGAGAGAAATGGCCTCACTTTGGAGATATTCTTCAGATGATAAAATGCTGTTTTTTGTGATACTTGAGCCTTGAAATTAAAATACAGAAGTACATGACTACAAACAGGTTAGTTATTGTTTGAACTGAATTCAAATATAGGACATTTTGAATCACTATGATGGACTGTTACTATATGTTCTGTATGGAAATAAAAAGGATACTATACGGAGACCTGTGTTGCTAGGAGGATGATCGTGCACTCATCTCACTGACTCTATAATGCATTTTAGTCCATGGACCATTCCACTGGGTCTCAGATGTGTACTGTGGCGGGGCAATAGATCAAGCATCTGTGTCAGATTTATTAGAATTGTGTTTTTACGAATGGCCATTTAGTTTTTTATGAAGATGTTCGGTGGCTGTAACACACGACAGCCTCTGTGAGACCTCACGCCACCCGCTGTGACAAGGATATACAGGGTGCAGAGGCTGTGGTGTGTCAGGGTGTTTCTTAAAGGTCCCATATCATGCTCATTTTCAGGATAATACTTGTATTTTGTGTTTCTACTAAAACATGTTTACATGCTGTAATGTTCAAAAAAACATTTATTTTACTCATACTGTCGGCCTGAATATGCCTGTATTTACCCTGTCTTAAACGCTCCATTTTGGCGCATTTCGACAGAATTGCGACGAAATTGCAACAGAATTGCGTTGCTAGGCAACAGCTCGGGTCTGTGTGTAATTCCTGTCAGCTGATGACATTCACATACACTGCAACAGGAAATAAACTGCAACACATTTATAATGTTTACATTTAAATCTGTGTGAAGGGTCTAAATATTTTATATTTGTGTGACATTGTGTGACATCACAAATGGACAGAAATCCTGACAGCTTGTGTGTATTTTCCTGTGGATTGAGCGTTTCGATACTTTCACAGTATTTATATTGGACTTAAGCCTGCTTTACAATAAAAAAAAACATGAAAATCTCACTTTTTTATAATATGGGACCTTTAAATTCTGCTTATTCAATACAATTACCACCTTTCACAAGTCATTGTTATTTAATTTCAGTGCATTTTTTTCAGGCTCAGAAACATCAGAATATCTGGCTCTTGCAAAAAAAAGCCACCAGAAACCTTTGTGTGTATCCCAGCCTGATTTTTGCTCTGAGGCCGGGATCAGACTGCAGGAAGACCAGGGATATTTACCCACAATTCTCTCCTTCCATCAAACGAGAGGGAAATCTGCTGGGCCTCGGTTAGTAATGATGTTCGACATAGAATCTCTGGTAAATGTGATGGTTTCTCTGACGTTTCATAACATAGAAATAGAGACAGAGAGAGAGAGAGATACGTGTGTGGGAGAGGGAAAGCTAGCAGAGCTAATAAATGATAACAGATCATCATTGTTACTTCCTGATCTTGTAATGTGAGGATGATTGCAATGTCACTGCAGATAATCTGAGAAATGTCTCTGTGATCTCTGTAATTCACTGCATTTGTTAAAGGTGCTACTCAAAATAAACATTTAAAGGTCCCATATTGTAAAAAGTGAGATTGTCATATCTGTTATAGTATAAAGCAGGTTTAAGTGCCATATAAATATTGTGAAAGTATTGGAACGTTCAATATACAGAGAAATACACACAGCCCGTATTCAGAAATTGCGTGTTTGAAACAAGCCGTTAGGATTTCTGTCCATTTGTGATGTCACAAACCGATGAGATTTGATTATGTAAATTCAGCCCGTTGTCATTCCCAGGGCGTCAAATACAGAGTCTTTGTCACAGCTGTCAGCACGTGATACATTTCCGTGTGTCATGATAACACATTTTGCCGCGTGTCGTTTATATGCCGATGACTTAACGTTGTTAAATGGCTTTCCCACGTGTCATTTATACGCCACGTTGTTACTATGAAATGCTCACGGTTGTGTTTAGGCAACAAAACTACTTAGTAAAGTTTCGGAAAAATATCATTTTGGGGTTTACAACACGTACATAAACAATGTAAAATAAGAGCAGAAAAGACGGCGCAAACATCACAAACGTACTCCAAAATAACGCAAAACAACATCTTGGGATAGGAACATGGGTCTTCTGGTTAAAGTCCTGTGTTTGTTGGACCCATCCACCTCCCCCTCCCCGCCCGCCCACCATCAGCAGTCTGTCTCACTTTTTATTTGACGTCTCTAGCTCACACACACTGAATCTTTTAGACGGGAATATTGTTTTACAAATGTGCACAATAGCAGCAGAATGTTAGACATGATATAGTGCCGATAGTTCAGTGATAATTGGTTATAACTGGTAATATTACAGTAAGTAATAAGACAGAGTGAGAACACTGCTGTCGGCTGGATACTACACGACTTCTCTCTCTTTCCCCTCGTGTGTGTGTGTGTGTGTGTGTGTGTGTAGGCAGGATGATCAGCACATTAAAGGAAGGGCCAGAACCATATGTTAATTATGTAAATGATTGGCTTTAATCAGGCTCAGCCATGTAGCAAGTTAGTGGGTAAGGAGAATGTGTAGATCCAGCACAATCCCAATTAATATTCATCTGGAACTCTCTCTCTCTTTCTCTCTCTGTGTGTGTGTGTGTGTGTGTGGCTGAGTGAGGATGAATTAATAGTTTGATGAGGGATGAAAGAGCTGGAGTGGCTCGGTTCTGCTCCCCATCTGTCTTCACCTCAGTCGCCTTTGAACACACAGAGACACACACACACACCCGCATGCACACACACACACACACACACACACACACACACACACACACACAGCCCTAGAGAGGGCGTCTGTGTCCAGTGAGAGGTGAATATTCCATATTTCAGCCAGACAAATGGGGGTAAGTTGAATTTTAGCACATCTAAAGCCATATGGGCAGCTACTGGAGGAGCCACATGGAGGTCGTTGGCAACACCGTTGTCTGTCCCAGCTGCCCAACACACACACAGAGAGACGCGCGCTCTACAGACGAAACGTACTCGCAGATGGACGAGGGACAAATGTTAATGACAATGTAAAGTTCTGTGCACTTATCCCGAAGCAATCCACATCCTAAATTCTTCACTAATTGTATAAACAAGTACAGGGCATGAGCCATCTGGTTGCACGGTTGTAATTATTGTATGGTTACTGCATTGTAATTGTGGCAGTGTGTTTTTGTATTTTATACATATATATATATATATATATACTGGAAAGACAAAGTTCGGAAACTTGTGTTTGGTCGATTATTTCTCTGTTGTTACAATGCTAATTGGCATTGTATTTTACATCGTTGGAAAGCCTGTTTATTTACTTTCGCAATGATATCCAACTTGTAAGGATCATGCATTTGTGGGATGAGCAGCACAGCTGATTATGTGGGGAGCGCCCAAGAAAAATTTGCCAAAATGCTCTGCCAATGGTAAACAGTGTATTCTCATAAGGCTACCAGGAAGCCTGCAATGACTGCCCTTCACCGTCAGGCCCGTTTGCGCTGGTGTCGACAACACAGACAATGGAACCTGAACATGTGGGGGAATGTCATGTTCAGTGATGAGTCCAGGTTCTGTCTGCGAAAGTTGGATGGCAGGGTCAAAGTATGGAGACGACGTGGAGAACGCTGTGCTGATTGTTGCACCGATGGAGTAACAGCTTTTGGTGGGGGCAGTGTCATGGTGTGGGGCGGCATCTCCCTCACTGGCAAAACAAGGCTTGTCATCATTGAAGGCCATCTCAATGCAGGGAGATATCGGGATGAGATTCTGCAGCCAGTGGCGATCCCATATCTCAAACAAATGCATGATCCTTACAAGTCGGACATCATTGCGAAGGTAAATAAAAAGGCTTTCCAACGATGTAAAATACAATGCCAATTAGCATTGTAACAACAGAGAAATAATCGACCAAACACAAGTTTCCGAACTTTGTTTTTCCAGTTTATATTTATATAAACTAGAGCTGTCAATCGATTTTAACTAATAACACAATTTTTCTATCTGTATTTTTATCTCTATTTGTCAAGTATTTAATACTCTTATCAATATAGCAGTGGGCAAATATGCTGCTTTATGCAAATCGATGTATATATTTATTATTGGAAATCAATAAACAACCCGAAACAATGACAAATAGTGTCCAGAAACCCTCACAGGTACTGCATTTAGCATTAAAAATATGCTCGAATCACAACATGGCAAACTGCAGCCCAACAGGCAACAACAGCTGTCAGTGTGTCAGTGTGCTGACTTGACTATGACTTGCACCAAAACTGCATGTGACTATCATAAAGTGGGCATGTCTGCAAAGGGGAGACTCGTGGGTACACATAGAACCCATTTTCATTCACATATCTTGAGGTCAGAGGTCAAGGGAGCCCTTTGAAAATGTCCCAGACAGTTTTTCCTCATCAAAATTTAGCGCAAGTTTTGGAGCGTTATTTAGCCTCCTTCACGACAAACACATACCATATGATACCAGAATCTTCAATCTAGCTTTAAAACTGAGCCTGCTACAACTACAACCTAAGTGTGTGAGGGAGGGAGAGAGAGAGAGAGAGAGAGAGCTGTCGTCAGAGCAGCTTCACTGTCTGCACAGTAATAAGCCGAACATTGCTCTGAATCAATTGTTATTTAATTCCTCAGCAACAGAGTCCACTGAAGGTCTCTCTTTCTCCGTCTTCCGTCCCATCTTCTGGCGGCCATACTGGATGTCCTCAGCCAACCAATTGAATTTAAAGAGCTGGGATTACTATCGTATTTACTTTCACTGGGAAAGTTTTCAAGCATGTTGTTTTTTTTCTAAATTAAACGTTTACAATAGAAAGACTGAAAATGTGTGTTCTGCCAGCCCCATCATGTATCCAGCTACACCCTGGCACAACTTATTCTTAGTTTAGACTAGCCATCATTTTAATCTCTAATTTCACCACTAATTTACATTTTTGTGGGGATATCTTGTATCACAGAGCCTTACATTTTCCAGAAAATGTCCATCTTCCTCCTTAAGCCTCACATGATTTTCACTGAAGTGCAATAATACGGTTTAATTCCACTGTTGCCACTGTGCAGAGGGTAAGTCAGACTTCCAATTCATTCAAAGACATTTCAGAGCTGCTGTAATATCTAGTAAGAGCAATTTACAGATCTAGACAGATCTAAACCACTGTGGGACAATACATCACATTCCCACACTCAGGTCCAGCTTAAAGGTCCCATATCACGCTCAGGTTCATACTTGTATTTTGTGTTTCTACTAGAACATGTTTACATGCTGTAATGTTCATAAAAACCTTTATTTTCCTCATACTGTCGGCCTGAATAGGCCTGTATTTACCTCTGTCTTAAACGCTCCGTTTTAGCGCATTTTGCGACGGAATTGCAACAGGATTGCGTTGCTAGGCAACAGCTTGGGTCCATGTGTACTTCCTGTCAGTTGATGACATCCACATACACTGCAACCAGGAAGAAACTGGGACACATTTAAGATGTTTATGTTTAAAACAGTGTAAAGGGTCTAAATATTGTATATTTGTGACATCACAAATGGACAGAACTCCTGACAGCTTGTTTCAAATGCAGAGTTTCTGATTACGCTATGTGGCTATGTGTATTTCCCTGTGGATTGAGTGTTTCGATTCTTTCACAGTATTTATATAGGACTTAAGCCTGCTTTATAATAAAAAAAAAACATGAAAATCTCACTTTTTTTTATAATATGTCCCCTTTAATGTATCTGAGTAATACGTTACTGAGCTGTTCATGTATGGAGGTAAAAATTCTCAAGTGTCTTTAACGTAAAAAAAAAATAAAAAAAAAAAATCACAAGCTGCTGAAATTCCTGCCTTATACATCATTACATGTTTAAATAAAGTAGGTCACAATCAGTGGTTCACTTCAGTAAATAATAATCATATACTGTATATATGTATTAATTGGACTAAATCCGAAGCGATGCCCCTTTCCAAATCTTGTCCTTCATTTATGGTGGAAAAGTTCAACTTTAAATGGGTTCACAATGGGAAGGGAGGCACGAAAGGAACCAAAACCAGGACCGTGCTGCCGCAGGAAAATGAGAGGTTTTCTAAACGGACTCGGAAACACTCACGCTTTTGTCCACATGGAACCACCAGAAACAACACAAAATGAATGTTCCTCGTGGTAACCGTGACTATATAAAATGTAATGTGTCCTTGAAGACTGTGACACCAATGTAATGTGACTCACGTATTAATGTTACCTTTGAAACAGACGTATAACCCAACAGGAATGGGGAGAGTTGACCGAAGGTTCTGCCAGGTTACAAGCTTGCTCAACTGTTATTGGAGCACATGGCGAAAAGGGGCGGGACTTAGCAAGGGTCAATAGTAACCATGTGTGTGTTCAAAAACACTATTTTACAGATTCTGTAATTTAATAAACTTGTTGGAATTCCCTTCAGAGGAATGCTAAAATCTTCTTGACTGGAATATCTAACAGAGATCCATTTAAAGCTGTAAATTAATTGAACTGTATGGTTGCCTACAGTATATACACATGTCACAGTAGGCTCGGTCGAGATGAACCGCGCCTCGCCTGGAAAGTAGACAAGATCGGGCGGCGGCAGCAGCAGGGGGCGGTGACAAAAAGCTGCCAGTCAAGTCAGACAGTTTCCTACCGTTTCCAACAGCCTTCGAAGAATTCACAGGAAGTCACAGGAATAGTGACATCCTGTTCGATCCGATCTGTCGGCTACTTGTAGTTTGCACACCACGTTGGGATTTATTTATATTTTTTTGTAAATCTATGTGGAACTGTGCGTCGTGCATCTGGCATTGGATTCTATCCTTTATTATTTTGATGTCTTGTAAAGCACTTTGTAATGAGCACTCGTTACATGACAAGTGCTAAATAAATAAGCTTGATTATTATAATTATTATTATTACGTTACCATTTGTGCATGACATCAGAGCAAGTCGGCATCAAGTGGGCGGCAAACGCAGGTGACTGATTCTGCGCAGGCCTGGCTCATCTCGAACGAGCCTAGTTTTACATGTTCAGTCGACCTGCTGTGCTCCGACTCTCCTGTTACACTAAAACCTATTAACTTTGGTATTAAGTATGATGCACATTAGCATAACATGAAATACAAATTCCCATTTACCTAATTCAGTACCTGCTAGGGCACATAGATCTGTCATCTGTAGCATGTGTGTGTGTGTGTGTGTGTGTTTGTGTTAATCCACCACATGATTAGGTTAAGGAGTATGTCAAGATCGATGGGCTTTGACACAGTGTCAGAAAGTAGACAGAGACATCCTGATCCCTCCATCAAGAAAAAAAAGAGAAACAAAGAGAGAGAGAGAGAGAGAGAGAGAGAGAGACGTCTTGGATTTTAAACATTTAAATGTTATCTGTTCAAATAGTCTTTTCTTTACATCTTTGTTAAAGGTCCCATATCATGCTCATTTTCAGGTTCATATTGTATTTTGTGTTTCTACTACAACATGTTTACATTCTGCAATGTTGCAAAAAAAATGTATTTGCCTCATACTGTCGGCTTGAATATGCCTGTATTTACCCTCTGTCTGAAACGCTCCGTTTTAGCGCATTTCGGCGGAATTGCGACAGAGCGTTGCTAGGCAACAGCTTGGGTCCATGTGTACTTCCTGTCAGCTGATAACATTCACATACACTGCAACCAGGAATAAACTGGGACACATTTAGAATGTTTACGTTTAAGTCTGTGTAAATGGTCTAAATATTGTATATTTGTGACATCACAAATGGACAGAAATCCTGACAGCTTGTTTCAAATGTAGAGTTTCTGAATATGGGCTGTGTGTATTTCCCCGTGGATTGAGCGTTTTGATACTTTCACAGTATTATATAGGACTGCTTTATAATAAAAGAAACATGAAAATCTCACTTTTTTATAATATGGGACCTTTAAGGACTATCTGGGCAGGGAAAAGAAAGCAAAGGTAAGGTATGGAAAGAAAAATAAAGACAATGAGGGGAGAAGAAAAAAATAAAACAAAAAGAAGGGAAAATAACGGAAAGGAAAAGAAACAAAATACAACGAAAGAGGAAATGCCAAGATGAAAATAAAAACAGGAAAGAACAGAAAGGGTCAGGTAAAGATGGAACTGAAGTAAAATCAAAGAAAGCTGTAGGAAAGCAGCAGAGGACGTACGGAAGCCTCGGAATCATTATTAAAAGACCATAACATAAATTTGCATTTTGTCATGTCAGCAGATTTGGCAGATATTGGTAATTGCCTGCTGGTGTTTGGTGTGTTTGTGTGTGTGTGAGAGACAAAGAGAGGGAAAAGACAAAGGCACATGAATGGGGGTAAAAGATATTTGTTGACCTTGGAGCTATAAGCCTCCACCTTCCTCATGCGGTATTTTGACTTAAAATTACAGCTGAAGTGTGTGTGCATGTGAGAAAATGCTGCTAACAACTGATGGTGAGCTGAATATACTTCTTTTAGATTCCAGTGATTCCGACTACAATTCTGTTTATTGAATCTTGTTCTTATCAAATGTTGCTTCCAGGTCCTACCGTTCAGTTTGATTACAAACACAAAAACACCGGCCTCGAGCTTCCCGGCAGTAAACTAGTGGAAACTGCCGGTAACAGTGTGGGTTGTAAATATTCTACCTTCTTGTTCCTGTTATCTGGAGATACTGGACGCACACACACGGACGTATAGACCCTATATGGTATACTAATATCAGATAAAACTAAAATGGCACTCGGAGAGCGCAGACCTCCGCCAAGGTGCGTGACTTTAAAAACAGATCACAGCTCACAGCTGGCGGTACCGCAAGGTGGTTGGCTTATTATTAACACGGTGTGTTTTCCGCGTAACGTATCGGCGGATGCCTCTCTCATTCAGCAGTCCCGTCATCTACCGCTTTGTTCTTTCTCATGGCCAGCAGCTCCCGCACCTCGGATTCAACAACTTTATTGTCAGTTTGCACTGAAATTTATATTGCATCGATAACTCAATTTGAGAGGAACTACACATATAATAGGCATACTGTTACCATAAACAAACAGACAAGTAAGACCCATCAGACAAAAACCAAAATACATCACAATTAACCAGACATAACCCATTAAAAAAATTACCATCTGTCCTCTGGATTTACATCTCCTTAGCAGCACATTAATTATTATTTAGCAACAAGATGGACTGATGAACAAAAGCGTTCTTCAGCCTGATGTGATTAAATGGAGGGACTCTAAATCGTCGAACAGATACTGTTGGCAAGTCTGAGCATGCTCTTGTTGTGAGCTGCTTGAAAGGAGGGTGTCACAGGTTGGCCAACATCCACACACGTATCTTTCTGCTCTCAGAGTGTAGGAAGGAGGCTTGGTCATGCGTCATCAACGCATCATCAGTTACACTACGTATGTGTTATACCCTGTGGTCTTAATGCTCTGGCTGATCGGAATCCTTAAAAAAATTCCTGAATCTAATGGATTGTTCATTGTGCTACACCCCACCCCTCCAAAAAATTTCATTTAAATCCATCACGAAGTTTTGGAGTAATCCTGCTAACAGACAAACGGATGGACAAACAAACAAACCAACGCCGGTGATAACAATAACTCCTTCCAAGGCCCTAGGCCTTGGCGGAGGTAATAACCATTACTATTACTTACAACTATGTTACTATATGAAAAATGTTAACTGAAATAAAGCTGGATAAAATTATGGGATATAAATTCAAACCAATAGCTTATAAGTAAATACCAGAATACATCAGAGGTATATCTAAAAAGTAGCTCTGTAGGTTGCACTTACAGTAGGTGCCCTGAGCTGAATGCTAATGTCAGCATGCTAACATGCTCACAGTTATAATGCTAGCATGCTGATGCTTGGCAGGTATAATGTTTACCATGTTCACCATCTTATTTTAGCTTGTTAGCATGCTAACATTTGCTGAACACATAGTAAAGCTGGGGCTGCTGGGAATGTCATTAGTTTTGCAGGTATTTAGTCATAAACTAAAGCATTGGACAAATATAGCCTACAGCAGTGGTTCAACCATTTTACACCACGTACCACCTCAGAAAATATGTGACTCTCCAAGTACCACTATTATGACGAGGGGTGGGCTATTATTTTTCCTGTGGGGCCACATGAGAAACCCAGATTGTTGCCGGGGGCCAAACAAATTCTGTCAGACGTAACCTCTATTTTATCACTACATTAATTTATAGAAAACATCCTGCGCACTTGTTTTTCAGCATTTATTATACTGAAAATCACTCAAAACAGCATATTATTATTATTACATTATATGCAGGAGTTTTTGAATTGTACAGGACTGACTGTTTTGGGTAGTAATGGCTCTTATATTGATGTGAAAACATCTCCTTCAAACTACTGGATTTATTCAAGTTTCTTGCCAAAACTACATTTTACGAGATTACATTTGAACACATCATGATAACGTTGTAATTTACCTTCGCCCAATAGTCATTTTTCCTGATCCGACTTTGAACGCCTCATAACAATGACTCAATGGCACCTCCGTTAACGTTCGTATCTCCGGTATTTAGCCAGTCAATACTGCGCTGTCCACCGGCTGCTAACAGCTAACAGCTAACGTTACTAACTCTCCTCCTGCTGAGTTCAACACAGATTTATTGTTCACAGTGTCGCTTTATCAGGAAAAATAGGGTGCATCCCTCAGGTTGAGTCGTGCCACGCTGTTAAGCGCTTTTTTTTCTCTTCACCGTGTCTCCGGTCCCAAACAAACTGAAACATGATACAGCGTGCGTATGCATCCATTGTGCATGCGTAACTGTGGGAAAGCATCAATAAGAGGAATCGATAGTCAGAGATTCCTCCGCGTACCACTAGAGAGAGCACGCGTACCACCATTGGTACGTGTACCATAGTTTGAGAACCACTGGCCTACAGTATTCAAAAGTGTCATTCTGGATTTTTTTGTAGTTTTTTATCAAACGTTACTCAAACAGGAGGAAATAGTGCTTTTTTTGGGGACTATTTTCGCCAGCGGATTGAGTGGCAGTGAGTGGGTGATTTAGGAACATGTCACCCGGTGACACAGCGAGGCTCATTGATGTGTTTTTAATAGTATCTGGACAACAAGGGGGAGCCCTATGGCACAGAGGGAGAAGATATATCAGGGTTTTGGAAATGCACACAATACTTGACAAGCCACAATCTCAACTTCCCACCCCTTGTAGGAGGATCGGTGTAACACCGCCCCTGTCTGACAGACTGCCTAATCACCGGCACCGTCGCCGTCTTCAGAAAACACCTAGAGAGAGATCAGCATTATCATTATCATCTTAACGTAAACATCATCAACGAAACATTAACAACTCGGTCTCATCGCTGCCGCTGTCATCAACATCACGAAAAAAGATTGTCAACAAAAACATCATCAGTAGTTGCGGCAGTAGAGTTTAACTGCTGTAATGTAATAAACCACAAAGTGTGTGTGTGCGTGTGTGTGCGAGAGAGAGAGAGAGAGATAATATCCCCGTGCTCTACGGCTAACCCAGGTGAGGCCGCAGATGGAATGTTAAACAGTTTTCAGATCGATGTCGGTGAACGCAACTCAACTGCGCCATTTGTTCAGCCGTGAGAGATGTCAATACACCCATGAGGGTCATCCGTCTCTGTGATTTCCTCTAGTGTGTGTGTGTGTATCAGCTCACTCAGAATTCTCACTCTATAGATATCACTGTCTCTCTCTCTCTTGTATGGAGCTGCGCACACACACACACGCACACGCACACACACACACACACACCATACCCTCAAATCACATTAAAATACTCTGCTCCGTCTCTAAGAACATTTCCAATTATTGCTTTAAGTGCTCTTCCATCACTGAATGTCAAGTATCGAGTGTCACCCGACACACACACGCACACAATCTGTGTGCACCCTGCTGTAGAGAGAGAGTATGTGTGTGTGTGTGTGTGTGTGTAAAGAGGGATGAGTGGAACTCTATCTGTGCGTTGATCGATTGTGGAACACAGGAATTCAATTGAAAGCATGCTCCAGAGCTCTGAATTCCTTTAAATTATATCAAGAAATGATGTGATGCTGCATTGATTTTTTTTTTTCTCTCTTCACAGGGAGGTCAAAGGTCAAACTGAGCTTTCCAAACAGCACCCTTAGCCAACACAACAGAGGACCTTCGCTAAAGATGCGTTTCAACCCAATACTGTGATACTGTTTGATTAGCTAATGTGCTCCAACCATTAATTTGTCCAGTCCAAAGGCCTTGGAAGGAGGTTATGTTTTCACCGGCGTTGGTTTGTCTGTCTGTCCGTCAGTTAGCAGGATTACTCCAAAAGTTTGCGACTGGCCGTCCGCGGTGAGAGAGAAAAAAGCGGTAGATGACGGGATGAGAGACGACGTAGTGTAACGTTATACAGCTATAACAAGGCTGCTGAATGAGAGAGGCTTCCGCCGATACGTTACACGGAAACACACCGTGTTAATAATAAGCCGACCACCTCACGGTACCACCAGCTGTGAGCTGTGATCTGTTTTTAAAGTCACGCATCTTGGCGGAAGTGTGCCATTCTAGTTTTTTTTTTTTTTTTTGCTTTCTTCAAAGGTCCCATATTGTAAAAAGTGAGATTCTCATGTCTTTTATATCATAAAGCAGGCTTAAGTGTTATATAAATACTGTTAAATTATCAAAATGCTCAACATATGGAGAAATACACACAGCCTGTATTCAGTAATTGTGCCTTTGAAACAAGCCGTTAGGATTTCTGTCCATTTGTGATGTCACAAATACAAAATATATAGACCATTACATGGTTTTAAACATAAACATTCTAAATGTGTCCCAGTTTATTTCCTGTTGCAGTGTATGTAAATAACATCAGCTGACAGGAAGTAAACATGGACCCGAACTGTTGCCTAGCAACACAATTCCGTTGAAATGCACTAAAACGGAGCGTTTCAGACAGAGGGTAGATACAGGTATATGGAGACAGACAGTGTAAGGAAAATAAAGTTTTTTTTAACATTACAGCATGTAAACATGTTCTAGTAGAAACACAAAATACAAGGATGAACCTGAAAATGAGCATGATATGGGACCTTTAAACTGACATCTTACTGATGTAGCTGTCCACAGCACTAATCCCATCAGCACAACAACAGTCATGCCACTCTGCTGCTTTCACTTTCTCGAATCACCAATGAATTCCAGTCCATTTGTTTTTCCCGTCCTATGTTAAGCTTCTGTCAGTGAAACTCAACACTCCTTTGTGAGTACGCTCTTAAAGGGATAGTTCGGGTGTTTTGAAGTAGGGTTGTATGAGGTATGCTTTACTTTGCCGACAGACAGCCCTTTCTTACGGGGGAACTGAAGCCGTTTTCTATTCTCTCTTCAAAGCCACCAGACTCCTTTTGACAAAAATAGTAATTTTACCTTTCAGAACACAGGAGTTGCTGCTCTACAGCTACATCGGCGGCTTGTTTATTTGTTTTATTGCATGACTTTGGTGTTTTAGTTGGGATTCACCAAAATGGAGTCTGGTAAATTTGAAGAGAGAATAGATGACATATAACGGCTTCATTTCCATGTCAGAAAGGCCGTCTGGCGACAAGTTAAAGTGGTGAAAATATTCTAAATGTAGTGTACACTTAAAGTGAAAGCGTGGCAAGTATGACATGACTGTTATATTGATGGAATTAGTGCTGTGGAAATGTACATTTTGCTGAATTTACCATGAAAAAGCTGTTGTTTGTGCTGGCCATGGCTTGTGCTGTTAGGCTAAAGAAATCCCAGAGGTGTAGATACTTTAAAGTTCAACATTCAGGCAGTCGCAAGGTTACTCATCAATAACTCTTCATCCAATTTAATGAGATTTGTCATACAGTGCAGGATAAAACTTGACTGATGTTGCACTATTTTTAACCTCATGGTCTAATCGTATGTGACCTGAGGAGTTGAAGTTCTCAAAAGTGCATGTAAAATGGCCAGATTGTTGTTTGGTTTGCTTTCTAAATATTTGACAGATATCATTTATTTTCACTTTTCACTTTTTATGCGATGAGCATGGAAATACAAAAACACATGAAGTACCTCTCGAAAAATCAGGAAAATGCCAACATCATCGTGCTCATGTACTCGTACTCGCAAAACGGCTCCAATACAACGGCACGTATACCACTTTACGGCAGCGTGACGTTTATCTCTCGTCACCATCTTTCGGGTCCTCACGCTCCACCTCCCCGACGGTGTGGGCGAGACGGGCCGGTGGTGCGCCCGACCCCGCTGGGTCGGGATCCCACATGAGCCGGCACACACCAGCCCTCACTTTCATTGCGCCACGGGGTTTTGCTTGCACCCTCTGACTCGCGCGTGCGTTAGACTCCTTGGTCCGTGTTTAAAGACGGGTCGGGTGGGTTGCCTACATCACCGCAGACCCCTAGTGCCTTTTACATGGGCCGAACCCCGCCCTGGGGGCACAACGCGGTTGGGGCGCACTGAGGACAGTCCGCCCCGGTCGACAGTCGCACTGGGAGCAGGGGACCCAGTCCCTCCCCGGCTGGGTGAGAGGGTGCAGCGAGCAGTTTGTCCACGGTGCGGCGAGGTCTGGGCGGGGAGCGCTGTAAAGCTGCAGCCGCGAGCCACCTTCGCCCCAAGCCTTTCCAAGCCAACCTAGACGCGGTCGCGGAGCACCACCTCGTATGCGGAACTCTTCAGCCTGCCATGTGTCGCTCACACCCTCCAGCTGGCTGTTAACGAGGATCTTTTGACACAGAGAAGTACTCGTATCGGTACTCGGTATCGGCAAGTATCCAAATGTAAGTACTTGTACTTGTACTCGGTCTGAAAAAAAGTGGTATCGGTGCATCCCTAATCAGGGCGCTACTTGACTAAACTTTGCGGCTGCCAGTAGACCGGAGCACCAGTCTGCCCATTATACTGTATATATGAAACTGACATTTTGGAGCTTTTACAGATTAAAAAGCTTCAGTAGTTGTTTGAGTCACAGTGATGTAAACTGTACAAGTTTATCATAATATAAAGCAGTTTTACATGATGTGACCACTGCGAAACTAATGTGATCAATGAGACTGGAGATGACTTTCTACCCTTCTGAGTGTGTGTAAGAGAGTGAAACAGAAAAAGTCAGAAAGAGAGAGAGAGCCTGACTAATTCAATTTTCTTTCCATTAGCAGAGGTCTAAGAAGTATCTTGTTTCTTTTACTTTCTCTTTCCCTCTTTTCCAGCGTTGGGGGGTAGCTTATGTAAGACATGTCTTGATGGGGGGGGGGCATTGCCCAGTTTAGAGTTCCTGTGATGTTGCTTTGAGGACAAAAAATAACCAGATTTTTATTTTTCCATGGAAAAACACAGTCAAATAACATGATGCCGTGTGTTGGTTTCCCTCCTGTCCTCACAAATGTTTTGAGTAACCAGTCACCACCGGTCTGCACAGGTCCACGCAGCCCCCGATGCGGATGTCTGTGCGCATCCCAAAGTCTATGACCATGCGGACTGTACGTGCTACAAGCACCCCGACATCACGTGTGCGCCAAAAGCAAAATGGACGCTCGTTTTGTGTACTGTACGTATTCCCAGTTGAGCCTAATCTCATTAAGTGGATACACACAACATTTTCTTTTTCTGACTGTTTTTCTTGTCGTTTAGCCAAATAGAACAAAACAAAGGAGCTCTCCTTCTTGCTGCTGTGAGGGAGCCATCTTGTTGTCTAGTGCATGTGTGGAACCATAGACGCAATTAACAATTGCCCTTTTCATTAGCCACGATGGCAATCTTTCCCCTAAACCTTGACCATACCGTGGTTGCCATGTACATAAAATCAAACATTTCTGTCTGAATTTGGTTTGGGAAAGAAAAAAAATCCCTGCAGCCAGAAATCAAAGCCCACATCTCGTGGAAAGCCCTCCCAGCTGAGTGGAGGCTGTTCCAGCAGCAGAGTAATGCTCCTGGTTCTGGAATGACATGTTCAACGAGCGTGGGCGTATAGCATTCGGGTGTCCACGTACTTTCTCTTCTGGTGTTTCGCACGCTTTTGGGCCACGTACTGTATGTGATACCGACAGACAGTAAGATGATGTAAAGCTGCTTAAAGGGGAAAACGGAATGTTTAAGGGGGTTGACACCGAGAGCTCGCTTTAACTCTAACTGTAGCTGTAGTGCTGGACGGGTACTATACTGCCTACACAATGCATACCATAACCTCCCTCAGCACCGCACGTAACACAGAGAGATGCTCACAAAATGAATGAACGAAGAAACCAGCAGGCTGGCAGAGTCTGTGTGTGTGTGTGTGTGTGTGTGTGTGTGTGTGTGTGTGTGTGTGTGTGTTTCTTCAGCCTGTAAGGCACACTGTGACCCAGATAGCATAAAGGATTTCACGCATTCGGGATCCCTCTAAATTAAAGACACTCACTTCTCTTTCTTCTCTCTCTTCTCCGTCATGGGGAGGGCAGGGAGGGATTGAAAATGGTGTCATGGACAGAGGAGAGAACACATCTCCTCCTCCTCCTCCTCCGCTCTCCCCTCCACCCTCCCTCTCCTCCATCCCCTCTTCTTACTAAATCATCAAAAGGAGTTAAAATGCCAACAGACGTAATGAGGTTGTGGAGTCTACCGCCCCCCACACCCCCTTTTTTTCATCTCTACCCCACTCCACTCCCCCGCTCTCTCTTTCCCAACTCTCTTCTTCTTCATGCGTTTCCTCTTTCTGTATAGCAGGTGGTGTCAAAGTCTACGTTTTGTGATATATTTTTCTTATTTTAAACAAATCCCATGATGTGCAGACCCAAACTAACAACGAATGTCTCCTACTAAAAAAAAATAAGTGTGTATCCAAAGCCTGATATATCTTATTCCTCTGTGCCGCAGAGCTCCATTGTTTATCGTCTATTACAGGAGAGGAGTGCTCCGGTGATTCAGTATTGCACTTGTATAAAGAGTTGGGGGAGACGGATGAAAAACAGATTGGTCAAAATCGAAGCAGCATAGACAAAGATATCCGGACTTTTAGTCCCCAGTATGAGTCAAGCTCCAAAACTGGTTTATCCTACATTTCCCATAATGCAACCAGGAACATATTTCTGTTGGTCTGTACTTGGTCTGCAACTTCTGTGTGTCACGTGACACCATTGAGCCCAAAAAGACTTTCTCCCGTAGACTTAAATTGGAAAGATACAGGGGGGATTTTTTTTTAGGTAAATCAACCCCCCAGTACGAACACAATAGTCCTTATTTAAATCATTAGGTCCTTAAAGTTGTAAAATGCACTAATAGCTGAATCCAGAGTTAATTCCCTTCCTTCGTTCATGTGAATGAGACCCAGCGGGGGTTTGGGAGACGGGGTTAAAGGAAACGCTACTGCGCCTGCTCTATGGGCCCAATGGATGTGAAAGATCACTCCTCATTCGAGCCATTTTGGCTTCATTCGCCACTGAGCAACTTTCATAGGAATGAACAGCGGCCCGCCTACAATGCTGTATCCAGTTCTCTTTATACATCAATGCTCTGCATGGGAAATATCCACATCTTCCTCCATGTCTCCAGTGTTTAACGCAGGATCTCTGTTATTAAAGCTACTACGAGGAACTTTCATTTTGTGTTGCTTTTGGTGGTCCCTGTGGACAACAGCAGTAGTGTTTCTGAGCACTAGGGTCCCTCTAGAAAACGTCTCATTTTACTGCATCGGGCTTTGACATTCTGCCCCGCTCAGTCCTGGTTCTGGTCCCGCCTCCCCCCTGCCTCCAGCGGAACCAGCAATACAGCCTGGGCCTCCAGCAGCGTGTTGTCGGTGTTCGTCCTGGCTGGAGGAGGAGCCGCCGCTCAAAAACAGCAAAAACAAACACTTTTAATGGACGTAAACTGACGGTACCAGGTTGCCCCAAAGGATTACATTACAGCTGATTTAGCGGCTGGCGGCTGCAGCGTTCTCCCTCAATACTGGACCAATTTTAAAAAGTGTTGTCCCCATTAGTCACTTATACACCAAAACATGGAAAATAAGAGTACAGGCTGAAAAATACCAAAAAAGTCCTTTAAGCTCTGTTTTTGCGGGATTTATTTTAAAGTGTTTTTATTTGAGCCCAAAACATGGCAAGAAGGAGTGGAAATGTACCCATTACAGCTGATTTATCACTGCAGACTGCACACTGTCACAACCCTGTCTGAAATCTTGGAATAATAAGGATACAGCACTGTTATATCAGATATACACAGAGGGAGACTATGGCGGGGTGAAAGACAGACAGATAGATAGACAGATAGATAGATAGATAGATAGATAGATAGATTAAACAGCAATTAAATATTAAACAGCTTTTGGTCAGTATTACAGTAATAATTGAGATGAGGAAAACACTCAACAGTGCCAGTAGTAATGAGCGCTGCAGCAGAAGAAAAGATGCATTCTGTATCAGGTCAGTTTACAGGAGCTGTCCGTTCAGCACACCAACACAAGACCATAGAGCAGCAATATACAGTAACTGTTGTTTGTCACATGCTTTTGCTTTTCTGTTTCCCATATGCCTCCTGCTTAATTATGTGTTCTAGCAAACCATTAGTGGCTCACAGCGTGATACGACTGAAGCAGAGAATCAAATACTCATTAAGTAGGCCTTTATTTTAGTTTTGCTAACGACATAAGGCTATATATTTTTCTTCCTGCTGGAAGAATGCATGGTTGTAGTTAAGCAGGGCAATTTCATCTACATAGCCCAAAATCTAAATCCTTGGAGCCTCGATTTGGATAGCAAAAAAAAACCTTTAACGGGGAAAAAAGGGAGAGACCAACAAAGAAAAGATTAGACATACAATATGGTTGATGTCATATATAAAGAGTAGACATAAATAGCAATCGTACAATTACACTACATCAAGCCAATTCCAGGTGCTGCTAAGCACTAACACTAGTGGAGCGGATAGTGGAAGAATCATGTGATATCTTGTGATACAAGCACCAAATTTGGCATGATGATTCCCGAGGGGACGCTTAGCAAATATGAACGATTGGCCACTTGATAATCCAAGATGGCGGCCAAATTGACATGCCGATAATGATTTATCTCATAGAAATTCATCTACTTGGTCGAGTAGGGGATCGGTAGTCCAAAGTTTCCTTCCCTGAAAGACCAGATGAGCAAGAATATGACAAAGCTCCATATCCAACACTAGGTGCTAGAACTGGAACTGTGGACTCTCAAGCCGCAAAAACCCACAAAGCAAAGACTCAGCGGACAGCCAGAAGGTAAGAAACGATTATTGGAGGATGTTAACGCTGTAAAAATTAGATCAAGCATACCAGAAAACATATAACTCTATACATCACACATTCAAATTGACCAAGTACATGCATTTCCTTAAGAAAAACATTCTCTGCGAGTAAATTTGAAAGCCATCTTTAAAACTGGCCCCCATATTGCAGTTAAAAATTTATTGAAAAATCGATGTTATCCGCTCCACTACTGGTGGTATTTGACGCCCTGGGAATGAGAACCGGCTTGTTTCATCTAGAATATCTCAGTTCCACACTTGATACTTGATGACATCACAAGTTTGAGTTTTAGCGCTCTAGTTTTGGGATTTGGGAGAGAGTTGTTCATGTTTACTAATATATTTTTGGACTGTCTTAGACCATAGGAATAACGTATGATGAATTTTGAAAATGGACATAGTTCCCCTTTAAGATCACTCATTAACATGTATAATCTGTACAAAGAGAAGTTTAAAAATGTGTGCTTTTAGAGCGAATTACCCATCTCAGCCTTTAAAGCTTGCTGCTAAAAAAAAAACCTCAAATGATGCTGTGAATATGAATCAGGAAACAAATTATAAAACCAATTTTTGTGAAATATATGATCCGCCAGCAGAGATAACTTCACATCACTGACTGTACATGTTGCACAGGACTTGCCTAAAATGTACACTTTATTAAATTATTGCATCATTGTAGTAATTGTGGAGTCAAATCAGTCTCAATATTAATGGATTTACACAAAAGGATTCATAAATATATTTTGTGATTTATAGATAAATGACTCTCTCCGCAAAAATATGTTCAACGCACACAATAATAGTTATCGTTGTATATAAATGTAAAAAAAAATCCACATATAAAAAGAATAAGGTTCACAAATATATTTCTGATGCACACACAAATATTTCCTGTTTTAAATACATGTAATATAAATTCATAAATACATGTTTATTTGCAATTTTCATCAAAAAACATATTTGGATGTTGTTACATTTATATACAAACTATTGAACCTGCATTTACAAACTGCGTGTCGTGTGTGAACTTCACTGCATTTTTTTCAACGGAGAATTAACTGTAGCCAATCAGATGTCTCCCTCCTTTTCAGCCAATCACATGGGCGTGCCCCCACGAGGGTATGTATGACTTGCGGGAGGACCCGTACCTACTCTGCCTCTGATTGGCTACTGGCTTCTAAAGGCTAAGGTAGGTAGCTATGATGCTAACCGGATCTTCCAACGAGCCCGGAAGGAGTTCTTTTGTTCCTGCAGTCCGCAGGTAGTTTACGCGGTCCAAACAACGGTTTGTTTTTTCATCATTAAATTCACTTCTAGGAATGTCTGAGGCGATAAATCAACTGTGTAGATTTTGATGGCAGTTTTATGAAAATTGATGGCGAATCGAAAGAGTTTCAGAGTTTAGAAGCTCCGCAAGTCCTCCCGTTAGCCTTTAGAAGCTAGTAGCCAATCAGAGGCAGATTAGGGGCGGGTCTTCGCTCATATGATTGGCTGAAAAGGCATCTGATTGGCTACAGATAATTCCCTGTTGAGAAAAAATGTATGTGTGGATCGGGCGACATCAGGGAAATCAAAAAAAAGTTGACACATGACAAACAACAGTTTGTATATAACTGTAACAACATCCAAATAATAATACAATATAATACTTTTAAATTCATATATTTGTGGATTTCTAAAACAAGAATCAGAAATTAATTTGTGAACCTTATTTTTTATATGTTGATTTTTTTACATTTATATACAACCATAACTATTTTTGTGTGCATTGAAAAATTATTTTTGTTTTGTTTTGAGTCATTTATATTTATATATAGATCACAAAATACATTTGTGAATCCTTCTGTGTGCATTCATTAATATTGAGACTGATCTAACTCCATAAGAACATACAGTAATACATTTTAATTCCATACTTTATAATGCATAATACAGAAAGTAAAGTACAAAATTAAAAAAACAGTAATGGACGTGTTACAAAACAGCATTTCATTTTCTCAATGTCTGTTTCAATTCACGTCTAATCTGTTTAGCCGTCGGTTGTGAGAGGAAACGCAGCAATGTAACAGGGTGTACACACAGACACATACACACGCAAACACACACACACACACACACACTGCAGTCAACGTGAGATGTTCTGACACATCTGGAGGAAAAGCCCCTTGCATGTAAACGCACAGACGCGCGCGCACACACACTTTTCTTTTAACAGTTTTGCCAGATCCAAACCTCCTCGTGTGTGTGTGTGTGTGTGTGTGTGTGTGTGTGTGTGTGTGTGTGTGTGTGTGTGTGTCTGTATATGCTTTTTAACTCTGACCCACATATTAGCAGACCACAGAGGAGGCTGGGGGATGTGCAGGCATCATATTTTAAAAATGCAGGTAGCTGGATTTTATGCATTCAACCAAAAATAATACAGTCGAACACACAGACACACACAAACACACAGACACACACACACACACACACAGAGAAAGATAGAGAGAGAGAGAGAGAAAAAAAGGTTACAATATTGTAACCCTAGCTCTATAAGCAAAGGCGGAGCTGCATTATATGGGTAATACTCTCCTCCAATCAGGCGCATGCCTTTGCCCACTGAATTTTGCATAAACGTAGCCGGCCAATCAGGACGTGCCTACCCGAATACGTGCGGACCCCACGGTATAAAGCAGTGTCCCTCGCCACCTGGTATCCCACGCCCTCTTCAGGAAGCGGCACAGGAGCGTCAGGTAGAGGTAGCAGGCTCCGCCTGTGCTTATACAGTAGAACTAGGGTTACAATATTGTAACCTTCGTTCTAACTCACCCAGGCTCCGCCCTCTACCGGACTCTATGGGAACAGTGGGTGGAGCCCGGTGGATGTACAGTACGTTCTGCCGCGACACCACATCGACCTAACCACACTGATCCAGACTGGCTAAGGATTAGACACCTCAGCCCGCCTACTTCTTTATAACCTAGGCCGCCACAGCGGAGAAGTAAGGGGCTCCTATATAGACACCTCAGATAATACACAACTGATCTGATTAAAGCCATGACCTAACTGTGCAGGGGGTCAAGAGACAAACAGTAGACACCCTGCACACCACATTCCCCGTGTCATCAAGGAGCACAGGATCATGTAGGTGTATCACGCCCAGAGGGGGGACCCTGAAAAGGATCCCGACATGTCAAAGAACAGTGTGAATGGACGACGCATCGACGATGACACCGCCGTACATGTGTGCTCGACACTCACCCCACCGAACAAGGCCGCTGACACCGCAGCGCTGCGTGTGAACCGCAGTGGGAGGGTTTCTTCCCTCCTGCCTATCGGCTTGGGAGATGTACTCACAAAGCCATGCCGCCGGGTGTTTTCTTGGATAGGGCTTTACCAGCCACACCATCACCGAAGCACACAAACATCTGTACAGTGCTCCCGAGGGGTTGGGGGGGCGGGGGGGGGGAGGGCGTGCATTCAACATAACACGGCATAGCAGATGTGATCTTGCCTCCCTGTCTCCCGCGTGGGGTAGAGGATAAAAAGCATCCAGTTGTATGACGGTCAGTTCACATACTCTCTTAGCTGAGGTCAATGCAAGCGGCAAAGATGCTTTGAATGGCTTCAAAGAGGAACGCTCTCGAGGCTAAAAAAGGTCCTTCACCAAAGCCTCGAGCACCAATGGCAGTTCCCACCGCGGGGGAAGAGCCACGCATCACTGGTCGTTGCAGAAACCGCTTCATGAGAGGATGTCCAAAGACCGGTCTGTCGCCAAACCCCTCAAGGCAGGAAGAAATGGCTGCTGCATACACTTTAACAGTGGCATGAGACAGCCGTCTATCCATCAGACACTGTAAAAACGAGCGAGAAGGCCCGACTGCACAGGACAGGGGGGTCTAGTCTCTTTTCCTCGCACATTGGAACCCGAACCACTTTGCCCTCCAACAGGCAGTGGTGGATCCCGTTCTTGCCGCCTGGATTGGTCTGCACAATCTCTACAGATAGTCCAGTCCTCTTCAGCCTGTCCCTCTCAGGAGCCAAGCCTAGAGTGGACAGTGCACCTATCGTCCACCGCGTCAGGAGACAGAGCCTGGGGGATGGTCCTGGTTCTGGGCCGCCATCATCTGAGTCAGTTGTGCATACCACGGCGCTGAGCAGTGACCTGGGGCTACCAGTATGACCGACAACTGCTCCCTCCTCGCTCTTCCCAATAAGGGAGGGATAGGACGGAGCGGCGGAAAGCAGCTTTTTTTTGGCCACGGCATGTGTGCAAATGCGGAGTCCCGCGGCTAGAGACATCACACGGCCTACGGCTGTTGCTACGCCTTGAATCAGGTTATTCATTTGGCCGGAACTCCAGTCCAAAATGTCAGTCTGAGGCGGCCAATTCAGAGACCGGAGACAAAAACAAAGTCTCCCCCTGCTTCCCGACCATGGAGAGAGATTTTAAAAAACAACACTGAAACAGTGAATCATTTTTGTTTGTGGTCAAAGGCCCAGGGGGACCCATGCAAAGGTCTATGGTTGACCCTTAAATGGGATCAAGTACAACAATTTATTTACTGACCTATATCACTGACAGTACAAGTTAAATGTATTTACATGATAAATACATTTAATTATTATCGTTAAAACACCTTTTAACTTATCATCTGATAGTCCCAACCCCGCTGATCTTGTGAAAATGGTGCGGTCGAAACCCAACCTGGGACGCGGCAATGTCCACGCGAAGGGTGAGCACCGCACGGAGGAAATGAGCTTGGAGAGGTCCAAGCGGCCGAGTTGAATCTCCGACCCCACCCGTTGAGAAGTGTAAAAATATTGTCAGTTCATTATGAAACAGTGGCGGGCGTAATTAACAGGAAACACTGGAGCCTGATCCGCGGCCCTCGAGCTGATCGATGAGAAACAACGTTACCTCTAGCAGGTCGGAGGACTTATACAGGGATTTAGATGTCCCAAATCGTAAATATAATTACGATGTAATGGAACTTTCTACTGTATATGATAAAGTATGATGAAAGTGAAGATGACAACAAATTAGTTGATTAACTAGATTCACATCCACATGTTTTGTTATTTCAGTTTTATTTAATAAATAATTGAATATATCAATACATATGCTAGATAAGACCTGGGACCCTTAAAGTAACCGTGTTTATTCCCATTGACTAAGAGAGCATTTATAGATTAACCGTCATGTCTTGATAAAACTTACAATGAAGGTGTCAATGAATAAATAAGGTCTAATGATTTTTAATTAAAAACATTCTGGTCAGTCAGGAATAGATGTGGTTTTAAATATTAATAGCTATTTCCAGACTGTGTGGAATAAAACACGCTAGGAGCCCGATACACTAAATGTTTACAATCAGGCAGGCAAACTCATAAAAATAATTAAGATCAGTGTATATGATGGAACAGTAGCATTAGAATGTGCCAGAGGAACCAAATTTGGGCTTCTAGATTTTATTTTTTTCTAAGGGTGCTTTTATATTAGGGACCCGGACCCGAATCCGAGTACACTTGACACACCCAAAGGCCAGTTCGATTGATTAGTGTGAACGCTCCGTACCAAACTCGGCCGTGGTTCGTCGGTCCTTGCCCGAGTCCACTTGAAAAGGTGGTCTGGAGTACGGATCGTGTCTACTCGGGTACGGTTTGCATCATGTGTGAAAGCCAACCGTACCGAAACACGGAAGTGGACCGCTATTAAACGCGAGTAACGTTAGCAGTCAGCGAGTAGTTTGGAAAGGACAGGCTTTTTTCAACGCCGCCGGTCTCCTCCGAAATCTGTATATATGCGCACATCCTCTGAACTGCACGGCCGTGGGTGATAAAGCAGGAAGGCCGGAGAGAGGTTCCTTAAAAATATAGACAATAGTAGGTGATTGGGTCGAGCGATGTTTGTTATTTTATTTAGCTAGTTTAATGGTCTACCGCTGAAGAACGAGAGACGTTCAGCTGCTCAGCGGGCAGAGAGAGAGAGAGAGAGAGAGAGAGAGAGAGAGAGAGAGAGAGAGTGAGAGACAGCGGAGGGAGACAACATGTAGAGTCGACATATTTTCACATCAAACTCAGTGAAATAAGAGTTTATTTTGACCAAACCAGAGTTGGTGATTGTTGGAGAGACTAACGACGACGGTTTAATTTTAATTTTCTTTCTGTCGAGTTTGTGTTTTACGATGCTCCGCCACTAAAAACAGCTGATCTCAACATAAACAAATACACGTGGATGAAGTGTACTCGGGTACGGAACAACTTTACTAATGTGAAAGCTGAACGGAGAGGGGGGGGGGGAATCGTACTCGTACCTAATGTGAAAACGCCCTAAAACTGGCTACTGTTTCCCACCGGCTGGCTACTCCATATCCTTGAGGAAAGCCTTGATCAGGGGCTAAAAAAAAAAAATCCAAGGTACAGGGAGAACAATAAAATGAAACGATCAGAGAGCCAATTCTTCTTCGATTCACTGATCATTTCGGAGGTTCTGATGCGTATCAAGTGTTTTCTCTTGTGCTGAGCTGCGTGTTGATAAAGAGAAACCGTGTGAAGAGTTTTGAAATGGTGATAAAAAAAATACAGAAATGTGTGCAACTAATTGTAAAATGTGAATTTGTAACATAGAGTGTCTTTGTTGACAGCAGCATCCAACAGGAAGCAAACCTCCTGCATGTTCCTCTCCACAGCTCCTCTACCTGCCTTTTTAAACACTGTGTCGAAATGTATTTCTGAACAGAGAAGACTGAAGTTGGTTGCCTTTGGCCTACTTCTCTATCCTCTCTCTTTTTCTAATCCCCTTTCTTCATCCTTTCCTTTCATCTCTCTCTCTCTCTCTCTCTTTCCATCTTCCACTCTATTCATCCGTGCAGCGCTGGCATGTTGTTACATGAACACGACCATGGACTGTGTGGGTGTGTGTGTGTGTGTGCGTGCGTGTGCATGTGTGTGTGTGTGTGTGAGAGAGAGAGAGAGAGAGAGAGAGAGAGAGAGGGAGAGATGAAATGGGCATGTGCAATATTCAGCTAATGACACGGCACCTCAGAACTGGAAATACACCCTCATTCAGCCACATCAGTGACACACATGCGGTAATTGCTCCACGATTTCATTCGGAGGAATTTATCCCTAATTAAATTTTAGAAAAATTATTTAATTTCATGTACAAAAAAAACAAAAAACTATTCTTAAAAGAAAATACCGATCTAAACCTGCCCATATTCTCAATATTAGTTTTCCTGACAAGATGGTGAAACCATAATTTAAATGTTAATGGAATTTAAATTACCAATTGCCAGAAATATGGCCGAGGTAACAAAATTGTGAATATTCCAGAATGTGCTAAATAAACCGTTTTTACCTGGCACAGGCTGCAACCCTATAGGAGCACATGGAGCGCTGGTGGACACCATAATATTTTCCCATGAGATCAGGTTAGAGAATCTGGTCATCTGTACTTATATTATACTATAACCTTATATGACGCATTCGACTTTTTTGCACTTTGTATATATGGAAGGTATTGAATTTGAGAGGTGTATATCCATTAAAAGAGGAATTTGCCACTTTTTTATTTGGATGTCAAATCAGCTGACGACACAGGTGTGCTGGAGGCCTTCTTCCAAGTTCCTGAAGATAAACTGGAAAAGGGTGATTTTGGGGCGTTTTTTGTCATCGGATTTTGCTAATTTAATGGTCTGCCTCTGAAGGAGTGAGAGCCGCCAACGAGCCGCTGCTCATCTGGCACGCCGGAGAGATACAGCCAGAGCTGTGGCTGTTGGAACAGTGGAAAGACTAACTAAGACGTGTTTGGTGACTTTTATTTTGTTTCTGTCCAGTTTGAATGACGTGTGTTTTACAATGAGTTAACAAGGCAATTAAGCCTTAAGTCTCCGTTCAGTGTAATAGAGAAACTTTAAATCCGAAGGTATGGTTGTATTTTTTTCTGTTTAGGTAAGAATATTCCTTCGTTGACATTTCGTGAGTGTATTTTGTTTATTTACCAGACGTAGCGAACTTGCTGCTCGCGCGCAATGCATCCTTGAACCGGTACGGTTCCTGCGGAAGGAGAAACCAGCTTTCTCGGTCAATATAGCAGCACTGGGGGGATTTATTTCTTCAGTGGACTACATTTCCCATCAGCTTTCCCACTGATTGGAAATTCACATAAAAAGTGGCAAATCTTCCCTTTAAGTGTATCTTTTAGGGATGTTAATAATTAACCGTTTAACCGTTAACCAACATTAAGCATTTTAACCGATTAACGCTATCGGTTACACACACACACAAAAAGAAGAGAGAACATGCTCGTATTTCTCAGCCCCTACTCTGTGTTGTCTCTCCTCTCCACTAAAGAATTGAACTAACAGTATGACTGACAAATGGACAAATGGTTGGAAATTCAGCCGAAGAGAAGAAATCCTAAAAAAAAAAAAAGAAAGCGAGAGAGGTGTACGGAGCCTCTTTTGTAGTTTTGCTGCAAATTGCAACAGACACTATCTTCCCGTCTCTTACCCCCGCACTCCCGCTCCGTCTCTCTACAGGTCTGACGATAGTACTTTTAATCTGCTCTTTGAACAAGAGCTGCCTCTCAACAAGGGCTCACTTTCTCCTACAACAACACGCGGGCTCTGTGAAAAGCATACACAGCCCACTTGCAGTGAAGAGAGTGGTTGAAAAGCCACTTGTTCCTGAACCGGCTGGCTGTGTTAGAATAGCTGAAGGAGGAAAAAAAAAAAAAAAGAAACACAATGGAAAAGCCCTTCAGTTAGAGAATGCTACATATCACAATATTATGAAAACAGCAGCCTATAAATTAAACTACCTGGGTTAGAGAGCAAACTAGTGGAGCGATGAAAGGAAACAAGGGAGAGAGAGAAACGACACAAAGGTCCCTGGCCATACCCGAACCTGATGTATTAAAGGTCCCATATCGTGCTCATTTTCAGGTTCATACTTGTATTTTGTGTTTCTACTAGAACATGTTTACATGCTGTAATGTTAAAAAAAAAAAATTATTTTCCTCATTCTGTCTGTCTGAATATACATGTGTTTATCCTCCGTCTGAAACACTCCGTTTAGTGCATTTCAAGGGAATTGCATTGTTAAGCAACAGCTTGGGTCAGGAAATAAACTGGGACACATTTAGAAAGTTTACGTTTAAAACTGTGTAATAGTCTAAATATTGTATATTTGTGACATCACAAATAGACAGAAAATCCTGACGGCTTGTTTCAAACGCATAATTTCTGAAAACGAGTTGTGTGTATTTCTCCGTATATTGAGCGTTTCGATACTTTCCCAGTATTTATATAGCACTTAAACCTGCTTTATGATATAAAAGACATGAAAATCTTACTTTTTTATTATATGGGACCTTTAAGAGAACTGGATACAGCGTTGGAGGTGGGGCCCCGTTCATTCCTATGAGAGTTGCTCAGTGGCGCATAAAGCCAAAATGGCTCGACTTCCGTCTGGAAAAGTACCCGGATCTTGGCGGATCTTGGGCACGTGGAACATTCGCAGTAGCGTCCGTTCGGTCACATGAATCCGTCACGGGGTTGCAGTCGTCACGCTGCGTCATATCATGTTTTATTGTGGTACACACACACACACAGTGTTGCCAACTTGGAGACTTTTTCACTGGACTTAGCGACTTGTCAGACCCTTTTAGTAACTCGCTGCTCAGAGTAAACTCAGTCAGCGGCGTCTCTCCTCTCCTCTCTCCCCCCTCATGTGTGAGTTGCTATGGTTACAGGGCATCGGTGTCACCATAGTCGTTTTGTCGAGGCTTAATCCTGAATGTTTTGAGCGTTGTCCCGAATATAATTTTAAAGGTAAGCCAATGTGAAGCTCGACGACAAAACCCGTAATGTGTTTGAATGTGAGATAGTCCTTGTTAACACAACAGCCTGTCAAAATGAATTCAGATCTCTCTGTCAGTCAGCGATGAGTGACACACGAGGCCTGTACACCCAATGTCTGTTTGTTTTTTTACATTCAAAGCTTCTGTTGAGGTTTTCGAATAAAGCTTTGTCATATTTTATTATGTCATCAGCCTACAAAATGGGAAAACTATGATTTTGTGTTATCGTGGTTAACAACTGCCGTCACGGTGGCCGAGGATAATGCATGAGCTAATGCTAAACGTGAAGCATAAAGTAGTAGTGAGATGGACCTCAGAAATGGAGGACCAACCTGTTAATTTGTGGCAACAATGCGTGTGTTTATTCAACGTGTCTCCATGATTTTATCCATCTATCCTTCATGAGTTTTCAGAACAAAGTAGTGCAACATTGCTAATTCTTTCCGCCCATCTTCCGCCACATTTGTTTACATAAAGTCCCATTTGATCACGAAAGATGTCGCGAGATTTCCGTTTTTTGTTTTTTTTCTTGTTGTTCATGAATGAATGTTAGTGTGTGGTGTGCTGTTTCAGCCAAATCGTTGCTCACCACACACTATAGGAACAAAATTGTTAAATTTAACATAACATGTTTTTATGTGTGGGCTCTCTCACATTTTTAAAAATCTGTTAAGATCTTTTTAGTGTGGGCCAGACTTAGAGTGGCAGTAGGCACTATATTTTTTGGCATCATTGGGCAATAATTCCATAATAACCTTTCAGCATATTGTAATTCAAGTGTTCTGAGAGATAAATAGACTTCTACTCCTCCTCATGGCTCTGTTTTCACGCTTTAGAAAATCTAGTGACGGAAGACTTTGACCAATCACAGGTCATTTCATTGAGAGAGCGTTCCTATTGGCTGTGCTCCGGTCATGTGACAGCTAAACCGTACACTACAAGATGTTTCTGAAACATTTGAGGAGAGAAATTAACGCATTAACGTAACATAATATTGATTCATATTTGATCAGCGCTGCCTAGTTTGACCGTTTGATCGGAGTTCGCGAGTGATTGACAGCCGGCTCTCATAGACGGCAGATGGACAGCAGACCTCAGATCAGCTCTTACTGCTTGTTTTCCTCTGGTCTGTGAAATCTTGCAGATGCCGTTAGGAGCACAGAGGAACATGATTTTTTTTCAGGTTACCTGTTTCATGTACTACTGTCAGGATATAGCGACCGTTTTTATAAAACAAAATTTTAATCATATTTGCTCCGATCTCGCCTACTTCAGCATTAAGCTATCAAATAGCTAACAAATAGGTGGTGGTGGCGGCAGACTGGCAGATGAATAAAATCATGTGGTTAATAATAAGCTGTTTTTGTAGTTGGAAAAAAGATTCTAGATCCCCCCCCACCAAAAAATATATTGTGAAATATCCACATTAAAAGCCTTCCAGCAGCTCAGGGCAAATACTCCACCACCTTCCCATGTAGGCTCTTAATGTGAAACCTCAGCAGGAAATGTCAGGGATCATGGACAATAGCTTAATATGGAATGACTGCAAATACTTAGTGAAGGAAAGCATCATTTATGTTCAAAAGAGAGCGTCCTTTTCACAAGTCTTACAAACATAATGATGGACGGACGGTAACAGCTACAATACAGCACAGTTACTCGTATGGCACCGTCACTAATATTTCAGAAAAGTCACAGTTGTTTTGCTCATGGAATTTTGTGCAGCTCTTGGCTGAGAGCACAATTGATTTCCATACTCACACACACATGAGCACGGGACCATGATGTGTACATGATTAAAGATTGACTGCATCGACTGTGTGTATAATGAATCCACTCGGTTTCTGTGATATAGACTATTGAGCTCGTTTGAAAGATGGAAAAACATGAAATGTAATGTGTTGAAATAAATTGAGAAATCATCGAAGGGGTGACTCAAAATGTACATGAAAAAATAATTAACGCGCGGTGCCGTCTGAACATATATATCCGCAACACACAGAATCCCCGAAGGCCTTCAGATGTATTCAAAATGTCTTACATGGCTCGACTATATATAGCTTCAAAGACCCAGATTCCCTATGTAGGCAAGGCGCGCACACACACACACACACACACACACACACAATGCTCTGGCATCACACGCCAACAAATTAGCACAATCTGGAATACTCGAACATTGCAATCTGAAAACAAAAGCTCTCTCTCTCTCTCTCTCTCTCTCTCTCTCGCACACGCGCACGCTCTCACAGCATGTAGCGAGGGATGAAAGAGCTGGATAAAGGAATGAGACTAATGGAGGAAAGTTGCTTAATGACAAATTGTCAGATTGCAGAAGCCATTTTCTCTGCTCGTCATTTAGCTCTTTCATCCCGGAGCGGCGTTAAAATATTCCTCTGCTTCGAGGCTTTTGCTCGGTCACACTTTCATTTTCTTCTTACTCGCTCCCTTGCATTTTCTTTTCTCTCTCTCTCTCTCTCTCTCTGCTTCCAGACGCGGCAGCAGAAGGCCCACAATGCCGATGTGCTCAAAAAATGGGTCATAAAAAAACACCGACTCCATACATTCTGACTGCAAACACTGTATAATAGAAATATAGATTCACTGCAAGCTGGAAGCAATTGTGATGTTAACACAAGCCAATAAAAGGTAACACTTTATAATAATAACCATGATTTATATATGGGAAATTAATAATTAATTAAACTTAGTTCATAGTTATTTTACTGTTAACAAACAATGAAATGATGATTAATCATGTTTGCTAATTATTAGTAGTCCTATAGTTTCTGTTATTTTATTTTGTGTAATATGAAAACATTTGTTTAGAAATTATATATATGTATCATAGCTGATAAGAGACAATAACGATTACATTCTGATTACACTAGTAAAGTATTTATTTATTGTTGTACACATTACAAGATTATATATACTATATGAAGTATTTGTTAATAATGACCAAATGATTTGTAAACCTTTAAGAAATCATTTGTAAAACATCTATAAACATTACATAGAAAGATGGATCAGAAACCAATTATTAATGAATTGACAATTATCAACTATCTATTTAAATAATGTTTATAGATGCTTTACAAAGTATTTATTAACAAGGTATCATAATCATCAGTTGCAATTTTATAATATATATATATATATATATATATATAAAAATATATATATATATACAGTATGAATGTGTGCAACAATAAACTGTTGAAATAACAAACTAAAGCATTACTAATAATTAGTAAACATTATTAATTATCATTTAATTGTTCGTTATTAGTCAAATATTGATTGACAAAGTTTAATTTACTATCAATTTACCATTTATAAATGATGGTTATTATAAAGTGTTACTGTAAGGTACCTTCACTTGTTTTTAATTTAAGGTTGTAAATGAATACATACACATACTTGTTAAGGGACATAAAGACAACAGCAACAACATGTAAAAAAAAAAGCTGCTACCTGTTGTAATAGTGCAGTGTCAAGAGGTAAGGTCATATATTCATATACATACAACCAACCTCATATATAGATACATATACACACTGTATATCCATATCTACACACGCATTCCTATACATATCCACTTAGGCACATTCTCTGACACAATTATCTACTCTATTATACAGCCAAAAGAAGAACATATTTACATCCATTTAGTTGACCTTTATCGACATTATTTGTTTATTAATTTTTGTTTAATTCCAATCTTCACCCTGACTCAAAGTGCCCCACCCACGTTCAAAAATTATATTCCGTTCTTTATTCCTATTAACATCTTTCGCAAGAACCCGCTGATGTTTCAAAAACATTTTCGAAACATTCAGGGTTTAAATGCTGTCTTTTTGTAGCTTTAAATATATATGCTCTCCCCATCATAATAATGATGATGTTGTTCAGGTTTCTTCATTCTTTATCATCCCTTAAAGGTCACTAACTGTAAAAAGTGAGATTGCCAGGTTTTCTACATGATAAAGCAGGTTTAAGTGTTATAAATATACTGATAAACTATCAAAACGCTCAATATACGGAGCAACACACAGCCCATATTCAGAAATTGCGTGTCTGAAACAAGCTGTTAGGATTTCTGTCCATTTGTGATGTCACAAATATACAATATTTAGACCATTACACGATTCTAAATGTGTCCCAGTTTATTTCCTGTTGCAGTGTATGTAAATAACATCAGCTGACAGGAAGTAAACATGGTAAACTGTTGCCTAGCAACGCAATTCTGTTGAAATGCACTAAAACGGAGTGTTTCAGGCAGAAAGTTAAATACAGGTATATTCAGGCAGACAGTATGAGGAAAATAAAGTTTTTTTTAACATTACAGCTTATGTTTTATTAGCTAGCTACTGCTTGATTAAAAAAAGGGAGACATAAATCGGAAAAAGGAAATTTGGACTCTGTAGGAAATGCCTAAATAGAATGTAATTTAGTTTAAAACTTTATCATTTCTATGCTATTGCATTCATCTATCGCTTTACTGCCAGTTCCTCACACTCACATACATGCAGCGGTAGAGAGTTGAAGATGAAATTTGGAAACCATCATTGGAACAACACGATGTCAACATTGTATTCTGGTTGTTGTTTGGTAATGATCCAAGGGAGGACATCCTTGTTTTGGCCAACAACAGATTAGCATGAAAAAAAAAAATTAAATTGAATATCCATCTTAAATATCATTAAATTGATATAAGAGGGCCCGACACCACCACTTTCTTTCCTGCTTTACGCAGCGGAGCATCGTAAAACACTTCATTCAAACTGGACAGAAACAAAATAAAACTCACCTAAACCGTCGTCGTTACTCTTTCCAACAATCACCAAGTGTGCTTTAGTCCCACTCTACTGTAATTTCATCGAATTTAATGTGAAAAAAAGCCAAATCTACAGTTGCCCCTCCCTCCACCCCCCGCTCTCTCTCTGTCCCTCTCTCTGCTGGCAGAAGGAAAGAGGCAGGGTGACGTGTCATGAACGCGTCATCAGTTACACTGCGCATGTCTTAAAGCCTGGGGTGTTAATGCACAGGCTGAGCGGAGTTCAAATTCCCAAAGCCAGATCATGATCCAGATCGCCACCAAAATCTAATGGAGTGTTCATTGTGCCACACCCCACCCCTTCAAAAAAATTCCATTCAAATCCATCACAGACTCTTGAAGTTATTCTGCTAACGGACAAACCAACAAACCAACGCTGCTGAAAACACAACCCTTCAGCCTTGGCGGAGGTAATAACAGACCGTAGTGGGCAGTGATCGACCAATCAGAATTGAGTATTCAACAAAGCTGTGTAATAAACACACATACCACCTGCTTCATGTGCACGTGTTGGTGTACACGTTAAGGCCCTAAAGAAAGGAAATAATGAAACAAGTAAATAAAGAAATAGGAAGTAATATAATAATAAAAGAGGAACATAAACATTTAAAAAATATTATGCTTTAAGACCACCATAACTGCTTTTGTAAAAAATGTTATGTTAACTGCTAAATATATGTTACATGTTTTATTATCAGCTTTTAAAAACTTGAATTATTTCATCTACAATGACTAAATTATATATTACGATTGCAAGTCTTTATGGTGAGCTGTAATTAAATCTGATCACTAAAACAGCCTCGTCCTTCATTCCACATTGTATCACGTCTAGGCTCCGTTTCTGCAACAACAACAACTGCCATATCAACTACACAATCCTCCTCACCACCGACAAGGCTCTCTCAGTTCAGGGAACACCAGGCTCTTACAGATCCCCAGGACCTAGTGTCAAACCTGGGCTTTCCCGGCTGCTGCTCCCTCTCTCTGGAACTCTACCATCCCACATTCCCACATTCAAGACCCCGATCCTCCCAGCACACTAAAATTATATGTTTTTCTGCTCTCTATTCATTTTGTAAAGTATTTTTGACTACATTTAAAATGTATCATTTTTATTAAATTTTATATTATTTTTTTTATATATATATATATAAACTCTGTGAGGGAAAGGTAACATAAGCCCAAGATATATGTATTAAATGTTTCTTTATATTTTTACTCAGAATTTGGCTTGTATTTGGCGCATTTAGATTTTTTGTATTTACACTACATAAATGAACAAACAAGTGCTTTGGTTTTTGTTTCACTGCAGTGCATCCAATAACTCCTTTCAGGACAAATAAAATGACCAAATGATTGTCAAATTTCTATTAAATATATTGTGTTATTGTTCTGGCTGTCCTCCCTCCCTGCCCGAGCTCTGCAGATTGCAAACGAGCTCATTTTGCGCAGGTTTTTTTTTTTTTTTTTTTTATGTTCAGTACTATAGGACAGAGTCCCCCCCGCTAACAGTCTGATACCAAATGGAACACACAGTGATGGATGTGTAACAGTGTAGCGCCATCTACTGGGACTCATCACAGCTGATGATTGATCTGTGGGTTGTGTAATGATCGAGGAACATGAGGACAGTGTACGGCAGCAGCAGCAGCCTGCAGGGTGTAAACACTGCTCCCACAAACATGATCGTGTTTCCGTTCCACAGCTTCTTTATTCAGAGAAATGCTGCATTCCTTATTACACACACACACATACACACACATAAACCTTGTATAGTCGGAGAGACAATAAATAAAAAATATAGAGTTCTGATCGTCATTCTCTGAGCAAACAACAGCATTATTTTTAAAAAATCCACTCAGTACAGAGCAAGTTCTACAGCCTACTCTGTTATGTTCGAGCCTTAATAACTCATCACATGTTAATAAATACAGTAGGCCAGTCCTGTGTAGCAGTGGAGTGAATCCTGTCTTTAACAGCTTGGCACTAGTTCACAACATGTAAAAATAGTCTCTCTGCAACAGTATTTGAACCATTTTCCACTTATGTGATAATTAAGATGCTCTTGGAAAATAATAGGGTTAGAACAAGCCTGATCTGACAGGAAAATGCATGCTTACATTAAAACAGTGCAATGTTTTGATCAACACATATATGAAAACGCAGAACAGCATGGACCGTATGGAAGTTCATGATTGCCAATATTAAAATGAAATCATTCACCATACAGCACCATCATATTTGACACATGAGTTTCTGAGACCCCCTACATCATCAACGAGATCAACTACAGACCATCTTGCGATGGCGATCACACCAGCTGCGACACCAAATCGGGCCAGGGGTGTAAAGTAGGGGGGTTCGGGAGGGGGGGGGGGGGGGGGGGGGGGGGGCAATGGCTCATTTCCCACTTCCTTCCCCCCCTACAAGGCCATTAAATGAAGGCTGAGACACGGTCTCTGACCCCGTGGGAGATATATGGGGTATGACCAGGCGGAAAAACTCACGGTTCTGAAAAGCGAAGCCAATGCGGAAGTGCCTTAAACTTGCATTCTTTCTAACAGCCAGCAGGGGGCGACTCCTCTAGTTGCAAAAAGAAGTCTGATTGTATAGAAGTCTATGAGAAAATGAGTCTACTTCTCACTTGATTTATTACCTCAGTGAACATTGTAAACATGAGTTTATGGTCTCAATCGCTGGTTTCAAGTCTTCTTCAATACAGCATGATGTTACAGTTAACTGTAACAGTTTGGTCGCCTAAAAGTGTTACGTATATTATTCAGCATTCGGCTGTGCTTAACTCCGCCCTCTCGTGTCGGAAAAAAATAAATTTTATTAAACTTTATTTTAGGTATAAGTGGGTATTTTGCATAATGTTTGAACACACGTTTAATTATATAATTAAACTAACTAAAGATTAAAATCATGCCTTTGTAAAACACTATGAGTGGAAATTGGTGTTTTTATATATAGTTTTATACATCTAACTTTCCCTGTGACAATTGTGGAATCACCAAAGTGTCAAAATAAAATGTGAAAAGGATAAAGAGCGTTAAGGTGGACGACAGTACAATTTGACATTTCTTATAGACCAAAAACGTAAGCACAACTGTTACGACTGTAAAAAACGAAAAACTATACAATGCATTGAAATGTATTTATTGAAATGTATATTTCTTTATAAAAGCTGCAATGCCCTTAGTTACTGTTCACATAAATGTTAGTATGTGCATTTGTGTAATATTTGTGAAAAAAATTAATATTTCAACCAATAGTGCAGTTGTGTCATACTCCTGAGGATAGTGGGATAGTGATGTATTATAATAGCATATAATACAATACATAGTGATATACTGGAGTAAAGTAAGATACAATGCAATAGCAATAAATTAACAAATAAATGCATTGATAAAAAAAATACACTACAACAATATTATTACATAATGTGTGCATTACTATATATAAGTAAAATAATTTGTAAAAAAAAAACTATACATGAATAAAGGCAAATAATGTATATTTTAAACGTATTTTACCATTTGTGTGCATATGCTGTATGACAAAATAAAAATAGTAAAAACCAATTTACATATTTTAGGATTATTATTATTATTATTATTATTATTATTATTTCAGATCTATTCTGAGACATATGCCACAGTCCAGTGATTATGAAATTAACCTTCTTGAAAATGATAACAAAAAATGTACATCTTTATTTAATTTTCATCATAAAGTAGCTAAAAAATATGTCCAGTTCAAAGACCACCCAGTGCCAAACCTCCAACCACTGACTGGACACTACACTCCCCAATCTGATTGGACAACAGTTCTGTTCCCTCATGCTATTAAAGGTTTGTCTACATCATAAACACTGCAGTAAAACTGACTGATATTTACAATTATGATCGGGTGAGAAAAACTAAATAACAATATTAAACTGACATAGACCTCAAATAAAAGTATATGGTCAATAATATACACAACAACAAAAATAATAGTTATTATTGTCATAATAAAAACAATGATAATAAATTACTATATATATATATTATAATAATAATATATATAATATAAATTATAAATTATTTTACCAAAAAAAAATTACTAAAGTCTTTAGAAAAAAAAAACTTCACAAAAGTCTTAAAGATAAAAATCCTTAATGTTATTAAAAGTTGCCCTAGACTTCAGCCCAACAAAAAAACTTATTTCACTGTTAACTAAAAATATATTCTGCTTGTGATTAGAGTCACATTATTACAGCCACAACTGAAACAAAAACACAATGAACTGGGAGTTCTGAACCCAGCAACCATCTAATTAATGTAGTAAATTGAAGACAAATTATCCAAAAAAAAGGAATATTTGAAGTCTTTTTCCCCTGGCACACACTGTTTAACGTGCTAGTAAACATTAAGTATTTTATAGAATAGAAACAAACTAAGAATCTAGAGCAGGAGGAAGGAGGTCCTGATCCATTCATCCATGGTCTCTCCCACAGACGTCAACATCACTGAACCTTTCATGGACTTCCCCCTCTGCCTGCCTCAGTATATACCAGCTGTATACACAGTTCAGCACCATGGCAGGACAAGGAAGGGACTGATGATGCCTCTCAAAAACTGACAGCATTTACAATAGGCTATACATATCCAAAACACTCTTTGTGTTTCTCTTATATATTTTGCCCTGCAAGTATACGAGCACGCAGTCATCCTGTTCCACTCCACTTCCCATGTCCAGCAGCAGCAGCAGCATCAGCATCAGCAGCAGACATGGCATGTATGTATACACACAAGATGAAGATCCATGGAGACAAAACTACACTCACTCACTCACCTGCTGTAAATACATGAAGGTGAGGGCTGCGCAGGACAACTGAGGACAGGCGTCCACGTTGGGTAACGCCACGCATGTTCCTCCAGGATGCTGCATGTTCCCTCCTCTAGAGCTGACACAACACACACAAAACCACCCGACAATACACAACCCTGGTTCTGATTCTGAGTGGCGAAGGTGGAGAGAGCGGCAGGATGAGCAGAGAGAGAGAGAGAGAGAGAGAGAGAGAGAGAGAGAGAGAGAGAGAAAAGCAAAAAAAAAAAAAAATAGAAAAAAAATATGATTGGTAGAGAGTGAGCAGAGAGATGGAGCTTCAAAAGGAAGCAGCAGCCGGTCCCGTACGATGGAGACCCGAGTGCTTTCTGCTCGCAAGAAGGCGGGATGAGCGCGCGCAGAGAGAGAGAGAGAGAGAAAGAGAGAGAAAGAGAGGGAGAGTGAGAGAGCGCTCTGCTGCAGTGTGTGTGACTCAGAGTGTGTGTGAGTCTGACTGCGTGTGTGTGTTTGTGTGTGTGTGTGTGTGTGTGTATGTGTGTGTGTGTATGTGTGGAGGGAGGCAAGCCGGCAGTCAGTGTGACTGCGATCGCTGGAGCGTGAGGGAGGCAGAAAATTGTCTGTGTGTGTTTTAATGTGGCGTGCGCGCACGTGCGAGTGCGTGCGTGTATGCGTGTGTGTGTGTGACAGAAAGAGAAAGAGTCCAGCTGTGTGTAGGTGCATGTGCTTTGTTTCTTGCACAAAATGCTGATCTCTCTCTCCCTCTCTCTTTCTCTCTCTCTCTCCCTCTCTCTCTCTCCTCTTGATGAATTGAAGTTCTCTGACATGTGTTACTGGAGGCGATCGAGGATGCTGACTGCAGCCACAATAGAAGCCTCTCTCTCTCTCTCTCTCTCTCTCCCTCTCTCTCTCTCTCTCTCTCTCTCTGAAGTGCCATCATTTGCTGGCAAAACTTTTGAGTCATGCAAAATACCTGACTGTAAAAGAAAAAACACACACACACACTTTGTGTTACTATAAAAAAAAATAGGAATTGAAAAAAAAATGAAGAGACTCCAGAGGGTTGTGTTAGCCCACATTTAGTAGAAATGGTGCAGTATTACTTTTTTTTTTTTTTTAAACATTCATGGCATTCAAACATGCCATTTTTATTCATTAACTTAGCATTAGCAGCTTTATTTTTCAATAGAAATGGAAAAAAAAAGAAATGCACACATTAATGATAATATGCCTAACAGTGAAAACATGGTTTTGATATCTGCTTTAAAGCAAACAGGATGAGTTGCTCCTCAGCTCCGGTATACCCCGGAGCCCCTTATTCAGAGCTATTAAAGTGATGATATGATGTACTTAAAGGTACTCTCCAGTGATTTAGTACTGCACCACCTGCTTAAAGTTACTACAAGGAGTTTTTAACTGGTTATGAAACAGTCTCAATATATAACACTGATGCCCCTATGTGACCTACAGAAGTAAAGCGACCATCAGCTAGAAGCTGGCGAGAGGCTATTTCTGTCCACCTTATTCTCTGGGGGGGGCGATACTGTAGAAATGATTATGGGCGTATCCTCCGGTGAGGTAGCGGATAAGCTAGTTAGTCCCATAGGCTAACCATAGTGGCTAACCGCCAACAGCGCTTCTTTTGAAGAGTAATTCGCCTTTAATTTAGTAAATCCTGCTTTATTTTTGAACAGATACTTAACTAACGTTAAATTTGTGATTTCTAAAATGTACTAACAACCAGACAAAGCTAAATGTGTGGCTTCAACAACAGTGTGATTCACCCAAAACAAAAAGGGATTGTTTTGTGACCAACTGTACAGTTTTCATCGCCGACCTACAGACGAGGAATCCAGAAAAATGTGGCTGAGAAACCTAAACTTCAAGAGACCACCCAAAACCCTGCACGTACACTAACTATTCTGTACACCACCGATGTGCCATACAGACTTTTTATCCGCCAATCAATGAATAAATACTTCCAGGTCATGCATAAAATTATGTGTGTCATCTCCAGTCACGCCTCTTTCATTCCCGACCAAGCAAGAGACCTCCACCCTTTGTTCCTGTGAGATTTCAGCCAGTTTGTGCGGTGTGCCCACAGCGCCCGGAGGGGAAGCTCCAGTACCGACTGCAGCTTGAGAGGGGAGACGACTGGAGCAGCGAAAATGTACATTTCAACTTAAAGAGACTCTATGCAAGAATCAGAAATTGCTTGTTAACTGCGACACCTGTGGCGAAAGTCAGCGTCCTTTTGCTCTCGCTTGTGCTCGCTCTACAAAGACATGAACGAGCATCGCTCAAAACAGTGAGGCGACACACGTCAGCTAAAACCACAATATCACTCTATATTTCAGCTGCTTGGCAGTAATGTTAGCTGACCAGACGAAGGTCTCTCCATGAATTGATGCTGATACTGTGTTTTCCTGCTTCAGCCTCCTGACCGCGGCCGGAGGGAACAGGGGAGACACCGGAGTTTTTGTCGGAGATGATAAAGTTTCTCGCTGCGGAGCCCCGTCACTTCACAAGACACGGGAAACCTCTGTTGGTCTGGAGGAGCTGCAGCAGTTATTTCTGCACAAACGTCCACTGTACGTTCACTAGATATTCTCAGAGCTAAACTAACTCTTCTGCAGTGTGTAGTGTGCGCGCATGCACGTGAGAGGTGGAGCGAGATAGGAAGTGAGAAAGAGTGCGTTGTGTGAGTGAAGGCAGGCAGAGGAGCAGGGTACAGCAGAGACTCCGGCCCTGGAGACCAAAGCTACGGTCTCCCCTGTGTCTCCTGGCCGTGGTCGGGGGAGCTGGAGCAGGAAGAGTTGACACTGTTTAAGAGATGGGCTTCACTAGATATATCTTTGCGGTTTTGGTGCTTCCGTGTAGTTTGTGTTGGAACAGCGTAGCCACACGCGAGCGCGCGTGGGACACCGACACGCAATGATTTATAAGAGTGTAAGAAGTTACAAACAGTCCCTTTAATTTATGTTGTATGAAATGATTATTATGTTATCACAAGTTGTTCAATATATTACCCGTTGTTGAATAAATGCTGTCAAATGGGCATTTTTAACATCAATGGTGCGCTCTGACTGCTTGGCGCTGCAGCAGCAACTCTGTCAACGCTGTTTGCACGTAATCCTGCGCCCAATATTGATGTGACAGCAGTGTTTTTTAAGAAAAGGTCAAAAAAGTTAACGTTTATTATATCAATCGAGTAATTTTTTACAACATCTAAAATTTTCAATAATCGCCATTGAAATCGCTTTGTACGGAACACCGTTGGTCACCTGTATGGAACACCGTTGGTCACCTGTACGGAACACCGTTGGTCACCTGTACGGAACACCGTTAAGCTTAGTGATCATCCGAACACAAGCAGAGGTGTTGCTTTTCCCCGCTTTGACGGGAAATGAACCAATCCAATAACTCAAGAGCGTCGAAAAGTCTAAATGTATTGAAAAAAGATTGATCATTTCCAAACTTCACAGCATGTTTTTATTTAACGAAATATTCGGTTTGAATCCATATTTGTTGCCGTTTAAACCGCAACCAATTTGATCCTTTGTCACCCGGGAAGGAAATCCATAGATTTCCTTAAAAATCAAGTTAGGAGAAACTTCATATACTTTGTGTAACGCTGTCTAAATAAATTTGTGATTATTCATGCCTTGTTGTAAATTGAGCAAATGTAGGCCGTGTTTTTCTGGCCGACATTAAGTTATTTCTTTCTTTGGCCTGTGACGGTACCACTGCAGATAAATCAGCTGCTCAGATGAGTGCCGCACACGCATTTATGTATTTCTGTATTATTCATTTCCCTCCCGTAGGCTATTGCTTTCATTTTCATGTAGGTTAATTCGTTTAAATAACGCATCTCTTAGAGCTTTCATGGACAGAATAGACGGTATAATCAGTAACTAGAGACGTGTCTCCATCAGCCGTCTCTGTATCGATGTTTTACAAAAAGCTTCAGCATAATATCTTCACGACCTGATCGTCATGATATGATAATGATCATTAAAAGTATGCTCTGTGTGTGGGAAATACAGTACAATTCCTCAGATGTACAGCTGATTTCAGGTGCAGTAGGCTACAACCGCTTCAGGTTTGATAATCACCGCTCCACCTGGTGGACAGATACATCGTTGCACCTGGTTTCCACGTAGTGGCGTTACGAGTCTGCCCCGCGTTCGCTACATTTTCTTTCAACCAAGGTCCCAGCACGGACCCGTCATGGATCAACCTGGTCCCCAGTATAGAGGGAGGGGAAATTCAAGGTGGCTACATCTGTAGTTAAACTGCTCCAGCCTGTTCTATCCCTGTGTTCTGACCATACTTGCCAACTCCCAGTTTCCTTTCAGGGTCACAATTCTCCCTCATTTCTCCCGATTTATGACAAATGTTCACACTTTTTTTTTTTTTTTACTTTTCATGATCTCAACCTATTTCTGGCACTGTACGGCGTGTATAAGCTCTACTTCCTCCTCCCGGACGACAATACAGCTACGCCAAATGTCTTTTTTTTGAGGGGAAGCGAGCTGCTCGCAGTTTGAGCTGCACTCGCCGAGCATATCAGCGCATATCGTCAGTGCCTGCTGCACCCTACTGTACGTCCACCATGGGAAAGATGTGCAAAACATAACTAAAGATGTCCGTGTGATTATAGAGAGGTTTATGTCAGTGTCCGTCCATTCATCCGTTAGCTAGAGCTGCAGTGGCTATATATTGTTTGTGGCTATATATTGTTTGTGGGTCATGCAGACTCAGTCACCAGCTTGAGACAAGAAAGCATTATTATCTTGTAAATAAATGTCTGTGGAATATACATGCTGTTCTCTTTATTTGTTGCATAAAAGTGAATAATGCCAACCTCTTCGATGTCAAGAACTACAAAATCCTTCAACCGTCACTAGCTATTGATATGGTGATTTATGGTTATAGTTATTAATTTAATTATTAATCAGAGTTCCAAATTGATAGTTTGGTATTCTTTATGAGACTACATTAAATAGCTATCATTTTCTCTTTGTTTCAAAGAATGGTGCCCCGAGGCTGATTTAATGTAAATTAAATCATAATATTATATATAATTAATAATTATTTTGGATCATTATTAATTACTTTTGCCATTAGCAATTTTAATGTCTTTTGAGCCTATCACCAACATAATTTGGTGCCCCATTATTATTAATATATATGGATAATTTATTGATATTAATTTGAATCGATATAAATAATTCTCTTTCATATTTTAAGCTCCTATCTGCGTCCCCAACACCAGAAACTTCTCGCTGTGAGGCTAACCGCTGCACCACCTCATGTGGGTGTCTCCACCAAATAAAGTGACCACAATATGATGGAACACAGGTGAGCTGAGCTGTTTGACCTGCTCTGAGCAAGCGGGCGGCGGAGTGTGCATCGCTGGATTTGCGTCGCCATACCCTCTATATCGTGAGAAAAATAGGCATTGTCATTTGGGTGAGAGCGAGAGAGAGACAGAGAGAGACAGAGAGAGACAGAGAGAGGGGGGAACATAAAGGCAATAACGAGTATATTATGGGATGAAGCAGAACACAGCAACTGCATGGCTGCAGGCTAGGAGCTGCCTTTTATCCATTCGTTCGACTAAAGACACGCTCCCTTTTCTCTACTTCTTAGCCAAGCAATTGGCAGAGCTCTTATCCACACAGACATATGCAGTCACATTCAGCACTCTGCTGCTCCGGAGTCTCTCCTTTCAACAGATATAGGTTTTCATTCACTAATGTAATCACTTCTACTTTGTTGGGTTTCTTTTTTATTGCTGTTAAGTTACTGTCAATGAAGGTCAACACGTCCTACAGATGTTTCAAATTAAAAGCCTAACAAAAATGGGAACGACTTTAACAGTGAAACAGCTGTCAAAAAATTGCAAAAATTGTATATGACTGGAAGCATTGTGACAATATTATAAATATAAGTGTGTCAGTTATGTAAGCCTGTTTCAAACAAAGGCCTGGTTCTCTCTGTTGTAAAGGCCACTATTTGAGAATTTAGAGAGATTTAATTCTACCTGTAAAATGGTAATCTTCTTTATTTTTTATTTTATTGCAAGACAAAAGACAATACATTAACACAACAACAAGAGGACGACAAGAACAGTGAGTACAGGCCAGTTAACACATTTTTGCCGTAGGATGAGAGAACCAAGTGGTGTGTGCATGTGAGCGTGTGTGTGTGTGTGTGTGTGTGTGTGTGCGTGTGTGAGCGTGCGTACGAGCATGTGCTTTGGGATGGGGTCTACAGGGTGGATATATGGAGAGAGGAGAGTTTAACATTTTTTTTATATACTGTATATATAAATATGTATTTTGCATATTATATTATATGTATATATATTTATATATATACATACACATACAGTACATACATAAATAAATAAACAAATTAACAAAAACAATAGTAATTAGTTAACTTAGGCTAACTAAGGGGAAGCATAGGGAAGGAAATAACTAAATAAATAAGCAAGGAACATAAATTATTCTAATAATAATTAGACTAATTATTATATTAAACTAACAGTTATAACAACGATAGAGTGGGGGGAGGGCGGGGGGGGGCACCGGCAGCGAGGCACAACAGGGGCACCGTCAGGGACCTCCAGAGCAGGTCAGCAGGATCAGTTCGGCAGGGTCAACCAGCACTGTTAAGAATTTCCCAGTAAAATAACAGTAAAGAACTGGCAGCAGGGTTGCCTTTATGTTACTGTAAAATTAACATTATTATACTGTCGCTGAAATTTACAGCTTTGTACTGTTAATGAAAAATACTTCACAGTATTTTACAGTTAAATTACTGTTTAAAGATATATTATATAGCTGTTTTTCACCTTTATTTTACATTATCTTACTGATTTGTTTTAATGCACTATTTATTTTTTACATACATTTTAATTAACATTATTTTTTGCCTAGATGAATAGACTTAGCAGGTTACAGACATAGGAATAGTCACATTAAATACTTTTAAAGGCTTGTTAGGAAAAAGGCTATAATAGACTTGTTGACACTTTTCCCAAAATGTCTGTCTATAGCTGGCTACAAGCACAGAATGCAAACCAGAACAACATGTGAGTGAAGAACAGTAAAGCTAATTCACTGATTTTTAAAAACATGTACAATGTACAAGCCTCACATGTGCAGATCAGGTCCCAGAATTAAAAAAAATACTGCATGAAACTGTTACTGATGATACTTTAGACAGTTGATTAGCAGTAAAGTGCTGTTTATTAAGAATGCATTATAGTTCAGTTAAAAAACGGCCTATGAGCGTAATTTAACAGGTTTTCTTTTGTATTAACAGTAAAGCACTGTTTTTTAGCAATAACAGGTTAATACTGTTGAAATCCTGCTGTAAATTAACAGCAATTGTTTACAGTTAGGTTATTGTTTCATATTGTACTTATTGATTTGAAGTTGTATTTGTGAATCTATTCTATTTTATTTAATTTTTCTTTCTTTCTTTATTTTTTGACTGAATGACGCAGCATTGGGCCGCCCCCAGACCCTTATAGGAGAGGGCTGGCCCATTGTGGGCATGATCCCTTTAAAAAAAAAAAACAGCTTCGCCTGATCTCGTCTGATCTCGATAATGGTAATCTTCTAATATCTCCTAAAATTAAACCAAAAGTGACAAAAAAAATCTTCACCAGAGTCCCTTTAGAACACTTCTCATTTTACTTCAGCAAGGTCTGACAGGCTGCCCTGCTCAGTCTTGGTTCTGGTTCTCCCGTGCCTCCGTATATCCTCCAGTGGGCCCAGCAATGCACAGGGCTCCAGCAGCGTGGTGTTGGTGTTGGTGTTGGTGCTCCCAGCGGGAGCAGTGAGTCGAAGCTCTGCTCCTGGCCGGCGGAGGAGGAGACGCTGCTGCTGCCAGGCATGGAGCTCCAACTCCACTTCCCGCCAGAGCTCCAACTGCAGGTCGAAGGCGGCAGCGAAGCTGGATTTTAGGGTCTGTCCGCGGTGGGCTGGTCGCTGCAGCATTAATAATATCTGTTTAGAAATAGCCGATCTTCTCGCTGATGGTCTCATTTTGCTTATGTAGGTCATATAGAGGCATCAAGATTAAACTGAGGCTGTTTCATAACCAGTAAAAACTCCTTGTGGTAACATTAAATTATGCATTTATTGCTCTTTGAAATGTTGCACTAATGGCTCGCTATGGTAGATGATTACAAAACTCATATTCAAAACTGTAATGGTTTGCTAACAGAAAAAAAATGATTGCATGTTAAAAAGAGAAATGAACAAGAAAAACAATGTCTCTGATAAATGACTAGATTGCTCCACAGGGCACAGCTGGTATTTTGTCTTTGTTTAGTAGCAAATGAGGAAATGGATACAACCTGATGGCATGAGGATGCATGCACACACACACACACACACACACACACACACACACACACACACACACAAACACAAACACAATTATGTTAAATTGACAGTCTATGGTTTAAGCATTTGTGTGTCAGATGGTATTGCCATTTTAGTTATGTAATGTCTGCATGCCTTTTAGCTCAGTATTTGATCATAATATTACCTTAGTGTGCACAAATAATATAAATGAAACTGTGGGACGGGCATTTAGTTTAGTTTTAAAATTCCCAATTGTAATCTTTAAGCCTCATCCACACTGGGAACGTCATGAGCGCGTGGCAGCTGTGTTACCTGTTATTTTTTATTTCGGCGTCCGTGTTAACAGGTTAGAGCAGCCACACTGCTGTCTCACGCGCGTCTCAGCTGCGTCTCTTCTAGAGATTCGAGGTCTCGTCTATTTTTGACGTGAGCCGCGCGGTTCTCTGTAACAACAGACAGTGAAGGTGATCTATTGACTGTATATAGACATCATATCAGCAACATTACTACAGTTTTAATGTTTCTATCTGTAGAATATGTTACGGAGATGAAAAAAAGTAAAGATTTATTTTTAAATCAACACTTCCTGCTTTCATTTAAAAAATAAAAGCCGTCAAGCGTTTTGTCTGTGGACAGAATTCCTTCATTTGTTAACATGAGGCTTTTATTCTGAAATATGTGCCGTACAGTGTTGTAGAACATGCAGTGACTTGGAGAGCTCTATGAATGAATATAGTACTGGGTTTTAATTGTGGATTATTACTATTATTTACAAATTACCACACGTTTCTTAACCTTTCTCTGTCTACAATAAATATAAATTATATTTATGATGTAATGAAATGGCTATTATGAAAGGCAAATTCTATGTAGAAAGAAAGGGCTTACAGCAGCAGCAGAAATGCAGATGACACGCAGCTGGTCTAAGCACCAGACGCGTGAATCACACAGCCGCCACAGCCGCCACCGCCGCCGCCGCCGCCGCCGCCGCCGCCGCCGCCGCCGCCGCCGCCGCCGCCGCCGCAGCTGTCACAGTGTGAATGGATCTGTGCATTGTTATGTACTGATATGCAGCCCAGTCACACAGAAGTTTGTAAAATAGTCACGGAAATTAATGTATTGATTTGTGTATATAGACACGAATTTCAATTTTTTTTCAGGATGGTCAGTACAAAATCAATTCTTATGTAATCCACGTAATTGTGAACCGGGAAGTATAAGTAGTGACGAACGCTGCACAGGGAGGAGTTTGGGGTGGATGGGTGGGTCAAAAAACACCAGACTTTCGCCCAGGAGACCAGTGTTTGTATCCCGTGTGAAACCAGAAGTTGATGTATTGTCATGTAACTTCCACACCAACAACAACAACAACAAAGTGCTGCAGCTACAAGAAAACACTATAACAACTTCCGGCCTGGGGTCAGTGACTCATTCTGTTATGCAATTACAATGTATTTTGTAAAATTGCCAGTGAACATTTCACACGATTGACATTTTTTAGTGTGGATTTCATAACCCCCCGCAACCCCTTAGGCATGTGTCTGTCACACTATTCATCTAAATCATAATTTACATATAATTATCAATCATGATGTATTAAAGGATGATACTGGGTTAAGGTTCCAACTATGAGCTGCAAGGTTTCTGGTTCACATCGTCCCCCCCCTCATTTCCTGCCATCTCTCATCCAAAATATTATTTAAAAAATAAACAAGATCAAAAAAAGGATCATACTGTCCAAACATTAACTGCTGGCAATGGTCTCTTTTAGCAAGTGCTCAGCAGTAATGTAGATAACATTTCCGTTGTAGTGACAAGGATAAAAACATGCAAAATATATGCAAAATACAATGTTATGAATGCTGTGTTAACTCACGTTTTTCATCCGTATCACGCAGCCAGAACCTACAATACAGCTCTGCTCACACTGAACGTAAACACGGTTTTGTTCATTGACGATTACAACAAAGTTTACTTTTACTAAGCAAGACAACGGCGTCCTCGTCAATGTTGATGAAAAGAGGGGAAGCTGGTGTGATTTGGTACGATTCTACTATGAACGTAAAGTAAGATGAAAAAGAAATGGAGCCGCAGATGGCTGGAAGATAACCGTCTCGAGAATAACTTCTGTTATGATTTGACGCTGTATAAACATAAATTTAATTGAAATGAATCATTCAGAAAATCAACCAATCTGGAAGAGATTCTAAAAATGAGTCGAGGGCGACCAGCTCAGGGTAAAAATGTCTTAAAGGTCCCATATCGTGCTCATTTTCAGGTTCATACTTGTATTTTGTGTTTCTACTAGAACATGTTTACATGCTGTAATGTTAAAAAAAAACTTTATCTACCGCACACTGTTTGCCTGAATATGCCTGTATTCACCCTCTATCTGAACACTCCATTTTAGTGCATTTCAATGGAATTGCGTTGCTAGGCAACAGCTTGGGTCCGTGTTTACTTCCTGTCAGCTGATGTTATTTACATACACTGCAACAGGAAATAAACTGGGAGACATTTAGAATGTTTATGTTTAAAACCGTGTAATGGTCTAAATATTGTATATTTGTGACATCACAAATGGACAGAAATCCTAACGGTTTGTTTCAAACGCACAATTTCTGAATACGAACTGTGTGTATTTCTCCATATATTGAGCGTTTTGATAGTTTAACAGTATTTATATAGCACTTAAACCTGCTTTATAATATACAATACATAAAAATCTCGCTTTTTACAATATGGGACCTTTAATCTGAACAGTGTCTGCCTGTCTTAATGGAACTACTGACAATCATATCAAATCCAATCAAATACTACAAATCAAAAAATGTGCATTAATTTTACTTACGTAGCTATAGCTTCACACACATCAAAATGAGTTTAACCAATGTCTCCAAGCTGTAAATGTCACTAAAGACACCAACTGTATTAACACACACATCAGGTTTACTTTTAAGCAGGAGCATGGTGGTAAACTGCTGCTACTCGCACGGTGTGTTCATGTGATGTGTGTCAAGAGTATTAAGACCATTGTGCACTCTACACCCATTCAGATCAGTACCTCCATTTCAGTTCTAAGTGCCACTGACAGTACAATATCAACGATCAGGGCTGTGGGCCCTCCTACACAGAGCACAGAAGGACGACATGTTTCTCTGGGGCATTCCGGACAGGTACAAAGAGTGCATGGTTAAAAACCCCTGACCATCTTAAGACCAGGATAGGTATTGCTACTTCAGCTAGGACCATAACCATCCCATTGGAATGCTTACACATCTAACCAGAGTTTTCAAGTCACAAGGAGTCAACACTGGTGGTCGCCGGTGTATGACGTCATTATGAGACTGAATGAACACCAGAAACCAGGAACTGAAAGAGTACTAAACAAGTAAAAGTACTCTCAAAAAAGTCACTTTCAAAATAATGCTCAAAAAGTCAAATGGTTCTTTTTATTTAAAAGGTATAAACTGCATTAATATGCCTACAATGTCTACACAAGCGGAACAATATCACAACGCACTATCGAAACCCTTATATCCAAACTAACAATAACTCCTTTTCTATAGACGGCACTTTGCTGCCTGTGCATACAAATGATTATGAGATAACGTGTTTTCCTCTTCATAGCTTTACTAGATTTAACCAGAAAGGAGGACAACAAATCTGCAAATTAAACTAACAATTAAAAAAAAAACAGCCGTGGATAATGCGGCGGGTGCAACATGCATTATTAAGCTACATGAATCAAATAAGCTGCCATTTTAATAGCAGAATAAAGCATCGCCAAGGCACCGAGAAGTATAAACCGTATGAGTTTGACAGCAGCTACAGCCCACATACACATACATTAAAACAAAAAGAGAACCTGCACAGTTCTTGCACACTGTTGCTAGCCAACACAGTGGTTGTTGATGTTCTCCTTTGGAGTTACATCCATCAGTGAGTTTGTTATTATACTCACCTGTCTGAAAAGCATTCTGTGAGCCTTGTGCACAGCAAAGTCCTCCACTATCTCCTCTAAGTTCAACTTTGCTCGTTCATTCTCAATGCAAAATATAAGCTGTGAACTCACACCTGTTGGTGCACGCTGGGTCTAGCGTGCTTGCCAAGTGGTGCATTAAATCAGTGATTAATTAAAGTAGATGTGTTGTTGCATTGTTATTGTCAACACTGGAGCCCCCCAAGGCTGTGATCTGAGTCCCCTTTCTATACCAATCTATACCAATGACTGTCTTAGCCTCTCTTCCATTACAAAATACTACTGGCCCTCCTGACAGACAGGGACTCAACCAGTCACAACTTACGTGTCTCTTCTAGAGATTCAATGTCTCGCCTATTTTTACCGCAAGCCGCACAGTTCACAGCAACAACAGAACGTTTGACAGTATATTGACATCATACCGGCAACATTACTACAGTTTTGATGTTTGCATCTGTAGAATATGTCACAGACAGTGAAAGTGAAATGGCCATTATGAAAGGCAAACTCTAAGTAGAGAGAAAGGGCTGGCAGCAGCAGAAACGCTGCCAGTTTGGACAACCCATGCATGGGATACGCAGCAGCAGTTCAGTGAGGCAACTGCCACGCGCTGCTGATGTTCCCTGTGTGTCCCAGGCTTGGAGTTGCATGGTGATCCTCTCCATGGTGGCATTGCAATTGTCCGCTTTGCAATTGTCTCGAGTGGATGTGTGGGTCCATGCATGTGTGTCCATGCACGTTTGCGCTTGTGTTTGGGGTGAGACCCAAGAAAAAAAGTTGCATCGCGGACAATCACAATTATGTTACGCTGGTGGTACATAGACAGTCGCCTCCTCTTCAATAGCACCAAGACGAAGGAGATCATCTTTGACACCAGCAATAAACTCACCACCCTTCATTGCCACACTTCCATCAACAGCCAAGCAGTGGAGATGGTGGAGAGCTTTAAGTACCTCGGCATCATCCCAGACAATAACATTTGATGATCACACCGGAGACATCCATGAATGCTGCCAACAAAGGCTCTCTCAGTCAAACCCCATATCCTTCTTCTGCAGGAGGCAGTACCTCATTAAGTATAAGCACAATTACTGGTTTTGATTCTCCAAAAAGTACACATACGCAAAAAAAAACAACTACTTTGTTGCATTAATCAGAGCAAAATCTCTCATAGCATCCACTGGGAAGACGTCAAAGTTCATCGTCCAGCATTCAGTGGACAGCCGAAAAGAGTCCAAAATGAAGGACATTCATAATCCAACACCAGAGACCAAAGACATGCCACCCGCCCCATATTTGACAATTTCTCATCATATGACCGAAAGTTCGTATTTTGGTTACGTGGAGACTCCTGAGCCAGCCAGAGTCCAAGCTTTTCATTTGCAATTTAGGAAACGCTCATATTTGACCATTGGACCAATCCATTTTTTTTTCGTACAACATTGGAAATGTTGTGCTACAAAGAGAGATCACAGCACCGAAAACACTGCCTTAATTTGTAATTTAGCATGTGTGACTATAGTGTCACTCACCGGATGTAGACTGTGGGTATAAGCCTACCATTGCCTGTGTTTTTCACGCAGCATTCTATTTTGCGAGGGCACCGTCGCTGCATTCTGTGCTTAGCCCCACCCAAGAAGATTGTGGTTGGTTTAAAGAAATACGAACAAGCCAGAGAGTTTTTTTCCCCTAAAGCTGAATGATAAGAGCCAGACCTTTCTTTAGCGCTGACACAGTGCTGTGGAGATAGGTCTGGCTATGCGAGACTAGTGTGACTGTAGTGTGTGATATAAATGCAAAGACAAAAGACTGAAAGTGTAAACGGTATCTCTGGTGATACAGTGCATCTGTCTTCCTCCTCCTCCTGCAGTATCTGCATCTGAAGTTCAAGTATAATCGCGCCATCACTTCTGAGGCACCATGTTTTGTGACAGCTCATTTCCCTGTTGGAGCTGACAGTGATGGATGGAAATTGTATTGTGTGTTTCTCTGTGTAACTAGCGTGTGATTACACATGAGTGTTTAAGTGTGTGTGTATGAGTGTGAGTGTGTTTGGAAGGCTGCAGCCCAGTAAAGGGTTATCCCTGTATGATGTCTTGGGGGCAAATAGTCAGCTAATAAGTCCCTAGGTGAAGGAAACAAAGGGAGACAGATAGAGCTAGATAAAGTTTGGAGTGGAGTTTTAACAAGCCTTTATTGTGCAATTACAAAAGTTTCAGTTAGTCCACTCTGAAAGTTCACACACAAAGCAAACTCACACACATTAATACAGAAAAAAAACTTGACCTGCAGCCAAACATCCATAAACTTCTCTTATATTACATTACAAGGATGGGCTGTTTGTCAGTCAGTCTGTACAACAAGTCCCATGTTCACTGCATGCCAATTGGTTTTACAATTTGCAAAACTAATGCCAGGTCCTGCATTGTTTCCTAATATTGTGGCCCTGTCTTGTAAAGGGGGGAATTTCTACCGGGAAAGAGGATGCAGTTTTTGGCTTCCTACGTCAATGCATGGTCTCATAGCCCTAATAAATGTAGCTGATGATGAATACAGGTATTGGTTGTATTTTTTTGTCCTCCGGTGTCCTTCGGTGCTCCTAACGGCATCTGCAAGATTTCACAGACCGGAGGAAAACAAGCAGTAAGAGCTGATCTGAGGTCTGCTGTCCAGCTGCCATCTATGAGAGCCGGCTGTCAATCACTGGCGAACTCCGACTAAGCGGTCAAACTAGGCAGCGCTGATCAAATATGAATCAATATTGTGTTACGTTAATGCGTTAATTTCTCTCCTCAAATGTTTCAGAATCATCTTGTTGTGTATGTTTTAGCTGTAAAATGAGAAAGTTTGTGTGTTAGCCATGTTGAGATCAGGTTGAGATGGCTCGTAGGAACGCCAAGTACTGGTGACATGACCGGAGCACAGCCAATAGGAATGCTCTCTCTCTGAAATGACCTGTGATTGGTAAAAGTCTCCGTCACAGAATTTTTAAAAGCCTGAAAAAAGAGCCATGAGGCGGTGTAGATGTCAAGTTTTCTCTCAGAACACTTGAATTACAATATGCTGAAAGGTTATTGTGGAATTCTTGCGCAATGATGCCAAAAAATATACTGCCTACTGCCACTTTAAAGTTATTGTAAATTCTCAAATAAAGGCCAGCCTTTGTTTTCCATTACAACAGAGACAATTAGGCCTTTATTTGAAACAAGCTTACTGTACACTAGAGACAGGTCTTTTTTTCTAAGTATGTCTTGTCAAGTCAAGTAAATGTATACTGTACAGCAAACGCCACCCTCTGTCCTCAGGCTTAGACCCCCCATTTGGATCAGGAAAAACCCTAAGGAAGAGCAGCAGAGGAGGGACGGACATGCATGTTGTAAGTACAGACTAGACGTACATAGGAGGATGACAAAATTATGAATATTTTTGAAGAATATGGATCCGGAATAACATCGAGCAACTTCCTAACTTCCTGAACTGACCGCTCCACCATGTAGACCTGGAAAGAGGACCGACTACACAGACTCACAAGAGGCAAAGCTCAAGCCCACCGTTCACACAGATAGGAGAAAAAGAATGAACACATGGAGAATGAGAGAGAGAGAGAGAGAGAGAGAGAGAGAGCGAGAGAGAGAGACAAGGACAACATGGACACAAGGGAGAGAGAAAGATAAGAGGAGAGACTCAATCTCCCCCAGAGGACGGAGATCCAGATCGAAAACATCTGGAATAAGGCAGCGGCAGTAATGGGAGAGAGAGAGAGAGAGAGAGAGAGAGAGAGAGAGAGATAGAGAGAGAGAGAAAGGTCCCAGGACGGCCGATGGTCCGTCCAGCACAGGGAAGCCTGAGTGAAACGAGAGGACAAGGAGGAGAAACTAGAGAGAGGAGAAAGAGAGAGGGACACACAGCTTGGATGCTCATGTGCTTGTGGGACACAAACAAACAGAGGGTTAAAAGAGATGCAGTGGTTTTCAGACAGTTTGCAGTGTCCTCATCTGCAGGACAAACATGGTCTAAAGAACCAGGCTTAATAGATTCATTGAGACTGACGCACCTGGGCCGACAATGGTAACAGGTACAAGCCTGAAGTAGTCAAAGAACAAGCAACCGACTGAAAGTTACGGTGAAAAGATGAAGTTTGGATTTGAAGGCCTCAACCGAGTCAGACTCTGATAGGAAGCTAAAAGCTAAAACTGGTGTAATATTGTCAAATGTTCTAGTTTTATTTCAGATTCAAGCTGCAGCGTTCTGAACCATTTGAAGACTTTTAGTAGTAGCACGCGGCAGACCTGACAACAAAACATTACAATAATCAAGTTTGGATGAAACAAAGGGGTGAATGATGATCTCTGCATCAGGATCAGGATTAGACCAGAAAAGACCTGATTTTAGCTGTTGTTGTAGGTGGAAAAGTCAGTCTTGCTGATAAAAAGTGAGAGTAGGATTAAATGTAACATCAAGATTCTTGGCTGGTTGATTCTTCCATCTTCCTGGATAAAATATCCCAGTAGGATGAAGGTCGGGGCGGCCCCAGAAAGAGGGCCAGTTGTTTGCTAATAATGCACACTCAGTTCTTCCTCCATCAGTGTGTTCCAATCCACGTACTTCCAGAAGTACACTTCAGTAGTGCGTAAATTTCAGCGGGGTAGGGTTGTCTCAAATCGAATACTCTGCGGCGCACTGACCGGAAATGACGATCGCAACATTTGACCGCGGCTCGCTACCCGCCAAAATATCTTCTGAAAACAAATGAAAGCAGAGTGGAAATTACTCTTCCAACGTCGTCGCCTACGCCTACGATGTTTCCTCCTGTTGGCTGAAAATGCACCGCTATGTTTACGTACTGTTTTTTTTTATTCTGTTATCTACGTATGTTTGAATAGTGGTCGTGGTCCCGCCCCTTTCGCTACGTAGCCAAGATGGCGACAGTTGAGTGCGAAAAGTGTCCAGCATTCCACACTCAACGATTTGACCGTTTTGAGTACAACATCCGGGTACTTTGAGTGCACTGCATTTTGCCGTACTTCCCAATGTGAACGCACTTATGCACTCAAAGTAGTAAGTGTAAGTACAGAAGTACGCGGATTGGAACACACTGCATGTTTATCTGTTGTCTTGATAAATTCAGTATTATGTACATCTGACCAGAAGTAATTCCAACGACAGAGTCATGTTATATTCACCCCTCTGCTGCCCCCCACTCACTCATTTGAACAGAAATACTGTTTTTATTCACTGAGTCGATAAAAAGACAAACAGTCTACAGCCATGCTAGCGGCTCTGTGTTTATAACATTCGACTGATGGGGATGTCATTAGTTTTGCAGGTATTTGGTCATAAACCAAAGTATTTGATGAATACAAATTCTGATCAGATTATTAGATGAAAAGTTAACAGAAGTTATTACAGTTCATACTGGGTAGAACATGAAAGTCTGTACCGAACATCATTGCGATCCATCCCAAATTTATTGAAACTTGTCAAGCACTATAGGAAATAGGGATGTCACGAGAACCGATACTTCGGTACAAAGTCGGTGCCAAAATTCTAAAAACGTGACAGTAGCCTACTCGTTTTCTACAGTACCGAAGGTACCGTACGATGCCTGTAATAAGGGTCCGAAATTAACAAGAACCAAATGCGGGTAGATTTTCCGTTTGGCGAGTAACTCTCTGAAGGCTTCTGTCCTCTGCTCTCTGTGTGTCGGAGTTTGACGCACACACAACAGCGCCGTGCTACAGCGTCGAGATGTTGAGTTTGTTTACTTTTTCAGAAATCCTTTATTAATTTGTTTGGGGGAAAAAACTGAACTGAATTTCTATCTTTTGTTGTTTATTGTTAAATCTCTGAAAAGGTTTTTTTTTTTTTATTGTGATCAAAATATAACATTAGCATTTTAAATAAATATTTAATGGTCTGTCACCATGTCAGTGAATTTAAACTACTGCTTGCAATCTGAGGATATATATATAGAGAGAGTGCGTGTGTGCGTGTAAAGCCTCTGCTGTTTTGCTGTCATTGAGCTATACCTGAGGAATAAAGTATCATAATTGTCCTTTGTTTTCTTTTTTACTGTGGTATCGTGGATATTCACTTGCATTGGTATCGGCTACTAGATTTCTGGTATCGTGACATCCCTAATAGGAAAATTCAGACAATGACTAAAGTCATTAAGAATCATCCTCTGGGGACCATGAATGCCATGTTATATATTTAAGTCTGCCGACGAATGTGGTGGGATGACCGACATTGCCATTCCTAGAGCCATGCTGCATGGCTAAAAACATATCTCCAAGAATGTATTATGTCATCTCTAAAGCATCACGTTTTTAGGGCGTAATGGACATAAAGCTTTGGTCATACACTCACAGAAATCGAATGATTTGCACTAAGCAGAGCTGCATGTGTTTAGCTGACTCGTGCGTTTAGTGTTAACCTGATGACTAATGCTCTGCATGCATTGGCCAGCTTTCAGCTTTCTTTTGACTGCAGCACTCTCTCACTGTAATGAATAAATGTATCAGCCCATACAAACCAACTACTTGGAGAACACACCTCAATAGTGTTTTGGTCCAGATAATGTCTCGTGCTTTTTATTCATACTGTGTAATGTAGCAAGTCTGCAGCTTAATCTCATTACACTTGACTGACCAGTTAAAGAAGGAAACAAGGATTTATTTAAATATTGTATATGTAGCCTCTTCCTTCCTCTTTTTCTTAAAGCTAGGGTGGATAATGCATTTTAGAAACCTTTTAGTTACATTGGTTGAAATTTGTACTTTTCGACAGCAATCAAGAAATCAAATGCTCTGATTTAAAAAAAGAAAAAAATCTGGTATCTGTGGATGTCGCAGGAGTGCATACCATTGTTCCGACAGCCCATTATTACGGAACCTCAATAGTCCAAAAATTGGACCATTGGACCAAAAGCCTATTTGTCCAAAAGTCCGTTACCCCAAAAACAAACACCCATTGTTCTGAAGTCCTATTGTCCCAAAGATACAAACCCTCCCTGCAACAAACAGAAGCACATGGCTAATTATTATGCAGAATGATTTCATCTGACCTTCCTGGTGGCGATATTTTTTGCCCTCGGGCTTTTTGTCGGAAAGGGTCTATCTTTTCAGAAACCTAACTACGTAATTTTGTTGCCTAAACATAGGGAGATTTCTGGCAGAAATGCTAAATTCTACCATGTCTGAAAAAAAAAAAAAATGTTGTTGCAAATCCCCTAGATCTAACAACAAATCATTTTACCAGCACTACCTGTGCCGTGACAGTTGACCCGACAGTGTTACATCACCTGCTGTATAACGTTCTAAAGTCCAGCTGTGTGACTTTCACTTCCCTTTGACTGTATGTTTTTGCTTTATTGTCTTAATCATGTCAAACCATTCCCACTTTTTTTCTGACATGGGACAGCACTGCTCTGATGACACGTCATTGGCAGCTGTACTCATGAGCGGTTTTAAACGTAAACATTCTCAATGTGTCCCAGTTTATTTCCTGTTGCAGTGTATGTAAATAACATCAGCTGACAGGAAGTAAACATGGACCCAAACTGTTGCATAGCAACGCAATTCCGTTGCAATTCTGTTGAAATGCACTAAAACGGAATTTTTCAGACAGAGGGTAAATACAGGCATATACAGGCAGAAAGGATGAGGAAAATAAAGTTTTTTTTAAACATTAAAGCAGGTAAACATGTTGTAGTAGAAACACAAAATACAAGAATGAACCTGAAAATGAGCATGATATGGGACCTTTAAAAGATTTTGTGAACATGTGTTCACTCACACACTGTCACATGGCCATTAAAATGGTTTTGACATAATGCATTGCAGGGCTCTAGGTCTAGTAAACTCTCTCTTATCTGTTGTTCTTTGTTGTCCTTGTATTAGTTTAAATATCAATGTTATTTGGAATGTTTTTTTTATCATTTGTTGTATGCGAGGTGTTGTATTTTATTATTATTATTATTATTACTATTATTATTACTATATGTTTGTTGGTTTTATAAATAACACTGCCTGTATGTATTTTTTTATTCACTGATCAATCCCTGAACAACATAATTCAACATGCTTAACATGTAGAATACACACAGCTCTTCACGCTTTACGAAGGAAATAAACTTATAGATAATGTAACTCATGCATCACCTAGTAGCGCATGTTCCCATCAGAGTTTTGAAAGCCAAAAATAAATAGTAGAAAAGCATCGGGACACTGAGCTTCCTGAAAAATGTCTCCCCACTGTGCCGAGCCAGCAAACATTTCAACCCAGCTATTCCAATTTACTCCCATAATTGGCTGTCTGTGCAGAGAGAAAGTGGCCATATCTCAGGGTTTTCCTCCTTCCTTCCCTGTAATTAGAGGAGGGAAAGAGTCTGTTCCTTCAATTAAACAACAGTGCAGCAGGGATAAGGACTGCCCTCTCTTTGTAAAGCGGACTAAAGGAGCAGCACTCTCCCAGCAAAATAAATACGGCACCGCGTAATGAGCTAAGCGGCGTGTGTGTGCGTGCGTGTGTGTGTGTATTGGGTAAATATTGGTTGTTATTTAAGCTGGTTAAAGCAATTGATGATGTAATTTGTGAGAGCTGGGTGGAGACTAAAAGACGCAGAGGAAACGAAGGTTACAATATTGTAACCCTAGTTCTATAAACACAGGCGGAGCCCTCTACTCGATTCTATGGGTAATGCTCTCCTCCAATCACAAGCACCCACTGAAAATTTGCATAAGGGTAGCATGCCAATCAGGACGTACTTGCCCAAATACTTGTAGAACCCCACAATATATAAGCTGTCTATCATCCCACGCCCTGTTCAGCGAGTGGTGCAGGAGCGTAAGGGCCTCCTTGGTAGAGGGCTCCACATGTGTTTAACAGACCTAGGGCAGGGGTCAGCAACCTTTACTATCAAAAGAGTCATTTTAGGCAAAACAAAATCTCTCTGGAGCCGCAAAACATTTGAGCATTGTGATGAAGGTTACACATCTTATTGTCTAAGTATATAGCATATACAGTAAGTCTAATGCAGTGAGGGCCAAAGTGTAAATGTACGACGGAGTATTAGGGCCACATTGAAGGAAAAAACATCTGAGATTTCCAGAATAAAGTCATAATATTACGAGAAAAAGTAATAACATTACGAGAATAAAGTCATAACTTAACGAGAAAAAAAGTTGTATTATTACGAGAATAAAGTCATAACTTTACGAGAAAAAAGTTGTAATATTACGAGAAAAAGAGTCGTAACATAACGAGAATAAAGTCATAACTTGGCAAGAAAAAAAGTTGTAATATTATAAGAATAAAGTCATAACTTTATGAGAAAAAAAAGAAAATAACACGTAAAATTAATACTTTATAATATTATGACTTTATTCTCATAATACTACGATTTTTTTCTCTTAAACTTGTGACTTTATTCTCGTAATATTACGAATTTATTCTCGAAATATCAGATTTATTTTTTTCCTCAATGTGGCCCTAATACTCCGTCCTACCGTCGTACCATAGACCTACAACAATGATAAAGAGAGGGGCTAAAGAGCCGCATGTGGCTCCGGAGCCGCAGATTGCTGACCCCTGACCTAGGGTTACAAAATCATAACCATGGTAGCAAAATGTATAAAATTAATCTAGAACAGAAAGTCTAACTGTGTTCAGGAAAATAATGTGTGTACATTCTGAAAAACATGTGCCCTTTAAGACCCTTGAACACTCTTAGGGCTTTAAAAAAAGAAAGAAAATCTAGTGATATAACGGTGTGTAATAATGTAATTGTGAGGTGTAATGGACACTGCAGCCCCTAGGGGCGACTTGAGGAGGCTATTTGATGAATCTCCAGCTATACTGGACTGGATTCCTGCAGATTGTCTTTTTATTTGCTTCACTGCTTTACAATTTGTTACTTGGTTTAAGCCCTTTGAAAGTTCCAACAATCTACTGCACTCAGCTGTGGAATGTAACTAAGTACATTTACTCAAGTACTGTACTTAAGTGCAATTATGATGTACTTGTACTTTACTAAAGTAGTTACTTTTTTACTTTTACTCCATTCCATTTTGAAAGCAAATATTGTAATTTCTACTTCACTTCATTTATTCGACAGCTTTAGTTACTTGTTACTTTTCATATTCAAATTATTAATAGAAAATAAAAAATAAAAAAAACGTATACATTATGATGTATTATCGCAGGTTAAGTTAACCAGAATATAAAGTACTTAAAATGAGTGATGAACTCATGCATCACTAATTATAATGTAATAATATAATATATATTATGCTGCATAATGAGTACTTTTACTTTTGATACTTTAAAGGTTCCATATTATCAAAAAGTGAGATTTTCATTTTTTTTTTTATTTCAAAGCAGGCTTAAGTCCTATATAAATACTGTGAAAGTATCGAAACGCTCAATCCACAGGGAAATACACACAGCCCGTATTCAGAAACTTTGCATTTGAAACAAGCCGTTAAGATTTCTGTCCATTTGTGATGTCACAAATACACAATATTTAGAGCCTTTACACAGATTTAAACATAAACATTCTAAATGTGTCCCAGTTTATTCCTGGTTGCAGTGTATTTTAATGTCATCAGCTAACAGGAAGTACACATGGACCCAAGCTGTTGCCTAGCAACACAATTCTGTTGCCATTCCATCGAAATGTACTAAAACGGAGCGTTTAAGACAGAGGGTAAATACAGGCATATTCAGGCCGACAGTATGAGGAAAATAAAGTTTTTTTTGAACATTACAGCATGAAAACTTGTTCTAGTAGAAACACAAAGTACATGTATGATCCTGAAAATGAGCACGATATGGGACCTTTAAGTAGATTTTTATGCTATTATTTTTGTACTTTTCCTTAAATAAGACTTTGAATGCAGGACTTTTACTTGTAGCAAGGTATTTTTACACTGTAGGATTGCTACTTTTACTTAAGTAAAAGGTCCTTATACTTCCATCACTGACTGCACTGCACAGGTCATTGTCTGCTTTTGAAATTCTAAAAACTACAATACCACTGGAGTTAGTTAGTGAATAAAACTAGTTTTTTTTCCTCAGCCTTTATTTATTCAGACCAACCATTATTTGAATACCGGCTTTTACTGGAGGATTTATAGTACTTGGTTTATTTCTGAGGTCCTTATTACTTTGCTGAAATGCTGACATAGTATTTTTTTATTATTCGTGTTTGTGCCACAGACACCGACTTTCCTCTGCAGTGCACTTTCAGAGTGGCCGTGTATATGTGTAACTGTGTTTTGTAGTGTATTGACAGTGTGAGTGTACATCCATTTGTGGGCTGTGTGGTCTTTTTTACCTGCCACGCATGGCGGAGTAAGGCAATTGAACACCGGCGGCAACGGTCATTCAGTCTGCTTGTGGAACTCAAATGTCAGCAGCAAAAGGCTGAGACCTGAAGCTATGAAAATAATGTAAAAGCAGTGCGTGTGTTCGGCTGGGGAAATGTCCGCCACTGACTCAATATGGAGGCAGAGGCGGCCGCTTGCCTGCTGTATTCAGCTGACTTCGGCTTCAATGTGGCCATCAAAAACTACATTGCAACTTTCTTAGCTTACTATTGCAATTTCAAAAGAATCATATTAAAAGGATCTCATTAACTCGTTCCAGGAAATTAAAGTCCTTAGAGGTCATTCAAAAGCTCATCTGTTTTCTATAAGACTTTTGTGGCCAGTGCCTAGGGATACTCCGATACCTATACCAGCATCAGGTATCGGGTATCGGGTCCGATACTGTGCTCATGTACTCGTACTCGCACAACGGCTAAGATACAACGGCACCGATACCACTTTACGGCGGTGTGCCCGGCCCTCACCTTCAATGTGCCACGGGGTTTTGCTGTCAGACTCTTTGGTCCTTGTTTCAAGACGGGTCGGGTGGGTTGCAGACATCGCTGCAGAACCCTGGCGCCTTTTTACTTGGGCCGAGCCCCGATCTGGCAGCACTACGCGGCAGGGGGCCGTCCCCGGCGGGGAGAGAGGGCGCAGAGAGCCCTTTGTCCACGGTGCAGCGAGGTCCGGGCGAGGTCCTCAGCCTGCCGTGTGTCGCTCACACCCTCAAGCTGACTGTTAACAAGGGTCTTTTGGCACAGAGAAGTACTCGTTTCGGTACTCGGTATCGGCGAGTACCCAAATGTAAGTACTTGTACTTGGACTCGGTCTGAAAAAAAATGGTATCGGTGCATCCCTACCAGTGCCTTGAAGAATGCATTTTGTCCGAAATGACTGCAATGTAAACCCATCCGCGTGTATATGCTACGTTGACATAGAATAACAAGCAACGCAAGAGCAAGTGAAGAGGACCAAGTAACGCAATATAAAAAGCGAGAGAGACTTCTCATGGTGGATGGGTCAAACAAATACAGGACTTTCACCCAAGAGACCGGTGTTCATGTCCCGTGTGAAACTAAATGTCTTGTCGACTAATTTTGAAGTTATGTTAAGTGACGTGTTTTCCGTACTCATGTTACATTGTTTAAATACATATTTTACTTAGTTATTTTAAAGGTGCTATTCATAACACTGATAACATTCAGCTGCGAGTTGTCGCGCGGCAGCAGTCATAGTCAGAAGCTCGCGGGCGTGCTTAACGTTGAGCCAGTAGTTGTACATACTAAGCTCCAGTTGTGCAGTTTTCTGCTCTTGTCGCCACTATACCCGCACACAACAGTTGAGTCTTGAGTCATTGTGGGCTGCACAACAATATCATTTTGATGTTCAATTCGAAATGAAAAGCATTTTGTCACGCCTCCACTGTTTGAATCAATATGTGTGCACTGGGGTTTAGGCACAAGGTGTGGAGCTCAGACATCTGGAAGGAGCTCAGAGTACAGATACTGTAGCATTCAAAAGATGAGGTGGTTTGGATATTTGATCCGGATGCCTCCTTTTGGAGGTGCTCCAGACACATCCAACTGTGAGGGAACTGCACAGTAGACCCAGATGTTGGGAAGATTACATATCCCATCTGGCCTGATATAAATATATTGAAATTCACTCAGTTCATATCATATCTTAAATTATTTCTCGTTTTCCATTTGTTCCCGTATGAATGTGCAGCAACACAAGCTATCAGGGTGCCTGTGCAAGCACCTGCATTGCAGAACCTGTTTAGGTAAAAAAAATACTTGGTTAGGTTTAGGTAAAGATTGTGGTTTGGGTTAAAATAAGTACGTTTGTTACTTAACTTACGCTTGTGGAGTTAAATACGTAAGTTCTAACTCACACAGGCTCTGCCCTCTTCTGGACTCTATGGGCAATACTCTCCTCCAATCATAATATACATCCATATATATATATATTAGGGGTGTCGCGGTATACCGGTTTTGCGGTAATCGCGGTATTAAAAACATGATAATAGTAATATTTTGTAAATAATCCAGCCACTTGTCTTCGTGATTCTGTCAAAATGACGACGAATGAAAAGGAGATACACTGTTATCCGTTGTTTTAGAAAGAAAACAAACAAACTTTGGACCAAATAATGTTATGATATCGCGATAATATCGTTATCGTGAATTTTTTTGCCACGATAATCGTATTGAAAAAAAACCCTAATATGTATATATATATATGTATACCGGGACATTTCCACCTGCTCTGCTCTTTCTGCCACTCCATACCGCCACACCACACCGTCTTGAAACGAGAGGCCAGTATGTAAGGCGACCGCAGTGCTTATTCTACAAAACACAGAGTGTAGAGAGCTTTGACCTGGGTTAGCTGTGCACTGAAATGAAAAGCATTCAAAGTATTAGTGCAGAAGGGTGGTGGGGGGGAAGAAGGAGGGGTATGGAAGAGAGCAGGTCAGATAGAGAGAGAGAGAGGGAGAGATGTAGTCAGTGGTGCTCTGGTTTAGAGATCCTCTGTGATAAGACAGCAGCATCAGCATTCCCCATCCTCTGCCTCTACCATCACTCCATCTCAATCCAGCCTCCGCTCCATCTCTCTACCTGTATCCCCACTGCCTCTGTTTTTTTGTTTTTTTTGTTGTTGTTGTTTTGTTTTTTTCTCCTGTGAACAACACAGACATGAACACACACACCCACTTGCGCACGCACGGACAGCCCCCTCTCTTTGGTGAACTAGATGCTATTGATTGAATCTGAGGAGATGTCTGAGGAGGAGAGTACTGTTCGGGGCATGGGGAATAGACTACCCTGAGCTCTCAGCTAATAGATAGCACAGATTGCCTTGATGTGTGTGTGTGTGTGTGTGTGTGTGTGTGTGATAGTACAGATTGCCTGGTGCAAGCTGTTAGGCAGAGAAGCCTGTCTTTTCACAGGCTCCATTGACTGAAGCGCAGCGTGGAAACGCTTGGAGTTTGATGATAGGGCCGATAACAGGCCTGATGTGGCTGAATGAGCCCCGCCGGAGCCCAGTGAGCACGGAAATACGATTTGGTAAATAGTGATGGTTACTTGTGTGAGACAAATAGCCCTTTTGGTCAAAAATCAAGACAGCTGCTGGGCAAGAAGGCACGAGCCAAACTGGCACAAGTCGGACACGCAGGTGTATCGGCAAATGAAAGAAAAACACTTTGCTTGTGGCAGATTCCTGCACATGATAAAGTGTGTTTTGTCTTTTCACAAGAAACAGGTTGAAGTCAGATGTCTATGAACTAGATCGTACATCCTCTTGTCCAACCACTTCTAAAGACAAACCTGTTCTAAAAGGCCTCACCTGAAGGAGGGGATGTAACGCCTGCTGTCACAGCCTCCACCCTGGCTGCATCCCACTGCCTCCCTGATCTCCCTCCAATAACTCCAGCTTTTGCATGTCTTTGTTGAGGGGGAGGAGGGGACCTAGGAGCTTCTTGAAATGTAGTTTGTACAACATGTTGTCCAAATCTATCTCAAGGCAAGAGACCACCGTCTCTCCTTGAAGGCATTCATAGTGTTGCACTCAGTTGTTGGTATGAAAAGTGATCAAAGTAGTTGTGCGAAGTTCAAACCCTCCCCACGTTTACACCTCCACACACCTGGCATATCATTCGGTTAAAGCTGAAGTAGGCCAGATTGGAGTAAATATCATTAAAAAAAGTTATTTTTATAAAACGGTTGCTATATCCTGACAGTAGTACATGAAACAGGTAACCTGAAAAAAATCATGTTCCTCTGTGTCCTCCGGTGCTCCTAACGGCATCTGCAAGATTTCACAGACCGATGGAAAACAAGCAGTAAGAGCTGATCTGAGGTCTGCTGTCGATCTGCTGTCTATGAGAGCCGGCTGTCAATCACTCACGAACTCCGACCAAACGGTCAAACTAGGCAACGCTGATCAAATATGAATCAATATTATGTTACTGTAATGTCTATTCATCTCCTCAAATGTTTTCAGAATCATCTTGTAGTGCACGGTTTAGCTGTAAAATGAGAAAGTTTGTGACGCCGCCGCCATTGTGAAATCTGGTGAAGGAACGCCGACTTCCGTTCACATGACCGGAGCACAGCCAATAGGAACGCTCTCTCAAAGAAATGACCTGTGATTGGTCAAAGTCTCCCGTCACAGGCTAGATTTTCTGAGGCCTGAAAACAGAGCCATGAGGAGGAGCAGAAGTTAGAAGTCTAGTTATCTCTCAGAACACTTGAATTACAATATGCTGAAAGGTTATTGTGGAATTTGTTGCCTAATGATGCCAAAAATACACCTCCCACTGCCACTTTAAGTGGCCATGAGGGTCGGATGTATCTTTCATACAGTAACCAGTAACTTGCATATATATATGTATATATATATATACATTTAACACATGGCATATAACACACTATAGGTAAGCAGATACTAGTGTACGTTAATAGACAAACTGTTATCTTAGATACATTTCAGGGTTTGGAGCCAAAGGGGCCTTATATCAGAAGTTGAAAAATATGTATTAAACATTAAAAATGGGATATGCCCTTTTGGCACAATACAATACGTTACTTACATATGCCAATATTCTGCATTAATCTATTGGGGGAAAAGTTTGTGCCAAAAAGGCGTATGTCACTCTTTTGCCATTATTAAAATGTTTAATAATATTTTTCAACTTAAACTGAAGCAATATTTATTGTCTTAAATGAATGATACATATTATGGCCAACACTACAAAAAAATAAGACTTAGGTTGTAAAGAAAAAATCTGGTCCTACCAAGAGGTGTTCGTACCAAGTCTATGTAAACTCTCCAGTTTATTATTTTGAATGTAAACACAAAACAGATGTTTCTTTCCTTTCGATACATGCAGTGATCCACACACTCATGCACAGTGCACACACACAATGTAAGCTCCTTGTAGAAGTGGAAGTTGCAGGTCATTGACTAGGCCTCTTCAAAAAGAAAAAAAAACCCTGAATCAAACGCTCTGGCTCCATTTATTGTAAAAATGCTCTGCACTGATTTCTCCTCCTCTGAAAAACTCCCAGTGTATCCAAACTGTCTTTCTTTCTTTCCCCCGCCAGTATCGGCACAGCACTCTGTTCACCTTGCTGCAGTGCCTGCCATTAATACCCGTCAGCCAGGCTCGCTCCCACATCATATTTCTACTGGAATATATGGAGTGCCTCTTCAGCCAGCACTCAGGAAGCCCTGCATAATTTACTACAAAACAGGAAACGTCATTTGTGTTCTGCACCGGTAGCTCTCTGAGCACAACCACGAAGCCCCAATTTACTCTCACTATACGTTTTACTGCCCGTACAAAGTCATAGCAGAGTGATGTTTGATATGAATGTGTTGATGTGTCGGTGGAAGTTCTGTGCGACCTTATTGTTTCATTAAAGCAACATGGCTCAACATGTAGAATAATGCATCTAGGATGGTCTGCAAAGAGAATGATTGAGAGTAAGGCACGGTGTTCCTCAGGGTTCAGTGCAAAATGGATTATTTTGTATATGAATGACCTCTGCAACGTGTCTAAATGGTTTTAAGTATATTATTTCAGTTTGTTACGGATTTTAAAATACAAATAAACATTATCAAAATGGAAAGAGCATCTGAAACAACATGTTGGAGTACTTCATTATATTTAGAAAATGCATATTCATTATGTAAAATCAAAAGGACCAAAATCAAGTGCATTATTGTACAAAGTTAAGTATCAGAATGTTCATTGTACATTTCCTTCAGAGCCCATGAAACCCATACAAATCCAGTTTTACAAACTACAAGGAGAGTCCTAAGAATTATTGCCAAATCAGATCATAAACGAGAACAACGCCTTGCCAAAAACGTGTTATGTCAGGTCACAGAGACCTTGACCATTGACCAGCAAAATATGATCACTTCATCCTTGAGTCCAAGTGGACATTTGTGCCAAATTTGAAGAAATTCGCACAAGGCGTTCCTTCTAAAAGGAGTCATTTTGACCCAAACCGCAATGTTTCCTTAACCTTAAAGTCACACTGAAACAGAAGATAATGTCTTTAGCTTCTGTACTGTGATATATTTCACAGTGAAAGACCATCCGACACGTGAATCACGCAGCCACTACGCCACGCAGCCACCACGCAGCCGCCACGCACTCCTGACATTCCCTGTGTGTCCCGGGCGTAATAGCGGCCCGTGGGCCAAATCCAGCCCTGCGACAAAAAGATTTTGCCCCCTGATGAAGCTTTCCCTTTCACAGTTTGCATCAAAACATTTGTATATATATATTTTTTAATAAATCTACTGTAGATAACAATGTACACGACAGGCTTGTGTAAATCCCATGAAACATGACAACACATATAATCAGTGATTTGCGTCTCAAACATCAATAGGTAGCAGTCTAATAGACAAAAATAAAAGTAATTTCATTCAACCAATGGAGCAAGTCACTGTTTATTGAGTGTGGATGATCAATGGTGTTTTAAAGCTACGGATGTATTCGTCTTCAAAAACATTTTGAAGTTTTGTTATATTTGTTGAAATTCTCATCACATCCCGACAGCAACCAATAAATCAAATGCTCTGACAAAAAATAAAAAAAAGGTCCGGTACCTGTGGCTGTTGCAGGACTGTAATAAACCCGTATGTTATTTCATTCGGCCTGAATGAAAGGATTGGACGGACTACTTTCCTGCACTGAAGTCTTCCACCAGCTGCTAGCTTGACAGTTGTGAGTATTAACAATAGTCATGTCCGTTGTTTATGTTCATAATGATAATTTAGGGGGAGTGTCTTTGGAGGGAGCCCTGAAGGGACGGACTGTCGGTGTTGCTGACTTGGCAACTTTCTCTCTAGATTTAGGGACTGCTGGAGCTGGTGCTGCTGGCTACTACTTATATAGAATCTTCTTAATCTAACCTTTCTATGGTATGTACTTAATTATTAATATCTATTTGCTGTTTTCTTTTTTTCTCTTTTTTTCTACATTTATTTAGTTAATGAATTGATGAATTAATGTATTTATTTAAGGTTTCTATCTTACTATCATGAATTATATTATTGTAGTACTTATTACTTTTAATTCTAACTAACTAATTAAATTATTTAAAAAAATATTTTATGTTATATTTTCTGGACCTGTCTCTGTGTGGGAGTGGGAAGCGATGTGTATGTGTGTATATATGTGACCCGCTCTATCAAAATGAGTCGTAAGTCGCGGCAGCGCATTCTTGTAAAAACACGTTTTTTTATGAAAAAGTGTGTTTTGGGTTGTTTTGTTTTTTTATGCGTTTCTGAATAAATAAAGTCTCAGCTTTAATACATAGTAAGAATCAATGTAAAATTCAAATGATAAGTCTAGTTTTGAAGCTCTTAAACATAACGTTGTCATAAAGTTTTTACCGGAAGTCCGCTGTATTGACGCGGCTCAATAGAGTGGATTGACAGATTGTGGTTGACAGAGGAGATAACGGGCTTGACAAGATGAATTCACGTGAGTAAAACATCGCTCGACTTTTAAATTAAATTCCTGTTAGAGGTGCTACATCTGACGACAACTGGACCGACTTAAATTCAGATTATTTCACCGCACCGGGTGATGAGGACAGCGGGTGCGCCGGGTCGGTTCGGACGCCCGGCAAACGCTAGAGGCTAGGCTAGCTCTCAATCCGCTGATCAGGACGGAGAAAGAGAGTTGGAGGAAGGCGAGGAGGAAGATATTCCACTCATGGCTGAGCCGATGATGGCACGAAATGTCTCTGATTAAAGTTATTAAATCAGGACAGTGTTAAAGAGACTGAGATCGCCCGGCCGGGAGTACCAGTGTAGCTGCAAACTGTAAAACAGCGCCGCTCTCTACTCCGGAGGAGATGGAGAGAAGACGCGACCAGATGAAAGAAATGACTAATGGTAAGTTCTTATAGTTAAACTACACTATCCTTATTTTATCTGTTTGTTTTAAAGACTTTTAAAATCACTATAGAGCAGGCTAAGAAGCATTAATAGCAGCTAATAATGTGTGTGTCAGTGTGTGTAGTCTATAGGTGTCTGTCTGTCTCATGTGTGTCTCTGAGGTGTCTGTCTGTCTCATGTGTGTCTCTGAGGTGTCTGTCTGTCTCATGTGTGTCTCTGAGGTGTCTGTCTGTCTCAGGTGTGTCTCTCAGGTGCCTCTGTGTCTCATGTGTGTCTCTCAGGTGTTTGTCTGTCTGTCTGTCTGTCTGTCTGTCTCATGTGTGTCTCTCAGGTGTCTGTGTGTCTCTGAGGTGTCTGTCTGTCTCATGTGTGTCTCTCAGGTGTCTGTGTGTCTCATGAGTGTCTCTGAGGTGTCTGTCTGTCTCATGTGTGTCTCTAAGGTGTCTGTCTCTCTCATGTGTGTCTCTAAGGTGTCTCTGTGTCTCATGTGTGTCTCTCAGGTGTCTGTGTGTCTCATGTGTGTCTCTCAGGTGTCTGTCTGTCTCATGTGTGTCTCTCAGGTATCTGTGTGTCTCATGTGTGTCTCTGAGGTGTCTGTGTGTCTCATGTGTGTCTCTGAGGTGTCTGTCTGTCTCATGTGTGTCTCTGAGGTGTCTGTGTGTCTCATGTGTGTCTCTCAGGTGTCTGTCTGTCTCATGTGTGTCTCTCAGGTGTCTGTGTGTCTCAGGTGTGTCTCTGAGGTGTCTGTCTGTCTCAGGTATGTCTCTCAGGTGCCTGTCTCCTAGAAACTATTATTATTAAAAGGGAAATGTTGTGAAGTGTTTAATTCATTGAAAGAAGCGTTGTATCTGAACATAATCCAGGCAGCTGTTACCTCCTCACCACACTAGGTTTTATGAAAACAATATACAAATGTCATTTCTAGGAGACAGGGACAGGGACAGACAGGGTTGCTGTGAGAGACACAAAAGGTGAGGATATCATTTTAAATAGCAAAAGAAATAGTTTAACGTATAGTAAAATGATATATTGTATATTAATCTGATATCACATGGTGAATAGGCTATGTTAATGAATATAGGGCTGTATTAATATGATAATGATCAGGCCTCATTCAACAATGATTCAACATGATTTAGCCAGCCTAAAATCTTTGAGATGACTTGATTTTTCACTTTATGCTTTTCACTTTATGTCATTTTGTAGATGAGAAACATCTGGATCTCCTTGAGAAGATCAGCTCCCATATGACCCTGTCAAAGGATACAGTGATCTCCAGGAGAAGCCAGCAGAATGAGCACAGGAGCCACATTTCATAGTCTTTCTATTATATCTATATTTCTATTATGTATTATTTTATATAATATTGTACATACATAATATGTACATAATATTTGTTCATATGCTATCCATTTTCTAGTATGTTTTTTTATTGTTTGGATATGGACTTGTAAATTTGTGCATGTACCTGTGTGCACATGGCTCCATATTTAATATTTTTAATTATGTATTCTTCATATAATTATTATTATATTGAAATAAACATATATACTATATATTATATCATATGTACAGTATATTTTTTTATATTTTATAAATTTTATTCCATACATTTTGGATTCTTTTCTACATGGACTTCTAGCCCTATCTACTGTACTGCTTGTGGTCATACGCGTGCACGTGGCCACGTGCACATCACGTGCTCGTGACTATGTGCACATGTATGCATGAAGGTATGTGTAGGCTACATTATGAAATGTTGGGTGTCACTTTTGACCAAAACATATTGTGTTCATTTAGACTTGAGTCTTAATAAATGTGTTTTAATCAATGCAAAAAATGTCTGAATATGAATTCTTATCTTTAATGCCCTTTTTCTCAAAAGTAATGTTTCATGACAGTCGAACTTTGAAAGAGCATATCTCATTGAATATTTGGCGTAGAAAGATAACCTTGGTATTGCCATAAAGCTGAGACTTTCCTCTTTACAGTCAGATAGATAACTCAAAATGTGTTTCGGGGGCAATGTGACTCATAATGATGGAGCAGGTCACATATGTATGTACATATTAAATGTTAAATGTAAGATATATTTTTTTTTTGTATTATGGCACCGGTGTTATGTTTTGTTATGTTTGTTATGCTATGTTTGGAAAAAAAGGAATAAAAACAATTTTCGCAAAAAAGTACAACCCTAAAACAAAAAAGTTGTATAATCTGTTTTATTCTTAAATAATAATAATAATACTGATGATATCATACTAATAAAATAAAATAAACTCCATTGAACAATGCTGAAAAAAATCCAACAGTTGAACCTAATTGCTGACCCTTGTCTTACATAATATCATTATTATTACATTATTTGTTACTTGTTTATCCTTTATGAGGTAAAAAATTGCAGACGTGTGCAGATGTGGATGGAACCTCTCATTTAGGCATAATCTTTTGTTACATTTCACTAGCTGATTTATTACACCGAGTTGCTTAACGCCATTTATTATATTCCAATGCTACTCCATTTCATTCTTCTGTCATTATGCGGCTGCTAAAACTGTTCTTCTGGATATTTTCTCTATAATATCCTCAAATCAATATCAACAAATGCGAGTCGTCCCTCCAGTGTATGTCACAGCTAAATCTTTCTGACATTTTTATGAAGCGCAGCTCCACATCACAAGCAGCAGCCTTCAAATTGAATATTGATTTTAATGATCTCTTCTTTTGGGGCTGCGAGAGTTTTGAATCCTAATAAAGCGTAGAGAAATGTGGCGCATTCTCAATTTCGAGAAAACTTTACACGGAGCCCTTGGGAAATCCAATGGTAATGTGATAGATTTGTTGGCTTCCTCATTCATGAAACAGATTCCAATGAACTTTTTTAAAGCGTGGGGGAATCTTTTTTTGCAAATTTGTTTCGATGTCTCTGGGGCAGCAGTCTACTTTATGGCGGGGCTGTAATCTCAATTAAATATGAACTCTTCAAATGAAGTGTACTGCTGCATAGAGGATAGGACTTACTAAAAAAAAAAAAAAGTATCACGCCTTCTTTCATTAAAGGTGGCCTAATATTTCTCAATTAACATGTTCCCTCTGCCAAAGCCCTGGAGTCAGCAGGCACACAGAAATTATAAGACATCTGAAGGGGAGACTTTCATTAATTATTTTCTTTCTAAAATGTAATTATTATGGGGTGGTTTTATGATGGGTAGACTTCGGTATGATATAGTATATATATAAGATGTTATTTAAGGCGATGTGAAACAATCAGAACCAACCAAGAGACAACAGCGTGAACCTTTGACCCCGACTAAACCATACACCACACAAATTTGCCTCATTGAATACATTTGAATTATTTATAATAGATAGATGTTAACATGGTATGTTTTGTTTTTTTCCAATCCAGAAAGTGTGATGCTCTTGGGGATGGTTGGTTGGATATACAAAGCTTAGGAATTTGACACTGGAGACCAGTGTGAGGTCAGGTTAGGGTAAGTGTAATAACATGTACAGCCTGCTTCAAGTCAGTAAATCTGTGTTGTAGACAAACCGTCATTACTGTCGTGGCACCTCACCTTTAAACCCACATATAACACTGACATGTATTTACATAATTTGACTTTTTAAGAGCTTTTGCAGAAAATATAATCATCAAATGTCATTAAAATAAAGGCTATGATCTACAAAACTAACTCGTCGACAAAATTAAAGGTAGGGTCGATGATGTCGGAAAGCTTTATTCTGAAATATTTGCAGGACAGTGATGTAGAACATCAGGGCTCCATGAATGAATAACGTACAGGGCTTTAATGGTGGATTTTTACTATTATTTGCAAATGAGCACACATTTCTTAATCTTTGTCTTTCTAAAATAAATATAAATGACATTTATAATGAAATGGACATTATGAAAGGCAAACTCTATGTAAAAAGAAAGCGCTGACAGCAGCAGCAGCAGAAACGCAGCAGAAACGCAGCAGGTGTGAACACCGGACGCGTAAATCACGCAGCCGCCACGCGCTCCTGACGTTCCCTGTGTGGACGAAGCTTAACACTCTTTCGCTTGTCAAGTTGACTGTAGAGACTTTGGAGGACGGAATAGACAGTGGCTGACGTCTGTCTCCGCTTCTTTGATTGCATTGCCATGCTGGCATGCTGGCCACACAGTGCATGAGCATCGTTAACTCTCGGGACAGTTAACAGTTAACAGTTAACAGTTCATGCTCATTAGTTGCAAACAGATACATTCCATTCACCAAAAACATGAGCACGTTCAATGAGCGATGCTCTTTTAGCGCGTTCATTCAATGTACAACACTGGCCCTATGCTTCAAACTAATGATGCTCTAGGTACCTCTGTAGCCTCAGTTCTGGACGGGTCAGGGACGGCATGTCAATATACACTTGTTACATGCATAGTGTCTTTTCAAAATAAACTTCCGTCTTCACAGGAAGAAACCACTTTGGTAGGGTTAGGAAAAGATTGTGGATGACGTTATCTTGACTAATGACTCATATGACTAACAAGTCACTAGCGAGTCATGTGACGTCACTGACAACAAGTCATGTGACTAATGACTGATGTGACAAAATTAGTCAACGTTGACTAGTTTCACACGGGATATGAACAGTAGTCTCCTGGGTCAAAGTCTGGGTGTTGTCTGACCCATCCGCTTCCCCTCCCTACCGGACTGTCGATATCATTAAATCATCATTTTCATAAATCTCCATTTAATCGTCATGTTTTGATCAACATGCCGACTAGGACAGAGAAGGGAGCACTAAAGACCAAGTAGTCTACCTACACAATGGTGAGCTTCCACCATGCTGAGCTCTATTAGCTTGGTGCTCTCTGTTGTTTCCTGGCCAAAATTCAATATTTACAGTATCATTATTAAATGATGCATTTCTTCCGATTATGACTGCAAGAAATTAAGTTAGCTAGGAAGTAATTGCTGCTGGGTTTAATCATACTCCACACAGACTTCCACATCCAGACTGGGGAGGTCAGATTTATCTTTCAAAGGGAGGAACGCAACAATTTCACATCATTTTGGACCGTTATTATTACTATAGATAACGCCCATAAAGCTTAAAGACAAACCTTGCTATAGTTAAATATTTTATTTTATAATGTACACATATCACAGCCTCCGTCTTAACCTTTAATTCTTCTGAACATGTTTGTAAATTCTTATTCTGTAAATCAAAAGAGCAGATTCAGAGGTCTTTTAATTAATGTTTCATTCATTTTATTTATTCATTTTTTTTTTTAAAGTTTGACAAACAGTTCACTAATTATTTTACAAAAAGTTGCTTGTTAATGATTTTTGATAATAATAATAATAATAATTATAACAACAGTAATAATAATAATTCTAATAATAATAATAACTAGAATGGCACTCGGAGAGCGCAGACCTCCGCCAAGGTGCCTAACTTTAAAAACAGATCACAGCTGGCGGTACCGTGTTACAGTGCGCATGTGTTATACGCTGTGGTCTTAATGCTCTGGTTGATCGGAATTCTTAAAAAAAATTCCTGAATCCGGATCATGATCCGGATCGCCACCAAAATCTAATGGATTGTTCGTTGTGCCACACTGCACCCTTCCAACAAATTTCATTCAAATCCATCACAAACATTTGGAGTAATCCTGCTAACAGACAAACAAACAAACAAACAAACTAACAAACCAACGCCGGTGAAAACAAAAGCTCCTTCCAAGGCATTTGGCCTTGGCGGAGGTAATAATAACTAAGCCTATAGCGTAGAGACCCTGTGTCCTCTGCTCCAGCACACCTGAACAAGCTCAATGCTCAGACCTGCTCCAACAGTAAGGGCTGCTGTGTTGCATCAGGTGTGGTCAAAACATAATGTAGTATGTTAAGAACTATTGTTGTTGTTGCGTTATTGATTCATTTCCCACTGCTCAGTGCCAATGAACTGATGACGATGACAGCAGTGTGTAGCCTACACTCACGTTATTGATTCAGCGTGTGGAAAATTAACATAAAAAATGAACACAGACATCGTAGTGAAGCGACAGTCTTCTTGTACTTATTTGCTAGCTATTTGGCACTCAGTTAGCGTGTCCCCGTCTCGTGCATCGGCTTGTCCAGATGCTCTCTCCACATTGTTTTTACATTCATACAGCTTGGGCGCAGCGTAAAAAAAAGCCACATAATGGCAGTGACAACCCTGCCAGTTAGTTTCTTAAAATATTTGAATCATCCGTTACTCGGAAAAACTGCAGCTGAAGTTAAAGGTCCCATATTGTAAAAAGTACAAATTTCATGTCTTTTATATTATAAAGCAGGTTAAGTGCTTTAAAAATACTGTGAAAGTATCAACGGCTCAATATACAGAGAAATACACACAGCCCGTATTCAGAAATTGTGCGTTTGAAACAAGCCGTTAGGATTTCTGTCCATTTGTGATGTCACAAATATACAATATTTAGACCATTACACGACTTTAAACGTAAACATTCTAAATCTGTCCCAGTTCATTTTAAACATAGACCCAAACTGTTGCCACGCAACGCAATTCTGTCGCAATGCTGTCGCAATTCTGTTGAAATGCACTAAAACGGAGCATTTCATACAGAGGTTAAATACAGGTATATTCAAGCAGACAGAATGAGAAATATAAAGTGTTTTTTTTTAACATTAAAGCATGTAAACGTGTTCTATTAGAAACACAAAATACAAGTATGAACCTGAAAATGAGCATGATATGGGACCTTTAAGTGATTGTCGACAGAGTTTTGATATCCTGCAGTGCTCTCTGCTATGGGCCTGCATGTGCGGGGCAGCACTATTCTACTAAAGAGTAGAGTTTGATAGTTCACGGTAAAACATCATCTGATTGGGTAGAAGCCCCATTGCTCTCCCAGATTGTTTTTTAACACCATCACAAACAATAGTAAGAAGGAAGTCATAGCTTGTGGGTTTACAGTAAAACAAGTAAAAATAAAGACCATGTCATGATTGCAGATGCAGCGTCATCCCTACAACAATCTAATCTAATAACAAGGCAAGATGCACAGATGATCAGAGTGGATATAAACAAACCCGCAAATTAGTCTCTTAACAGAAGAGGCTGATCTTACCATTTACATTAGGCTATAACTGTTAATAAATTAATATAGGTAATGTGAGGAAAATTAATTAAAAAGTAACGTAGCGCAGTTGCACTGGGAGACTTGACACCAATCGTTAGGAGGTGAAACTTTAATTTGACTTCATTTTTGGTAAATAGCTGGAATTATATAGCACTTTCATCCAAATCGATATACAATTTGCCACTCATTCATACACACACTCACTCACCCACTAACAGCTACCATGCTGGCCTTGTAACGTAGGTATAACCCCAAGATATCCAAAATAATATTTGGGCACCAGACAGGAGAATAATCAGAATTTCTACCATGTCACTTTAAAGAAAACTACCAGCCCATTACCTTGAAAACCTACAAAAGACACAAGATAATTAAAACACATCCCATCAATTAATTTGTATCAAATTCAATCTGATTGTATTTAACCCCAAAAATATGTAATCAAATGAAAAATCGGGGTCACACTCAAAACACATTTTACACACAATTTTCCTATTAAATCAAGAATAAACAAACTCAAATAATGAGTCCAACAAGAAAACCAATTATCCTTCAAATCATTAATACATCTCAGAAATCAGAAATCAGAAAACATCCAGTCTCCTGGACCATCAGGAGCAAATTTGGAGTTCAGTGCCTTGCCCATGCATGGACACTTCGTGGACTGGAGGAGCAGGTGAATTGAACCACCAACCTTGTGATTAGTGCTCTACCTCTGCCCTACTACCTCCTGAACCCGATTTGTTCACCACCTCTGATTGTCTGACTGACTGACCGTGCTACTTCATTTTTTATTTTAGTCGTGCTGTACTTCTGATTCCCTAATTAATTTTCTAAAAAGGTCCTAATTCATAGAAAGTGAAATATAGTACGTAACACCTCGGTTCGCATCTGCCGCTGGTGGACATCTCTGCTGTCTAAAATGTGTTCACACTCTCAGCTTGCTCCTTTTGCTTAATGCAGCAAACAACAATCTCCTTGCAAAGTAGTTCTGATAATCACAAACAGCTGATTGAACAAAAAGCACATTTACAACAGAGGAACTATACAAAAGGAAGCACTCAAAAAACACATTACAAACAATGTGCACGCACACACACACAGAGTATTCCACACAGATACAACTTACCCACAGATACATCATCATGATGACTAGACAGCTGAGTGCCTTCCCCCTGCAGCGCCGCAACAGAATCCTCCTTTACTTTAAAACACAAGTTGTGCAACCTATTGCGTATCCCTCGGTCACGGGCTCACCATCAGACCAACTCTTCTTGGATTGGGGAAGACGCTTCTGAGCCTTTTTTTTTTTTTATTTTCCCTTTGACTTCTCTTTCTTCCTCTCCCCGCTCCTTTTGTGTAAAATCCTGCTTAGCCACCACTTCTCAGTGAGTGTGTGTACTTCAGTATGCGCAAGTGTGTGTGTGTGTGTGTGAGGGAGAAAGAGGGAGAGCCTAATGACTAAATCTACTCTATGCAGCAGGAGGCTACGGCATACCACTGCACAATGAAAGCGAAAGATGGAGACAGAAGAAGAGAGAGGTGGATACCCCAAGCACACACACACACACACACACACACACACGCAAGTGTACACCCAGCAGAAGTGTTCTTGTAAATAGCTTTTTTGTGCCTGTATTGGCTTTTTTGTGTATATTGTATTGCAAGACTGGATGTTTTTGATGGAAAACAAGCCAGATATGTTAATAAAATAATATTTCCTCATTATATTAATAGAATGTAATCCGGTCTGCTTCACGTTTCCATCAAAATGTATTTCCTGTAGCGTAATAGTTGCATAAATGTAATTTATAGACAGGGTTGGGTGTGCAAACCGTTAGAGGCTGCAATGTCCTATACTACCCCAAATCAATTAAATTTAGGACGATGGTTATAAAGAAACATAGGCTAGAGGGAAGACCCCCAAAAGTGCTTTAACAATGTTTTTTTTATATGAAATGGATTCTTGTATAAAATTATTTTCCTGTAAAAGTGGTTAAATTGACAGATATTGTGAATATATTGATGCATTGAGGAAATACAGTACTAAGATGGAAAAAGCAAGAAAAAAATAGACCAGGGAACGTGTTCCATATTCATACTTTAATAGTTTAAGTTCAAATTGTTACTTTTGCATCAAGAACATTTATTTACTCCTTAAATTAAAGTTGATACAAAACTTTCAATAACTGGTGTGTAACAGTTTCTCCCTGATTGAAGTGTATGTTTAAGTATCTATCGACTGCAGACATGCCCTTTACCCCCATTTCATGCTTGGAACATGTGATACATTTCTTAATATAGAGCATTGACCTTAGCTGCTACAGTTACATATCATGTATTGCTGGATTTAGCACAACCATACCATTCCAGCAAATCCTGACTGGCTGACAAAGCTACCTAAAAGTAAATGGATACATTCATCATAGACCTTCATATTTGATCTTTCCACTTATTGTACTTATGTGTTCGTAGTAATGTATTTTCTAAATGCATCAATATATTCACATTATGTTTCCTCACACATGTAGAGGCACCCCCTGTCCACTTGCACACCACATTTGGGATCAATCAGAGCTAGCTTTATTAAATTACATGAGTTTTGGTGTACCATCTCCCATTCGGCTTGGCTTTATTTTGCACTTATTTTATTTATGTGGTGTGTCACAATATCTGTCAATTTAACCACTTTTGCAGTAAAATATTTTTATACAAGAATCCATTTCATATTTAGGAGACCGAAGAAAATATAAAAAAAAAAAAACATTGTTGTGTTTTGTTCTACCTCAAGATTTTGGGTGTTTTCCCACTTGCTTAATATCTAACCCTACTGTGAGCTATTTCACTTTTTGAACACATTTTCTGACTTTACTCTCATGTTGGCTGTTTTCTTGCGAAATAATGAATAATCGTACCTCTTCAGGTATGTAAAAATCCTTAAAATCAAAGTCTAAATAGCAATAAAAACTCTTTTTTTGTTGAAACGCTCACAATTCTGAACATGAAATCTTGAGTCTTGAAAGCTCACATCAACACTAGTGCCTTGGTGAAGGGTCACAAGTAGACTTTATTTCACGAACCAAAAAGGTCGGGGAAACACTCTCGTAAAGCTTTACCAGAAAAAAAACAGACGTGTGTTAAAACAATGCAGGGGGATGAATGGGATTGTGTTGCTTCAAGTACTGGTGAGACAATGATATATCCAGGAAGTGTGGATTAAGTACAGCAATGAGTTTAAAGGCTTATTAGATGCACAGCATCGTTTCTAATAATATGAAATGAAAGAGGTGGATGTCTTTGTTCATGCATCACTGTTGTCAGTCAACTCACACATTTGTCATGGTCCATCCAAATGCTGACGCTCGGTCAGTGCCCCTCGGCGTCTGGTACTGATGGCCACCCTTTAGCGTCTGTATGAGATGCACCGGGCTTTCATCTAACTCCAATGTAAACCCATCCGCGTCAGTATCAGACGCTCAGAGCAACTGATGTAGAATAAAGAGCGAGAAAGTCAGAGTAGGGTGGGTGAGAGGTGAGGATGCACAGGTCAAACAAACACAGGACTTTAACCCAGGAGACGGCACAACGTGACCCCCGTGAAACCAGCTCAACGTTGACTTCTTTAACATAGTTTTGTTACATATGTTACATACCCTACTGAATGTCAGTTACATAAAACGCATACTTATTTTTTGGAACAAACATACTTATTTGAACCCAAACCACAATCTTTTCCTAAACCTAACTAAGTTTTGTTGCATACGTAAACCTAAAAACTATGTAAACCTACATTGTAAGTCTATTTTGAAAAGAGACTGTATGCATGTAACGAACGAGGACTGTATGTTTCCTGTGAACACTGAAGTTTATTTTGAAAAGACGTGTCCAAAACTGATGCTAAGGGGCACTTAGAGCGTCATAGTTTGAAGCGTAGGACCACTGACCATGCGTCAGTATTTGATGAGTTGGGAGTGAGAAAGTGTTTGTATTTCATAGCATGTATTTGTAAGTAAACACACTACGTAGTGAGCAAAAGAAACATACTGAAAACAAAAGAACTCTGCAAACTTGAATGCCCGGTTCAGACTACACGATATCAGCCCGATCATAGCCCGACGCGGCCGGCGTAGGGTGTCGACTCGGATCGGGAACGATAAATGAGTGTCGTGTGCGACAATCGATCGTTTTATCTCATGTAGTATGTCGTAGTACACGACAACCGACGCCACGTCTGAGACGCCTCACGATGTCCCGACAGAAAGTCTAGCATGTTTGATTTTTTTGTAAACAGAAGCACATGGCTACTTATTATGCAGAACGATACCATCGGACCTTCCCAGCGCAACTGCTGCTGGACCTCGCAGTAGGATATTCAATCTAGGTTGTGTCGGAGTAAAAAAACTCCACCGCCGTTGCGTCTTTGCGCATGGAGCATCCCGTTGCGCACCCGCTTTCGCTTCTCCCTGTGAATTCTATTTTTACTGTTTTCTCCTGGAGCCTCGTGGGCCCTGGTAAGCCTGTATATTAAGACGGCGGTGCCAGGAGAGCGTGTTTTGTCAGAACAGGGAATCAACGTGTAGTCTGTCATGTGTCGCGGCCAAGTTACGATAAGAATTTCTGACTGTCAATCGTCTAATCTGACAGAGTGACCATCGTAACCGTCAAAAATATCGTGTAGTCTGATCCCGGCATAAGAGAACAAAAGTGATTACCAATCCTACACATGGCAACGCAGCATGGCAGCAGAGGAAAACACCGCTATGACCATCGGCTACATCCGATCCTACCAACAACCCATATCACACCACTGTATGCATGAAAGCCTTTTTTCCCTTCAACCCTCAGCTTCCCTGACACTAGCAGAATTTGTTTCTTGTTAGGGGGGCCCTAGGCAATAGACGACCTTTTGGTTAATGGTAAAGTCTGCACTTCCTTTATCAGCCTGGCTTTAATGGCAAATGCAGTTATACAGTTATTTGAGCTCCAGAACATCTGAGTGTAATCGCTTTGATCCTAGGGTTTATGGTGTGTTCATGTTCAACATATTGTAGGTTCGATGTTGTGCAGAGGTCGGCACAGAAAACATTTATATTAAAAAATAGCGCTGGTTTGGAGGTAAATTCATGTGCTCCCTTGGAAAAAATAACCTATGCTATAAGAGGTAGCCCACAGCTTTTCTATAGGATATAGGATCCATAGATCACTTGTATAGAATCTTCTTAACCTAACCTTTCTGTGGTATTTACTTAATTATTAATTATTATTTTCTATGTGTTGTTTTCTTTTTTTCTACATTTATTTAATTAATTAATTAATTTATTTATTTAAGGTTTCTATCTTACTACCATTAATTATATTACTGTAGTACTTATTACTTTTAATTCTAACTAACTAATTAAATTATTTTAAACATTATTTTCATGTTATTTTTTCTGTAACTTTACCTCTAGGGTTCGTAAGAAGGCTGGACCTGTCTCTGTGTGGGAGTGGGAAGTGATGTGTTTTTGTGTGTGTATATATGTATGTACATATTAAATGTTAAATGTAAGATATCATTTTTTTGTTGTATTATGGCACCGGTGTTATGTTTTGTTATGTTTGTTATGCTATGTTTGGAAAAAAAGAATAAAAAGAATTTTCACCCCAAAATAATAGCACTGGTTTGGGTTGCAAAACAGCCATAGTTTCAAAATCCATTAGTCTAGCACATTTTCTAAAATGGCATCACGTGTTTCTAAATGGGTTTCATGTGTCACGTAGGGTTATGGAAATTATATGACATATCAGCCCCTTGACCCTAAAAAGAAAATGAGAAATACTGAACTGAAATAGTTCACGTGTGCGTGTATGGGTGTGAAAAGTGATAGAAGAATCTGCTGTGATACAAAACTGTGTGTGTGTGTGTGTGTGTGTGTGTGTGTGTGTGTGTGTGTGTGTGTGCGTGTGCATGTGTGTGTGTGTTAAAAAAAAAAAAATAGCCCAAAGGCCAAATAACCAAACAGAAAAAAAAAAAGTCCAGATTCCAGATCCAATCTGAGAGTGTAATCTATTTGCTTCTCATTTCCCCATTATCCTGAAGGAAATACTTGTTCATTTCTTTATGGCTATGGACAATTAAAAAGAAATGAAATTGGCTGGTAGCTGTGTGTAGAGGGGATTGCAATAAGATGCCATGACATGAATAATAACACTATGGCTGGAAGTTTATTTTTAGACTCAAAATGTGCCCACAACTTAATGAGAGTTATGCTGCATGGCATTAAAAGCCAACACGGGGCTGTACTCACTGTTGCTGTAACTGCATTTTATTTATTTTTTAGGTTTATGGTTGGTTATTGGAAAACACTTTTTGCTTAACCCAGCAATAAAATACCGAACTAGACTCAAAATCCCATGAGGCAAGAAGACAGCGAAGAGGGCGAGAGCTCTGACTCATTAAGTGTGGATATGAGCTAGCACTACTCAATCTACAAGTTTTATAATGAGGCTCCCAGCTCGCTGCTATTCTCCAGTCTCTTGTCGAGTCAGTAATGAGACCAAAACATGCTCATCATACAGATGCCTCGTACGTACCGCTTAAATCAAAGCATTCATTCATAAGTGTCTGAGGCGTGCGTGGAAACATATGCACACATAAACTACAAAGAGGACTACACGGCCTGTAATCTGAACAATCTGGGATATGACATACTGCACATAAACTACTCCTGAAGGGCAGAGATTAATAGACTTGTCAAATATACTGCATGTTAATGTTAGTGTATCAATAGGTTATTTATTTAAAAAGTCACAGGAAACTCACAATTGTGACTTTGTAACTAAATAGATGTCAATTATGTTGGTGGTCTCGCCATTATCTTTTAAAAATGTGGAGCGGTGTGGAGAGGTGGTAGTGTTGCTCTGGCTCTATCTATCTGACGTGGAGAGGAGGTTGTGTTGCTAAGGCTCTATCTGGTTGGCGTGGAGAGGAGGTCGTGTTGCTTGGGCTCTACTGCTTTGGCGTGGAGAGGAGGTCATGTTGCTCTGGCTCTATCTATCTGGTGTGGAGAGGAGGTCGTGTTGCTCTGGCTCTATCTATCTGGTGTGGAGAGGAGGTCATGTTGCTCTGGCTCTATCTATCTGGTGTGGAGAGGAGGTCATGTTGCTCTGGCTCTATCTATCTAGTGTGGAGAGGAGGTCGTGTTGCTCTGGCTCTATCTATCTGGTGTGGAGAGGAGGTCGTGTTGCTCTGGCTCTATCGGTTTGGCGTGGAGAGGAGGTCGTGTTGCTCTGGCTCTATCTGTTTGGCGACGCTTGGAAGCTGCTTGACATCCTCCTGGATCCACCTTCTCACATATGTTCACATTACATGTATTATTTTTTCATCATATGGATTATCTATGTTGTATTTTCATGATATTGTTACTCTGTACACACAACATTTATTGTACTTATTGTCCATCCTGGAAGGGAGATCCCTCCTCTGTTACTCTTCCTGAGGTTTCTTCCAATTTTTCTCCCTGTTAAAAGTTGTTTTTTTTTTGGTTAAGTTTTTTCTTATCCGATGAGAGGGTCGTATTGTAAAGGACAGAGGGTGTTGTATACTGTACGGATTGTAAAGGCAAATTTGTGATGTGATTTTGGGCTATACAAATAAAATTGACTTGACTTGACTTGACTGTCCGTGCGCCCAAGACCAAACCCTTGCATTCGTCGTTGCACTCGTCGTTGCACTCGTCGTTGCACTCGTCGTTGCACTTGCCTAAATAAAATATGGCCCATTGGGTCGAGGACGGCAGAAAAAAAAAGAAAGGGTAACCAAAAATAATCCATATCCGTTTAAGTGTACGCTATATTTAAAATATTTTCACCACTTTATCTTGCCGTCAGACAGCCCTTTCCTTCTCCTTTCTGATGGGGACCTGAACTGAAAGTGAAACTGTTCTATGCTCTCTCCAAAGCCAGCAGGCTCAGTTGACAAAAGCCGTAGCATATAGATAGGTTTCACTTTCAGTTAAATTCGCCGTGGGAAAATATTCTAAATATAGCCTAGACTTAAACACATATAATTTTTTCTTTTAGGTGGCTATATACTATATACTATATACAATATAGAGTGATATTGTGGTTTTAGCTGACGTGTGTCGCCTCACTGTTTTGATCGATGCTCGTTCATGTCTATGTAGAGCGAGCACAAGCGCGAGCAACAGGACGCTGACTGTCGTTGACTTAACGGCTTAACTTAACGGTGTCGCTGTTAACAAGCAATTTCTGATTCTTACATAGAGCCCCTTTAATGCCTAATCAAGAAGATTTGTTGCCTAAACTTAACCAGGTAGTTTTGTTGCATAAGTAAACATAGAGCAAACCTACATTGGAAGTTTATTTTTGAAAAGACACTATGTATGTAACGAGCGGAACCTGACACGCCGTCCCTGACATGTCCAAAACTGAATATATAGAGGGGTACCTAGAGAGTCATAGTTTGAAGCGTAGGGCCACTGACCAAGCGTCGGTATTTGAGGAGTCAGGAGTGAGAATGTGTTGTGTTGGCTGTAGTCAGAAGAGTGCTTTTTTGCACCCTTAACAACACTCAACAGTGATGTCACAGCTGTACATTGTGAAGGCAAAGTGAGAAGTTAAATCGCTGGAGGTCGGCAAAAACAAGATTTTCAGGGGGTGTTGAGTCACTCTTTAAACGTTCTCTCTCAATGCTGCGAATACGGTACACACACACTGAAATAGAGCACTTGTTTTTTTCATTCCTTGGGTGTTGAACAGGTCTGATGTCAAATGTATATGCTATGCATGAGCTGGCAATCTTTGCCATGTGGGATTGATGTTTCAATGGATTTTATTGATTATTTCCCTCTTATTGAAACACAATACCTGGCTTCCTGAAGTCTGTTCACATACATATTCACACAAACACACGCAGTACAAGCAAATAAATCTCGCTCATATATATGAAGGCATTTCTGTATCAAACACATGAGCACTTGCACACAGAAGGGGTGTTTGTTTGTGTATAATCAAGTGTGTAGCTGTGTGAAAGACTATGTGGAAATACGTAGGTGTTTTTCTTACAAATACACCTTCATACAGGCAGGACTTACCCTCAGCTGCTCTTGCTCACAGCTCATTAGTTGGCCTGAAATGTACAAGAGAAGAAACAATTAGCTGTTGACTCTGAAGTGCCCGCAATCCTTAAAAGCCTTCTTCAGCAGCCGCTGCCACGGACCAGCACAACCGTATTACATTATCCGAACTCATTCCTGATCAAGGCGATGGAAGCTAAGGGTAAACTGATCTGTAAAAAGACTTTAATCTAACGATTAAGACACATTCAGTTCATTAATGGAAAGTGTCGGTTTCACAAGCCTGAGAGAGGAAATAAAGTAAGTCAGCTAACACAACATTTGCATCCCGGAAAATATAGCTTCATTAGCCAGCTGTTCGCTAAACCCCTCCTCCGAACATCGATTGTCCGATCGTGTCTTAGCGACCGCAACTCGGCGCTGCGGAGGCCTTTCCCTTTTCCCAGTTTGTACCGGCTCAATTCCTCTCCTTGACTCCTCTCCTCTCCTTGCGTCTTAGTCCCGCCCGCGGGAGATGCGAGCGGAGGAAGCGAGGAAGAGACGCGAGGAGAGAGGAGGCGAGGAAATATGTTTTTAGAGACATGAGACATCCTTTTCTGATGAAAGCAGCAGCTGATCACAGCTGGATCAGCTGTCAATCGGCTTTAACAGCTGTTTATGTCTGAACTGATCTAATGCTAATAAAGACACACAGTCCTCACTGGAAGAGCAGCAGTGTTTTCTCTCTGTAACCTGTTACCTGTTTAACAAACTGTCTGTATTTATACTGTGGACTGTGTCCTGCTTAGAGGACCAGGAACCATTTCAGGCATAATGCACAATGGGGCACAATGCCTTTGTATGTTTTATTCATTATTAGCGTCTGTATTTATTGGTATTCTAACACTAGAAAGGATTTATTAAGCCGAATGTTTCAGGGAAAATTGAAATGATGGAACTCCTATCAAACCCGACACTCAGGAATTATCAGCGTCACATGTGACTGAATGGAAATGACCATAAATGATGTAAAAAGCTGTAAAAGACAGACCCTCCTTCTCTCTCTGACTTTAATTGTATCCTTAATAAAAGTTAATGGGGGAAATAACAGATCATGAAAAGAAAAATATTTCTAATAATCGAAGAAAGTTGTTTGACATTTGTTCGTTGTCATGTCTTATAAAGCTCCTTCAGCCGCGGTGTGTGAAGCAGAGATACCGCAGGTCCTTCTGGAACACTATACCATCAACATGGTCCGTTTGTTATTCGGACTTACTATTAACACAGATGGTGAATCAGAAGACAACTAAACTATAAAACTTTTAATCTGTGATGTTGACATGTATCAGATCAGTCCAATCGGCTGCAATCAGTGATATCCAATACTGATATCCAATAAGGGGGCGTGTCGGTCGGTAAAAGACTTCCGCAAAGGATACATCGGTGTATCCTCGCTTACGGCTCCTCTGACAAGCCTCCTCGCTCCTCGATGCTCAAGATGCATTTTAGTAATTGGAATGTCCTCCAAGATGGAGCGCTGAGATCGATTTCCGGGTCACAAGCTGGAGGATCGAAGAGACGAGGAGGCAAAAAATTAGATGCAGCTCTGGTCTGTCGAGCTTTGGATATCTCAACACAACAAAGAGGTGTGCATGGAGTAAGAGCGATACTTACGCTTCGTCCACACTGGGAACGTCGGGGGCGTGTGACGGCTGCGTGATTCACTTGTCGGGTGTTCACACTAGCTGCGTTTCAGCTGCGTGTCAGCCACACTGCCTGCGCATGTCTCACGCACGCCTATTTTTGAAGTGAGCCGCGCGGTTCACAGCAACAGCCAGTGAAAATGATCTATTGACTGTATATGTACATCATACAAGCAACATTACTACAGTTTTGACGTATATCTGTAGAATATGTCACGGACATGAAAAAAAGTAAAGACTTATTTTTAAATAAACACTTCCTGCTTTCATTTCAAAATAAAAGCCCTCAAGTTTTTTTTCTGTGGACAGAATTCTTTCATTTGTTAACATGAGGCTTTTATTCTGAAATATGTGCAGGACAGTGCTGTAGAACATACAGTGACTTGCACGGTTCCATGAAAGAATAAAGTACAGGGTTTAAATCAACACTTCCTGCTTTCATTTAAAAATAAAAGCCCTCAAGTTTTTTTTCTGTGGACAAAATTCCTTCATTTGTCAACACAAGGCTTTTATTCTGAAATATGTGCCGGACAGTGTTGTAGAACATGCAGTGACTTGGAGAGCTCCATGAATGAATATAGTACGGGGTTTTAATTATGGATTATTACTATTATTTACAAATGACCACATGTTTCTTAACCTTTCTCTGTCTAGAAGAAATATTAATGATATTTATAATGAAATGAAATGGCCATGATGAAAGGCAACCTCAATGTAGAAAGAAAGGGCTGACAGCAGCAGCAGCAGAAACGCAGCAGACACGCAGCTGAAACGCAGCTAGTGTGAACAAAAGACGCGTGAATCACGCTGCCTCTACGCGACTCAGCCATCACACGCTCCTGACGTTCCCAGTGTGGACGAAGCGTTAGTCCAAAGTGTTTTCAGATTTGTGTATTTCTGCTGTACAAGTGGTAAGGTAACACAAGAGCATAAGTCAGGAGTAATCAGAAGCATCCTATTAGGACCATCCATACCAAAGTCCTTGGCAATCTGTTCTGTAGTTGATTTTTTTTCCTTTGACATAAATGGAAGCCATTTCACTGACACCACCTTAGAAAAGTTTGGAGTAATTTTCTTCAGTCTTGCCAAAATCAAACTTATCTCTTCCTGCCACTTGGGGCCATAAAAACAGTGAAGTTGCTTAGATCAGCTCTCTTGTTCCCCCAGTCTCTACCCTGTGTTCCTCTCTCAGATGTACATAAACCCACTACTACATCCACTGACCTCCTTAATCTCTACATGGAACCAACCTCTCTCCTTTGTTCATCATTGCCTTTCCTTTTCTCTTGCTCTCTTTTACACCTCCCTCATTGGTTTTGCCTATTGGAGGGGAGGGGAATGGAGGGTTGCTGTGATGTCCATAGCATCAGCATTGATTTGGGAGAGAAAGGATAACCCTGCAGAGGATTATGAAGGGAGAGATAATGGGAGGAAAAAAGGACGGGGGAGAAAATTGTTCTGATTGTATGCTGATGCTTTTCTGTGTGACCCCCAGAGAGACGTGTTTCTGCATCACATTAACCCAGGACTAACTAGAGGGAAAGACAGAGAGAACTAGTAATGTAGTTTTAACATTTGTTTTGTGTGTTTCCTCATTATATCAACTGAAGGGAAGAGGTGGGGGAATGTGATGCTAACATACTGCTGCATCAATAAACTTTTTTATTTCTTGTTGATGTATAACAGGGGAGACAAGACAAGACACGACGCAACACGTCTAGCCATCACAATTTGGTCCTTGTCAAAGTCGCTCGCACATTTTTTCTGCTTCCAACACAAACTTCAAAGTTCAAAATGTTCACTTGCTGCCTAATATATCCCCCCCACTGCCAGGTGCCATGTAACAAGAGCGACAAACCGGCCTTAATAATCCGGTTTACCAACAGAAAGCACAAAAATACGTTTCTTAGACAAGGAAGAAAGCTAAAGGGGTCCGACGTTTATGTGAATGAACATCTTACAAAGAAAAACGCAGACATTGCCAGAAAGGCACGCTTTCTAAGGAAGCAGAGGAAAATTCAATCAACGTGGACTGCAAACTGTAAAGTGATCATCAAACTGAACGGGTCACCAGAGGAGGCCAGAGTGCTGGTTATCAGAGAAATTGAAGAATTGGACAAATACCAGTGACATCAGAACAACACAACAAGGTAATCATACCTGTCTGTGGAAAATGGGTTCTTGTGGAATCACATAACATTCACTGAACATTATCTGAACACAATATGCATGAACTGGAACTGGAAGATATTGATCCTGACAATAACTTTTTTAACCATCTAAACAACACATGTTGCTACTACACCGATGAACAGTATAACAGCAATGTGAAGTCAGCTCAAGGAATGTCAATTATTCACTTCAACAGTAGAAGCTTATATGCTAATCACCAAAACATCAAAGAATACTTAGGTCAATTCACAAAACCATTCAATGTCATTGCAATATCTGAAACCTGGCTCAATTCTGAGAAAGAAGCAGATTTCGAGTTGAAAGGATATGAATTTAATTACATGAACAGGAAGAGCAAAAAAGGAGGGGGTGTGGCCCTGTATGTGAAAAATAGTCTGAAATATAAGATTTTAGAAAACATGTCAACCACTATTGATGATGTGATGGAATGCATCACTGTAGAGATCTGCATGGAAAACCAAAGAAATGTGATGGTCAGTTGTGTATACAGAGCACCAGGAGCCTGCATTGAAACTTTTAAAGACAGTATGGAGAAAATATTTGCCAAAACTAATCAGAAGGTTACATTCATTTGTGGGGACTTCAATATAGACCTGCTAAATCCTAACAAACACAAAATGACAGACGAATTTATTAATACAATGTATAGTATGAGTTTATATCCACTGATCACCAAACCAAGCAGAATAACAGCGCACTGTGCAACTCTAATCGACAATATATTTACAAATTACATGGAAAGTAGCTTAGTGAGCGGGCTGCTGATGAATGACATCAGTGACCATTTGCCAGTTTTTGTGATCCATGACTGTGATTGTGGAAAAGAGAAGGAGGACCATAAAATCAAATATAGGAGATTGAGAACAGAAGAATCCATAAATGCATTCAGAACCGAATTGCTATCACAAAACTGGAAAACCCTCTATGAAGGAAATGATGTTGATACAGCATATGAAACATTTCTAAATATATTTAAGTCATTATATGACAAAAACTGTCCAATAAGACAAGATAATGCTAGGAATAATAACACAAACAGACCATGGATCACAAAGGGACTGCAAAATGCCTGTAAAAAAAAGAATACTCTATATAGACAATTCATAAAATGTAAAACTAAAGAGGCAGAACATAAATATAAGAAATACAAAAATAAATTAACTAATATTATGAGGATATGCAAGAAGGAATATCATACCAAATTACTAGAAAATAACAAAAACAATATAAAAGGCATATGGAATATATTAAACAGTATTATTAGAAACCGTTCGACTAGCTCAAGTTACCCCGAATATTTTATTGATAATGATAGGTCTTTAAATGATATGAATGGTGTGGTTAATGGGTTTAATGAATTTATTGTAAATGTGGGACCAAAGTTGGCAGGAAAAATCAATGACACGTCTCCAAAGGATGGGGAGGTTGTTGAAAGCCACATTGCAAGAAATTCAAACTCAATTTATATCAAAGCTATAGACAGAAAAGAAATCATAGACATAGTTAACAAGTGCAAGAATAAAACATCTACTGACTTGAATGGAATTGATATGACGATAGTCAAGAAAGTCATTGACAGTATTGCAAACCCCCTAACCTACATTTGTAACTTATCATTCATAACTGGCACATTTCCACATAAAATGAAAATTGCTAAAGTTATTCCACTATATAAAACTGGGGACAAACATAATTTCACTAATTACAGGCCTGTATCTTTACTTTGCCAGTTCTCTAAAATATTGGAGAAACTGTTCATTGGAAGATTAGATAACTTCATTGACAAGCACCATTTACTGACAGACAGTCAATACGGGTTCAGAGCAAACAGATCAACAGCAATGGCATTAATGGAGCTAACAGAAGAAATAACCAGTTGTATTGATAACAAGAAGTATGCGGTAGGAGTATTTATAGATTTAAAAAAAGCATTTGACACCATTGATCATGATATATTATTCAATAAAATGGAAAGGTATGGTATAAGAGGGGTAGTGCTGAACTGGTTGAGAAGTTATATAGGAAACAGGCAGCAGTACGTGCAAATAGGGGACTACAAATCAACATGCTCAGGTATTACTTGTGGGATCCCGCAGGGATCAGTATTGGGTCCAAAATTGTTTATTATGTATATAAATGACATAGGTAGGGTATCAAGGACACTGAATTTAGTTTTATTTGCAGATGACACAAATATTTTTTGTTCTGGGGAAAATCTGCAGCAGCTTTTGGAGGTGGCCACATCAGAAATCAGAAAATTGCAACAGTGGTTTGACAGAAATAAATTGTCATTAAATTTGGACAAAACTAAATTTATGTTATTTGGAAACCAAAAAATAGACATACCAGTACAAATGATAATAGATGATGTGACTATTGAAAGAGTATATGTAAATAAATTTCTGGGTGTAATACTGGACCACAAAATCTGCTGGAAACCTCAGATAAATTATGTAAGAACAAAGCTGGCAAAGAGCATAGCAGTCTTAGGGAAAACAAGACACACACTGGATCATAAATCACTGCACATTCTGTATTCTTCACTTGTATCACCATATCTGAATTACTGTGTAGAAGTTTGGGGTAACACTTATAAAAGCAACTTACAACCATTATGCATACTACAGAAGAGAGCAATCAGGATAGTAAATAATGTGGGATATAGGGAACACACGAACACACTGTTTTTGAAGTCACATGCATTGAAATTTATGGATTTGGTCAAATTTAAAACCGCAATAATTATGTTTAAAGCAAGACATAATTCACTTCCGGGCAATATTCAAAAAATGTTTTGTGACAGGGAGGGGGGTTATAATTTAAGAGGAAAATTTAATTTTAAAAAGCATTGTGTTCGTACAAAAAAGAAGAGTATGTGTATTTCAGTTTGTGGGGTGGATTTGTGGAATGGGTTAGGTGATGGGTTGAAGGGGAGCACAAATATAAATCAATTTAAAAAGCTATACAAGAAAGATATTTTTGGGAGGTATATGGTTGAAGAAGAGTTGTGTTAAAGGTTGGTTATATACTTTTTAACTCCGGATGTATTTGTGGGTTGTAAATAAACTTGGGATGCTGTTCATATATTCAACTTGGGATGTAAATAAATCTGGGATAGTTTTTATATTATATTATATTATCATTCTATGATATATGAGTTAATAGAGGAGAAGTGAGAAAGGGATAGGGTAATATAAGTTTTTCTTCTACCTACTCCTTTTCGGACACTATAACTTTTGTTTTGTTTGTTATTATTTTGTATCTGTTTTTATTTATTATATGTTCGAAATAAAGTCTTTCAAAAAATAACAAAATAGTCAATGTTATTCACTTCACCTGTCAGTGGTCTTAATGTTTTGGCTGATCGGTGTTTATATATATCTATATATACAGTATAGAGTTCTGTAGTTCTTAAGATGGGGGGTGGGATGTATTAGAGAGGGTGCAGGGTCATAGTTGTGTGTATATGTAGAGGAGCAGTTTAATTTTTTTACCTGGCATCATTTTCTTTTCCAGATATGCAATATTACACTGGCACGCTGGTCATAGGTAGCTACAACGTATCTCAATAAGTAAGAAGTGCTTATATCTGGGGTGACCCCGAATGGTCGACTGTTCAGCGCTTTGATCTAAGTAGCCTGATTCGACCACCAAAATCCCAGTCGAATTAGGGCAGAAAGTTCCATTTCCAACCGCAAAAAGCAGGGCGGCAGTAAGTCCATCGATCTCCTCCGCTCTGTTTCAGTACTACGGACAGCGCCGCACCCACACACTCGCCACCTACACACCACAAACAATGCTGCCCCCTCATGGCCTGGAGAAATTGATGTCCTATTATAAAATAAGTTCTTATGCCAAGTGCATTTGTCACAAATAAAATCCAGTGGTTATATTTCTTTTCAAGTTGGATAAAAATGTGTTTGTTAATTGTTAATTCAATTCCATCCATATTCTCAGACTTTCATTCCATGTCCTCAAGTTGTATTCACTCTTTCATTCAAGTAACTAGCAACCAGACTGCCGCAGGAATAGCTTACTTTGCTTAGAGCATGTGACATTTTTTCACCTTGGTGCTTGCCGTAGCTCTGCAAGCCCCGATTGACTCGCTTCTGAAATTGTGCAGTTCCTCTAGAGAGAGAGAGAGAGAGAGAGAGAGCAGTGAGCACAACCTCACCATCGAGAGAGGCCGGTTACAGGCAGACCTGGCTTCCTAAAGGGGACAGACTGTGCACCCACTGCACACAACATGAGGTGGAAACCGAGCTGCACTTGTTAACTATACACGCCAACTGTACCGAGACATCAGACAGATTACAAAGACATTTCGGAAACATGACTAATAACAAAAAAAATGTCCATACCTGCTGGGTGAAATACAGCAATGTGCGAACACAGCAGCAGCAGCACAGAGATGTCGTGACAGGAAAAGGGCAAACAATGGAATAAAACCACAATGAAGACTATGAATCATCTGCGTATTCCTGCACTGACCATCTGGACTGTGCTGATCTCTGTACATAGACATAATGTACATACAACAGATACCTTAAATAAATGTCTTAAAAAAGACAAGTTGCAGCGTCTACACAATTCTCACTTATTAGGGCCCAAGCACCGACAACGTCGGGCCAGCGAAGGCCCTATTGAAACTGTAGGAATTCTTCTTTTTCATACAAATGAATTGGCTTTTTGAGGATTTTAACATGCTCAAAAAGTTGTTATCCGACGCTTATCAGACGCGGTGAAAAATTTTATATTTTAAGGGTCTCGGGCTTGGCTGTTGCAAAATGGCTCGCTAGCGCCCCCTAGAAAAGTGGAAAAATTGAGCCCCTCGCTCCAGTTTCACCTACATGTATGAAATTTGGCAAACAGATGTACCATGTGTAGATGCACAAAACGCCCATTTTTAGCGTTTTATAGGCCGTGTACTTTAACAAACTCCTCCTACAGATTTAATCAGAACGACTTGACATTGGGTCAGGACCATCTTAAGACCTTCAGGATGAAAAGTTATTCAAATGGAGAGTTTTCACTGAACCACCTGACCGTGGCGTGGTGGCCATTTTGAGCCATTCGCCATGAAACAGGAAGTTGTTGTAACTCCACTGTACATAGTCCGATCTGCCCCACATTTCTCAGGCATGATGAGGGTCCAGTCCTGAGGACATTTACATGCAAAAATACACTCATGGCCCCGCCCCAAGATGTTATCCCCGCCCCCTTTCATAACTCATGAACCGTTTGTCGTAGAGTCTTGTGGCAGGCGTCACTGCACTAATCAGAGTTCCGGGTTCAGTGTACCTGGCCACGTCGCTCGGTGTCCCGCCAGTACTCCCGACGCACGGGAAGGTGCGAGGGCCCGTTCATTGCTGCTCGCAGCTTTAATTTGTATTTATATTTTCTAACTGCAATGTCTACATTGAGAGAGAGAGAGAGAGAGAGAGAGAGAGAGAGAGAGAGAGAGAGAGAGAAAGAGAGAGGAGAGATGGGAACCATAGAGCAAAGCCCCTGTGAAACACTGTACACCTTAGCCATGCAGAAAATGCTGGAGTAAAGAAAAATGCCAATAAGTCTGCTGATTAAAGCCAAACGAGCCTGACAGGAGGCAGGAGAGAGAAATGACACAGGGATTATAGAGGGGGGGGGCTGGATCTCACACCAATATCTACAGAATCATCCATTCGGTCACAACAGCTGGCTGCTGCCAAGCAGATGTCAATCCATCAATGCATCGGCACGGAATCATTTGCCTGAGCTCAGTTTTGGGGAATGACTCCATTCTGAGTATTATGAAAAGGCTAGTGAGAGCCCTAGGTGTTCCCTGAATGAGGTTTTATGGCAGATAAGAGCTCTCTCTCTCTCTCTCTCTGTTTGATCCAGTCACATGGGTTTTGGGGAGGCAGATGCATGCTTTGATTTACCTTGCACAGCAGCTGAATTCTTGTGATGTCACGCGAGAATCGCGGGATCACACATTCCACGAAAATCCATCTTCTCAGGCTTCGAGTAATGTGTTCGTGGCCGGCAAGCCAGATCACAGACCAATGAGCGTCCCGTGAGCAGCTACTGGCAGCTACAGACGTGGTTTTGGTGTGTGAGACGACACGGAGAAGCGACTTTTCATTCTAAACAAAAATATCGGCTCCTGAAGAGGTCAGTGAGATGCTATAATAGCATCAGTTCTATCAGAACTGGAGAGTATTTCTTCTTTAGAAGAAGAGCAAAGAACAGCACTGTAGGTTTTTCTCAATGGAAAAGATGTTTTTGCTCATTTCCCAACTGGCTTCGGTAAGATTTTGATTGACAGATGGTTTATCCAATCAACTGCCAATAATTGTTTTTGAAAGTGCCTTCCCTTTTCCAAACAGTTTCTAATGACGGCTTCTCAGATGGTTCTTTGTAACAAACCATATCTGGCAGGACAGGTTACTCTTTGATGATCTTTATCGTAAAAGCAAAACTGGTCCTTGTTTTATATGAATCATAACAGAAGTTATCTCAAGACGCTTTAATCAATGCAGCTGTCTACAAAGGCAACGTAACAGCTTGTTTTAATACATGTTAAACGTGGTCTGAAACGTGTTTTTAGGTTTCGATTCTATTTTCTACCATTTTACACGTGTGAATGAGTATTGTGCTCTGAGCACTGGAAAAACATGGGTGACCTACACTCAATACTGTCCCTGAAGGCATCCTGTATAGACACTGATGGAGCACTGGAGCTGCTGCTGCTGTTTACGTTATATCTCCAGTGTAAACACGGTGTCAGTCAGGCGGCAGGTCGCAGCAGTGTGATTGATGGTAGGCTAGGCGATATCTTGGTGCTGCTGTGGTATTTCTGTAGTAAAATATTAAGGATGCGATTTTAAAGCAGAGGTTTAAAGACTTTGTCTGCGTGTGTGTGTCACAAGTCCAAGTCATGTGACTCGAGTCCGCACAGCTGAAAGCTATTGCATACCTTGGGCTTTATTTTTGTGCTGCTGCATGGCGAGGAGCGCAGCTCCGTACCACCAAACTGGCATTTCCCTGGAGTGCACTGAGGTTATTTCCTCAACTGCGCTGGTTTGATACCTTGGTGACTCACCATGTGTCCCAGGTTGTCTGCTGCGCACAGGCTTGGAGTAGGTTAACAACTCAGTACAAACAACGCACATTTCATATTTGTATCACTTTATTTGGTAAACCTACATAAACCTTTCTAAAATCACACATCTTTACCTATATACTGACCTGATGACAAAATCATTCGTGAAATGTTCATTTCTGACAGTGAAATTTCAGAAGATGCATCACAACTCTAAAAGTTTTGTTCATTACACAGCATTACAGTATGTCTTATAGTGTGCAAGTTTGGTTTTGGCTTGTAAGCCAGAACATGGGTCAATGCATAGGTGAAGTTGACAACACATACATTTCATCATCAAATCTAAAAATATTTTGTGTAAGGCTAAAGTGGTTGTTGTTAACTGTATCCAAAATATCTGTAACACTTCCATAGGTTGTTAGACTACAGAAAAGATAAATGTCTGGTTATTTTTAAACAATTAAAATATATTTGCAGGTGTCATATTTTGTAGCAACTTGATAAAAGAGTAGCATTAATGTGTGAGCAGAACAGGATTATTGATTTAAAAACAATTTATATAAACTGTACATTAGTGCAGTTAATAGCAATTGTACCATGTTCACTGTGTGCAACAGACAATGTAAAGAGACCATTAGTGTATATTACACACCATTTCTCATCTCATGTCCATGCAGCGCTCATGCAGTTTTCACCAGTTTTCTTTTTTTTATATAAGATAATGTAGGTAAGGGAGAGTGTTATATAGGTTATTTATGAATGTATGTAGCACACCACTCTAAAACCTGCTGGGAATGAAAGCTGGGAGGCAGGGATGGAAACAGAGAGGGGGTGGAAAGCAAGAATGAGTGAGAAGATGCTGAATAAGCAAGAATGCTTGCAGCCCCAGTGGGGGACTGTACCTCAACCACTGCAGTCAGCTCATAACAGACTGTGAGAGAGGTTGAAAGATGGAGAGAGGGAGGGAGAGAGACAGAGGGAGAGAGGGAAAGAGAGAGGGGGGGGGGGGGGGGAGGGTTTAGGAGAGATATGAGGATAAACAATACCCACTAAAGCCCTGCCAGCGGCTCCTAGAGGCTGCAGTGTTCCCTGCATGTCACAAGGATTGCATGAAAAATGGCAATTATGCTATTCTTAGAGTTTCACTGGTTGTAGATATACAGTAGTTAAGGATAGGGCCATTGAAATCCCCTTGCTGCCTTAAAATAAAAGGTCCATTGAGTGGGCCATTGAGAAAATGTGCCATTGGACTTAGTCCTCGGATCTCGGGACCATGAATATACACATCAAACTTAATTTAAATACAGCCATTGGCTTTTGGGAGCTGTCATGGTGTTTGGTTGATCAAGACGGTGCTGATAAAGGAATGGTCAGGGGGCTCACCAAAATGTGCTGGATTGGGGTAATGAAGGTTAAGATATAGTAACCCTAGTTCTATAAGCACAGGTAGAGCCCCTTACTGGACTATATGGGCAATACTCTCCTCAAATCATGAGCACGCATTTGACCACTGAAAAATTGCAGAAATATAGCCGTTCAATCAGGACGTGCCTACCCGAATATCTGCGGACCTCACAAGGCAACCCACAGCCCTCTATTCATCAAACATAGCAAAAAGGAGAGAACAGACCCAACTGCATGTGACAGGGGATCTAGCCTCCTTTTCTCACACCAGCGTTGGAACCCTGATCACTTTGCCCTGTAACAGGCAGTGGTGGATCCCGTTGGGCTGCCTGACATGGTACCGAGGGGCTACCAGAATGACCGACAACTGCTCCTGCCTCACTCGCTTCAACAGGGGAAGGATGAGACGGAGTGGCAGAAAGGCGTAAAGCTGCTTTCTTGGCCATAGGACATGCAAACACATCCACCCCCAGGGGTGGATCATCTTGCTGTGCCATGGAGAACCATAGGGTGTTGCATCGGTTGGTGAACAGATCCCCCTCCGCTCCCTGGCTCAGGAATGTGGAGAGCCCTCAGAAACCACAGGTGCTCTGAAGCCCACAACCACAGGCTCTCTGCCATCCTCAACAGCGCAGTGGACCGAACTCCGCCCTGCCTGTTTATGTAGGCCACCATGGTGCGGTTGTCAGTTCTCACCAACATGTGCCTCCCCCGTATCAGGAGACTGAAGTACTGGGGGACCAAGAACACTGCCTGTAGCTTGAGGATGTTGATTTGTTGGTCCTGCATCAAGGCCACACACCACCTACCACTCTCCCCAGGCAGGTCCCTCCCCATCCCGTCAGGGATGCAACCATGAACACCGTGACATAGGAGGTCACTCGTCCCAGTAGTGTTCCCTGCAACAGTTGTTGTGGGTATCTCCCCCAGTATTGCAGGTGATCCTGTACTGAGGGAAGAATGGTAGCCAAGCACTACTAGTGCTTCCTGGCATCCGAGCAAAGGCTGACAAACCACCTCTGCAGGCGCCACATATGTCAGAGCCCCAGCGGTACCCTAGGATGGGAGGCTGCCCTAAACTCCACCACCTGCATGATGGTCAATGCTGTCAAGTTACATTCCGTCGCAGTTGCAAACTGCCTGCAGGCGGGGCTGTCTGTCTGTGGTCCGTCAGAGTGGCCTGCAGCCTGCGCATGTCGAGCACCACCCCCAAATACTCCACTTGTTGGTGTGGCACTCCTTATTCAGTTGATCGTGAACCCCAACTTTGTTAGGCGTAAGATCAATGGGGGTTGTGGAAAATACACCATTCTCTGGACTTGGTGATGACGATAAGGTCTTTGAGATAACAGAAGACACTCATGCTTTAGTCACACTGTGACCACACATCTGCTGAAGGTGTGACTGAGAGCATAGCTGAACGGCAGTTTGTTGAACTCGTAGGCTATCTCTTGAAAGGCGAAACACAAGAATTTCCTTTGTTTCGAAGCCATCTCAACCTGAAAGTATATTTCTTTTAATTCGATGGTGGCGAACCAATTGCCCGGCTGCACTAGTCCCAGTAGCTGCTTGATAGTTAACATACGGAATGTCTTTAGGATGCAGAGATCTAAAATAGGTTTGAAATCTCCTGTTTTCTTGGGAACCAGAAAGTACATGGAGTAAAACCCTTTCAGTCTGTCGTGAGTGGGGATGACAGACACAGCCAGTTTCTGTAACAGGTCCTGGATCTCTGCTGAGAGGTAATCCATCTCCATCTGGGAGGATAGATTCACCTCCTTAATGCCCATAAACGAAGGAGGGATCGCTGTAGAACTGGAAAAAATAACCCAGTCTCAGTGCCCTGTCTATCCATTCAGTTAACACACAGTTGTGTTGCCACTCCTCATAATACGAGTAATTGCCCCGGCTCACTGCCTCCATACTGGAGGTAGGGCGGAAATGCCTGTTGTGTGTGTGTGTGTGCGTGTGTGCATGCATGCATGCATGTGCGTGTGCATGAGTGTGCGTGACACTGGGCAGCTATGAAACATCATATCCGGTTCATGCCAATTTAACAAAACGTCATGGACTGCCGGAGAGGTGGAGAGGAGAGGAGAATGTGCTCTTAGAGAAATGTAATTCATTTAAATCAAAATATTCTTCACATTTTTAACAACGTTACCAACATCAGCTTTATTAACATCAACAGGAAGGAGGGAGGAGGCGGGGATGCTCGCTCTCTCATTTTGAAATGCTTCTGTCGAGGCAGCCTGGGAAGGGGAGATGCTCGGGCCACGCTCCGTGCTGCCAAGGCTCTCTTTTCCCCACCGTCATGTTGCTACGCCTGGCCTCAGCTCTTTTCTGATGATGAGCGAGCAGCCGGTGGCAGCTATAAGCTGTGTTTTCTCCTCATCCAGACGTTAAAAGCTCTTAGTGACAGATGAAATCGATTCGAAGAGCCCTTCCGTGGCGATGGGGGCTCCCAGGAGATCCTATCGGTCCTTTCACGGAGCAGCCGTGAGTCCCAGCAACACATGGCGAGAGCCCACGGTGGCGAGAGCAATCACAGGACCCTTGGCTGCAGAATAGCTGATGCTACAGTCCAGAATGTCAGTCAGAGATGGCGGGGCAGGGGCGTTAGGCTGGTAAGGCGAAAGGCCCAACACACACAAGTTATTAGCAGCTGCAGCGAGCTGCGCTCCAAGTTTAAATATCTTGTCAAAATATTCCAGTGTCTCCTTGTCACACAGCAGCGGCGGTAGAAGCTTCCTGATCTCTGACACGAAAAGTGAAGGTCTCATCTTCAGTGGCTGCTGGCAGGACGCCTCGATACACTGCAAGATGTCTGGTAGTGGAAGCGAAACGACAGCCGCCTGAGCTGGGCAAACAGGGCCGTAAAACCAGGGCGAAGACCGCTCGCTCTCAAGCTCCGGCCGGTTCACATCATAGCGAAACATCGTAGCGAAGCATCGTAAATGATTCCACTGCTGCTGGAGTCAAATCTTCGGCAGCGTGAAGATCCGTCCCCACTCCATCCATGGAGATGAGCAGTCAATGGGCAAATCACTGGTCCGCACATATTCAGGTGGGCACGTCCAACACTTATGCATATTTTTGAATGGGTGTATACGTGCTCGTGATTAAAGGAGAGTATTACCCAAAGAATCCAGTAGAGGGCGGAGCCTGTGTGAGTTAGAACTAATATTACCCCAACATTACCACAATGTCATGGCTTCCTTATGTCCAACAGGTTTAAGCAAGCAGCAAAGGTCTGATTTTGCTGGCAAAGAACTAGTTAAATGTTCAACAACCAGCTTCCCAACCTACTGTTAAACGAATAGTGAGGAAATGTTTCAGTGCATTATACTGAGAAAGCCTTACCCTCATTAGCTCCACTCACATAGCAGCTGTATCCTTCTTTTCTCTCAATCTTGTCTGCCTTCCTCTCTTGGCCAAGGGAAAGAAAAGGGGAGCATACTTTATAGTGACAGGCAGAGCGGCCAAATACCAATAGAGAATACATCAGCTTGGCAATTATTGGATTATCTCACGCTGATATCATTACCGCCAAGCATTCACTCCAATCATTGATTGCATTTTTCAATTTACTTCACCATTAATGCGAGTGGCCCGACCGAACAATCTTCTGATGAGTCCATGGCTCAGTCGATAAGTCCCGCCCCTCAGGTACTTGTCAAAGGGTGTGTGTGCGTGTGTGTGCGTGCATGCGTGCATGTGTGTGTGTGTCCGTCTGCAAGCGTGTTTCTGTGTGCCTGTACAACAAATTGTTTTTTATAGAATACTAAGAAGTACAGGAGTTTCTCATTCTCTGTGATACTTATGGGGCTACCAATTACACCCAGAGAGACAGAAAGAACAGCGTAGGCCTACTAATTTTGAAAAATTTACCTAAAGGTAAATCGTAGCCTCTTCATGAAGCAAGTCAGCATAAAGTCAGTTAAACGGGGCTAAGCTACAACCTGAGCTGGATTTGTTAGACAAGACACAGATCACAGACATTTTTTTTTGCTCTAGGTTTTTTGTTTACAAAGCTCAGCATTTCTGCTGTGACCTTCACAAATCTTAGACCAAAAGCAGCACAAAAGCAGCACAGGTGTTGTCTGTCAGCTACACCATGTTGGTTGGGTTAGCCCTTGAATGTATTGACAGGTTTTCCAATAAACAAACATTACAGAATGCATGTGCAGCAGGGGGGGGTCGAAAAAGGTTGCCACAATGTCTAGAACTTAAAGGTGATGGTGGTTATTCAACATTCAGAACATTGTTCTGGCCACAGGAGATACAGGGAATATTTTACATTGAGATGCATCAATATGCATCAAAATGTATCGAGAATCATTGATAGCTGAATCGTAACGGAATCATGGGGCAAGTGAAGATTCGTCAGCACCAAAAATCCTGTATCGGTCAGATTCTAATAGGGAGTGGTCCTCTTCATGGAGTCTACCATGTTGCACCGTCATGTTTCTATAGTAGCCCAGAATGGACAAACCAAACACTGTTAACTTTTCCTGCTTGGGTCGAAATCTATAACATTACTCGCTGCTGTCGCCGCTGCTATCTCTCTCTTGCTTCACCACTCACTCCCCACCTCTGCTCTAAATGACCTACGCTACTCTTACAACAACTGGCACTAGAAAGGGGCATTTGCATTTTCACGTCGGCCACCGTAGTTCTTCTACACACACGGGAGAGGCTTCAGTTGCTTGCAATCTGCAACCTCACCACTAGATGACTGGATCGAACACACTGCAACTCAAAAGTGGTGGATTGATGTAAAAACTGAGACATGTCTGCAGACACACAAACAATCAAACCATCATTTGTAACAGGTCACAAGAATATGTCTACTGTATGTAAATATACATTAGGCAATTTTTAAAATGTCTGAACAAATGACCAATGCTTTCAATTTTTGTAGAAAGGACGGACTCACAATCCACCGTTTTGGCACAGCTCCTTTATCTTGGCTCGTCAACACATCTTGAAACAGAGAAATATGGACGTGGTTTGGATGTGAATATGAAGCTCTTTACCCACCCGCTCAATGAACAATGCTGTCAGATGCTTCTCTTTTTATTTCCCGAATGCATTGCAGGGCACTGTTACAGAAATGTGCAATATCCTTGTCATTGCTCTGTGCCTGAAACACAGAAGATAAACTCAAATCCAAAGGCATCATCATTGTAGTCAGACAGTATGGTTATTAGCAATACGGCAATATCATTATGTCAATTAGGGAGCAATTAATGTGTAGGAGTTTGAAGAGTTATTAGAGAGTTATGTGTACTGTACGTGGCAGCCGTATTGCTTCATCATGTCCCCTCTTTTTGTTAAATATGTAGGCTGTATAGCTGTATCTTAGACTTGCAGTGGAAGAGATCTGTTCTATTGATGTTGATTCTGTTTTTTTTTTTTTGGGGGCGGGGGGGGTTTGCCCATGAGCCACTGTGCATCGGAAGCTTGTAAGGCAAACGGTATCGGATTGATGTTGAATGACTGACAATACCCCTCATCACAGTCACATAACATCTGATCCACTTCATGAAGGAGCATCAGTCACAGCTGGTTACATAGAAGAAAGGGCATTGGGGGATCCAGAGCCGTACAAAGAGAGAGTCACGAAAACCTAAGTTCAAAATGCTCAATCGTCACGTGATTCATGTAGACTTCAGATAGTTCCAGGAAGTGAACCACTATGGGATATGTATGTGGGTAGACAAAACTGAGTTGTTGTTGTTGTGTGTGGGAAGTAAACTCACGTCACTCTGTCAGCACATTTCGAGGCAGACCAGTTTGTCATGACCAAAAAGGGCAAGACTAGGTTGAGAGCAGATGCTATTCCCACCATCTTTATGCATCGCCCTGTTGCCAGAAAGATTAGGGCCCTTGCACCACGATGCACCCCTTAATCTGTAAAAAGTATGAACTCCTAATAAGTGTAGTATAATTTCTTATTTTGAATTGATAGCATATTATTTCAACATTTTAAAATGAACAGCTCCGTGTCTTCTACTTTCATCAGTTTCAAAGATTAAGGAAAGAAGGGATGAGGAGAGTGTTGCTAACTTCATCCAGTAACGTTTCCTAAATTAGGTTCATCTGTTATCTGTTAATGTTCCCTAAATCTACTAATTCAATCCACTAACATGCTTGAACCTATACAGCTGGTGGATAAGGTCACATTACTGGGACTAACTATAGAGTAGTTAGTATAGTCAATTGTCATGGGTAGAGCACATTGACACAATTGTCGGGGAAATGGGAAATAGCATCTCCATGGCAAGAAAATGCCTTCCGTATGTTCCTGCACACATTCTGGGGCAAGTAGTTAAATCTTTAAGTTTAAGCCACCTGGACTATTGTTCACCTGTATGGTCTTCTGCACCGAAAAGTGTACTGCGGAAACTACAAATTGTCCAAAACAGAGCTACAAGACTAGTCTCACACTGCCCCATGAGAACGAACACAGACAGCATGCATCATAAACTATCATGGTTACCAGTAGAGAAAAGACTCGCCTTAAGCTCAGTGACATTCTTTAGTAACAGCATTTATTCTACTAAACCCGAGTTTGTATACAGTCAAATTACCAAATGCAGGGATGTTCACAGTCATTTCACTAGAACAGCAGGTGATGGCCAAATCATGTTACCTCACCCAAAATCTAATGCCTTAAAAAGACGGTCATTTATCGTGCCATCAATCATTGGAATAGCTGCCCTCTCTACATCCGTCAATCCTCTAACAAATCCTCATTCAAATACCATCTAAGAATACATTACTGAAGCAGCTGATCGATAGTCCAGTGTTGGTCTCATGTATGGTTTTTCTTTTGTTCTTTTTTCCCTTATGATGGGCCTTGAGGCATCATGGAATTTGAATAATGTTATTAGCGTAACACAAATATGATGTTGTGTATAGTATGTATATGTGATAAATGTAATGTACTTGATTTCGGACCCCAAGAAGACTAGCTGGTATCAGCTAGTGGGGATCCTTTTTAAATAAATGCACATGTTAACTAGATTCAGAAGTGCTGATGATATTTAATCTCATTCTTTAAACATCTTACCTTTTTTTTTTTTTTTAGTGCTAAGAGACAGAACAGTTGAGGCAAGACAAGACATTGGGTGACATGGTAACAGAACAGTAACAGAAAAGTAATACTCTGGGGTTGGTCAGTTGATTTGGTGTGTACATGCATGCGTGTGTATGTGTTTGCATTAAAGAGATGCAATTAAGGTATCAGGGGTGTAGAGGTGTGTACGGGTGTTGTGCTGTGTCATGAAGGGACAAGCGCAGTGAGGATTGGCCCCAAAGCTTTCTGGAACAGTTCTGTGTTATGATTAATGGATGCAGTAAGTTTTTCCAAAGTGATGTGTTCCACATAGAGGTCCATCTATACTGAGCTGTTTCGTTTTTTTCTGCTTTTCCAATTGAGGAGGATTGTTTTCTTGGCGACAGTGAGAGCGATGCGTATTGTGTTTATATAGTAGTTTGGAAGTGATGGGGAGAGTAGAATGAAGGACAGTTTTTTAGTGACTTCTTTCCAAAAGTGTTGTACGGATGGGCAGTGCCAGAATGCATGTAAGTAGTCGTCCAGGGGATTGGGGGGTCATAGTGAGCAGATATTTGAAATGGAAATGCCCATTTGATGTTTTTTTCAATGTGAAGGGAGTTCTGTGGTTTATTTCTTTTACCGTATGAGTTGGAGGTTGGGTTTATTTGTCATTGAGAATGTATTGTTGTAGATTCAGGTCCAGCGTGTCAACGTCTATTGTTGTGGATAAATCTTTTTCCCATTTCGCAGTGAGGAGAGATATTGTTTTGCCTGTGTTGATGAATTTGTACAGTTTGGAGGTGGTTTTGTTGAGTGTTGTGAGATTTATTATTACATCTGTTAGTGGTGATGTTTTAGTTTAACTTATGTGTTATTACTGATTGGAGTTGTAGATACTATGGAAATAAGAATTGTTGTTTATTCCGCAGTATTGAGTTAGGTTTTCGAAGGGGATGAAGACTGAGTTTTGAATTATGTGTTGAAGCTGTGTAATACATGGAGATGAAATTCAGTGGGTTTTGTTTTTGTTGTTTTGAAGAAAAATCTGGGTTGTTCCATATTGGTGTGTATTTACAGGGTGTGTGTATTGAGTGTATGTTTTTATGAGCTTTTATTTGCCTGGAAATAATTGAAAAAGTGTGGTGCATCTAGTCCTCCGGTATTTTTTGGTGTTTTCTAATGTGGTCAGTTTAATTCTAGTTTGTTGTTTTTTCCAGTAAAATGTTGCCATTGTTGAATTTAAAGAGTTAAACCATGTGTGAGGTTGGCATACTGGGATCATCACATCATCTGTTGTTTTGGTGAGTGGGTTGAAATTTAAGTGTACAAGTTCTGACAGCATGGGGGACATATTAATGCCTAGATATTTTATGGTGTCAGAGGTGGGAGGCATAGGTGGTGGTAGGGCTGCTGCATTCCACCTCTATATAGAGATTGGTAGCATTGTCAATTTGGACCAGTTAATTGAACAGTTTGAGAATTTGGAGTATTTTCTAAAAATGTTCATTGTTTTTAGTTGTGAGGTTTGTGGGTTCTGTAGGTAGAGTATGATGTCATCAGCATATAAACTTATTTTATGGGTTACAGTGGGGGATTTCATACTTTTAATATGATTGTTCTGAAGGGTTGCTACAGCAAGTGGTTCAATTGTAGAATGCGAAAAGGAAGGGAGAGAGTGGGCATCCTTGTCTTGGCTTGTCTTCTGCAATGTGAAACTTGATGTTAGACCGTTGATTGGGACTGTGGCCCTTGGTGAGTTGTATAGTGTTTAGACCCAGGTGATAAATAAATAAACTTTCCAAATCCAAATTTATGAAGTGTGGCGAATAGAAATGTCCTGTTAACTCAGTTAAGGTTAGGATTTTTCTGCTATTAGCTATTGGATTTGCTTGGTCATTTAGCTTCTCCATTTAGCTCCAAGGACACTACGACATGCAGATTGGGGATCGAACCGCGGTTGAAGGACGACCACTGTACCCACTGATCTTCAGCCACCCCATAATAAAAATGCTGAGAAAGCCTGCCGTGGACTAGGGAAGGAAAATGAAAATCCTGTGAGCTACACAAATGCAAATCAGGATAGTATGGGGATTTTCGAATATAAAAATTATATAATGTTAGATTACATTCTTTTCATGAGTTTGACGATGTTATAGGACTGCAATGCTAAATTGATGGAGCAATTAATTATGGAAGTCCAGAGGGGACTTCATTAAAATGATAATGTAAACTCGAAAATGAAAATGTAATTCCACAATTACATTATAATTCCCCACATATGTATGTTATTTAAGTAAAATTCATTTAAATGAAAATTCATAATCCAAATTGCATTTTCATTTTCACATACTAGTAGGGGCGTTCTATGACCAAATTGAAATTAATATGGAAACAGAATTTTACATTTCATGTTCAAAGATTTAACCTGCTGTACAGTGGACAATATTTTAATGCAATGAGTGAAACAGTGCCCCCAGTCTACATTTACATGTCACCACCACGCTCTTTTGCTGTCAGGGAAGTGAAGAAAGCGAAGAAGTGACATCTTAACTGAAGAAACACTGAATCTGTAAAACCCTCAGACCCTGACTGGTGTCCACAATCCCAAAATCCCATTATTTTGTCAGAATAGTCTAATCCGTTTAAAATCAGTCCCATCATGATCTTTTGTTCCCAGCAAAATCATTACCCAGTCGTTTCGAAACAGTCGTGTTTAAAGACCTATAAAAAATATAAAATAAAGGTAACTTCTCAGTGACAGTAAGTGAGTCAGGAGGATAATACCAAGTAAAGCAGTGAATGGGTGAATAGGGGTATGAATTGCTGAACAAGGTGAGTGAATCCAAGACCCGGCGAGAGCGAAGCCACAACAAATAGGGCTTCCAGGAATGATTGTGAGGTCAGAAGACCAATGGAAGCAACCGCTCAACAATAGTACTCTGTGAACCCCACCCACCACACACATACCACCAGCCATTTCCAATCTTTTCACAGAGCTATTGATCAACCAATAGTCTGGAATGGCAGTGTTTTAACCAGAGAAGGAAGCTGACAAATAGTTTGAGTGCTGGCTGCTGAGGTCAACTGTCAAAACATCCTCTTTCCCTTTGTCTTTATCTGGTTGAGATTTTTAGGGACAAGTATTATTTAAAAATATTATTGACAAGTATTATTTAAAAATGTTCAATACCTGTGCCAATACTATACCTGAATTACCAAAGCAATACTTTTTCATGTACCTTCCTTTGAGAAATATATGCATTGTTCTACAAAACTCTGTTATTTTATAATTAAAGCTCCCATATTGTGCTCATTTTCAGGTTCATACTTGTATTTTGTGTTTCTAGTAGAACATGTTTACATGCTGTAATGTTAAAAAAAAACTTTATTTTCCTCTTACTGTCAAATGCAGAGTTTCTGAATATGGGCTGTGGGTATTTCCCTGTGGATTAAGGGTTTTGATACTTTCACAGTATTTATATAGGACTTAAGCCCGCTTTATAATAATAAAAAAAAAAAATCTCAGTTTTTTTATAATATGGGACCTTTAACAAAATAAGGCAAACATTCCAAATGCATAATTTTCTTTATTATTTTGTCTTAACACAAAACAACCATACAAGAATGAATAATTTAAGTAATTTTGGAGGCAGGGGTCTCAAAATTAAGCTTATTATTTTCTATATATCTTTATTGTAAATTTTGCCTTTAAATATTGAAATGTGAGAACCAACACAGACAATGCAGGCGGTGAACAGACAGCAGATGTAGCGTATGCTGTATAGCTTCTGCCATGCATACCAGCGCTGGTTGCAATTTTGCAAACTGTACAGTTATAGATGAAAAAAATGCCCAATTCTGAACTCTGTGGTTCTGCTCCTCCTATACATATCTGAAAAAAAAATTATTTAGGTCTCATGTACTTATTTATTTATGCAATGGGAAAAGCAATTCTTAAACTGCTAATTTTGTCACGGAAGTCACGGTGGGGGGGCGGGCTAAATGTGCTGTCTCATTACTGGCACTGGTGAGATGATTTAGTGAAACTAAATTAGAAACATTGCTGGAAGGGGGAGGTAATGAGTCTAAGAGAAAATAAATTATTCAAAAATAAATAAATAAAAAGAATCAAAGTGAAACAATCACAACAGAAAAACAACAGACAATTTTGTTAATGAATGAGGACAGGGGAAATTGAGAGGGGTAAATAAATAAATAAGTAGGCGTGGAAGAAAACTATGTAAGTAATTGAGTAAGCAAGTGGGATGATCTTGTGATACCTAAGATATGTGTATGTAAAGTATGTGTATGAGGAGGAAAAAAAGTAAATAGATAAATAAATGATAATCATTATCATCACATCGCTTATAATACTAATAACACAAACGACAACAATAGTAATGAAAATAACAAAGGTGGGACAAGCAGGGCCCAATGATGGTTAAACAAGTCAACTTATTTGTTTGTTATTGCCTTCAGCCTTGCCATTGTAATGTCTTCAGATAATAGGTGGAGCCACTGGGGTAACTGAAGGTTATTTTCTATTCTAGTTGAGTAGAATGGCTTTCTTACGCCCGGGACACACAGGGAACGTCAGGAGCGCGTGGCGGCTGCGTGATTCACGCATCGGGTGTTCACACCAGCTGCGTTTCAGCTGCATGTGAGCTGCTTGTCTGCTGCATTTCTGCTGCTGCGGCTGCTGCTGTCAGCACTTTCTTTCTACATAGAGTTTGCCTTTTAATGGCCATTTCATTTCATTATAAATATCATTTATATTTATTTTAGACAGAGAAAGGTTAAGAAACGCATGGTAATTTGTAAATAATAGTAATAATAGACAATTAAAACTCCGTACTATATTCATTCATGGAGCTCTGCAAGTCACTGCATGTTCTAGAACACTATCCGGCACATATTTCAGAATAAAAAACCTTGTGTTAACAAATGAAGGAATTCTGTCCACAAAAAAAACGCTTGAGGGCATTTATTTCGAAATGAAAGCAGGAAGTGTTGATTTAAAAATAGTATTTACTTTTTTTCCATTTCCGTAACATATTCTACAGATACAGACGTTGAAACTGTAGTAATCTTGCTGGTATGATGTCAATATACTGTGAATAGATCACCTTCACTGTCTGTGACATATTCTACAGATGTCTAGACATTAAAACTGTAGTATTGTAGCTGATATGATGTCAATACATCACTTTCACTGTCTGTTGTTGCTGTGAAACACGCACGGCACGCGTCAAAAATTAGGCGAGACCTCTATTCTCTAGAAGAGACGCAGCTGAGGCGCGCGTTTGACGTGCGTGAGACGCGCATCTCACACGGGCAGTGTGGATACTCTAACCTGTTAACACGGACGCCGAAATAAAAAACAACAGGTAACGCAGCCGCCACGCGCTCCTGACGTTCCTGGTGTGTTCCGGGCTTTAGTGATTGTTAAGGTGATCAAAGTTGTGTGGCTGAGTGAAGGTCAAACTGAGGAAAGGTCTCCTGAAAGACATAAGGACGGTGAAAACTGGAATGCTGCGACCCAAAGTGGAGAAGTGTAATATTTGTCCAGAACATTTGAATGGATAGGAAGAGCCAAGTGGCGTGGTCGTAATCATCTGAGGTGTTTAGTGTACAGTGTGTACACTGTGTAGGATTTTATACTGGATAAGTTGTATCTTAGTGTTAGAGGACATTGAGAAAAAATTGTTGCATATTTGTTTCCAATAGTTGATATCGGTGCTAACGCCAGTCGTGGATCAGAAGAGAGAGATTGTTGTCTTGAACTGAAAAAAATACGTTTTTTGAGGTGGTAAAAGTGTGTAGTTTGTTCGGCTGATTTTACCTTAATGGCAGTATTTCACTTGTGAATATTGCAGGAAGCTGTAACCACTGATATCCATGGGTGTAGTGCTGCCGGAGTGCACCGGAACAATGTTTTTTTCTCCAAGTGAGGAAATAGGATATTCGCATAATTCAGTTGAAATTCATATACATTTTCTAAATGCTTGAAGATCCAATCATCCCTAAAACACGGAAGCACCAAAACCGCGAAGTTCTATCTAGTGAAGCCCATCTTGCAAAACAGTGTTGGCCGCGGTCGGAGGACGCGGGGGGAGACCGTAGCTTTGGTCTCCAGGGACGGAGTCTCTACTGTACTCTGCTCCTCTGTCTGCCTGCCTTCACTCACTCGTTCTCGCTCTTTCGCTCCACGGACATTTGTGCAGAAATAAATGCTGCAGCTCCTCCAGACCAACAGAGGTTTCCCGTGTCTTGTGAAGTGACGGGGCTCCGCAGAGAGAAACGTTATTGTCTCCGACCAAAACTCCGGTGTGTCCCCTGTTCCCTCCGACCGCGGTCAGGAGGCTGAGGCAGGAAAAGCCAACACTAGGATCAGCATTGATTCATGGAGAGACCTTCGTCTGGTCAGCTAACATTACTGCCAAGCAGCTGAAATATAGAGTGATATTGTGGTTTTAGCTGACGTGTGTCGCCTCACTGTTTTGAGCGATGCTCGTTCATGTCTATGTAGAGCGGGCAGAAGCGCGAGCGCGAGCAACAGGACGCTGACTTTCGTTGACTTAATGGCCACAGGTGTCGCTTTTAACAAGCAATTTCTGATTCTTACAAACAGTCCCTTTAACTAGTAAAGATGAAATGGCATCAAAACATCCTTTCATTTTTTAGAACAGCTAAAAAGGTGTAAAAGTTTACAGTGATGAACCGGGAGAGCTTTGCGAGTGCGCGGCAGGTTTGCAAGACTGGAATAGTTCAAGACCCTGGACAGAAGATGATAAATGTCTTCCCTTCTTAAATGCGTCAGAGTATTTTGCACACTGGCTGACTATGAATGTACTATACAGACAACAATCACCCTGATTAGTTTTGATACTGAAGAAAAAAAAAGTTTGAATGTCATTACAAATCATCGTCTATGAACTTTTATCCTGAATGGACATTGGAGATACCGCCAACACTGGAAAGAGTGAGAAGAGTCAGTTGAACAGAGCCATGAGGAGGAGCAGAAATGTAGTTTTCTTTCAGAACACTTGACTTACAATATGCTGAAAGGTTATTATGGAATTTCTTGCCCAACGATGCCAAAAATATACTGCCTACTGCCACTTTAAATACTTTATGTACTGAACAGTATTCAGAAACAGAGAAGCATTTATTTTGAACTCACATATGTCACATTTTATTTTTATTTTTACATCCTCCCTCCTGCCTCCTACATCAAGATCTCTCTCATTCTCACTTTTTCTCACTCTTTTTCCTCTCACTCTCTGTTTCTAGTCTTCCTCCCCTCTAATGCATGCCATCCGTTTCTTTTCTTTAATACATCAATATACTATTGTGCAGCGGCTGCCATTTTCTGACGCAAATTATCTTCCCAAATGGGGATGTGAGGCGCTCTGCCTCCCTGCACAATCCTTTATTGATCGTTCAGTCTCATGAAAGCAGAATGGGCGAGGGCTGAGAAATAATGAAAGAGAGACAGACAGACAGAGAGAGAGAGAAGGCAGGCCATCTGTGCTGACAGAGAGTTATTTTCCACGACTCAAAAGCTAACTTCTGGTTCGTATTTTGTATCGGGATTTAACGAGTATTGGTGGTTTAACGTTGGCCGCTTCTTGATTGAAGATAATACCTTCCAGCTTCCACATTTTAACAGAGTGTCTTTTGTTTTATTACCCGAGATAAATGACCCACTATTGTGATTTATATGTAAAAGTTGCCTAATCATCTTTAACAATAACTGGGGTAATGTACTGCATTATTTTTTTGAAGACGCATCTATTAAGTCTTTAAAGGAATAGTTCAACATTTTGAATATTCGTATTCACTTTCTTACCACCATGAGATGAGAAGATCAATATCAGCATGAGGTCTATTAAGAACAGACCTGGAGACACAGAGCTTTCCCCGTCCTAACACAGTGACAGTTTGGACAATGTGATCTCACAGAAATACCAGAAATGAACAGGACCTCTTAAAGGCAGGGTTGACCATGTACTCCAGTCTACACTATTTGTTATATTGATTGAAATGTTTTTTACACCCCCGACAGCGATCCATTACTGATGAGCTCTGAAAAAGGACCGGAAAAGAGCCGTCATCTGTAGCTGCTGTAATCCTGTAAAAACGTCTACCAATCACTGCCTCAAGGTCCGCTTGGAAAGAACCAATCAGATGCCTCCCTGCCTCCCTGCTCGTTCTCTACCCTTGGCGTGCACCAGCCTAAACTCAAAGCGCGTCGCCACCGCAAGTTAACTGGAGAATGGAAGAGAAAACTCAGCCGCGGTTACTTGTCATGAGGTAGCGTTGTTGAGTTGAGGTCCTCTCTCTGCTCTGTGTCTGTGAAGTAGTTACGACGCGGCGGTGCTCGTGCATTTGTGTGTGTGGGGGGGGCATTGTCTTGGAAGGAGCCCCGAGGGGGGGGGGGGGAGGGTTTAGACAGAGCTCCTGAGGCGATGCTACTTTCAAATGAGTAAAGCTACAGATAGCATAGTAAACTAATGAATACATTGGTAACAACCATGTCATGCTAGCCAGTCGGGAAGGAGGCTACATAACGTTCCACAGTTACATGAAATTTTGGAAAAACTGGCATGGACATTTTCAAAGGTGTCCCTTGACCTCTGACCTCCAGATATGTGAATGAAAATGGGTTCCATGGGTACCCACGAGTCTCCCCTTTACAGACATGCCCACTTTTTGATAATCACATGCAGTTTGGGCTAAAAATCATGTAGTTTTTGGCATGCTGTACGAAAGTGTTGTTTTCGAGTATGAAACTTTACAACCACAAACTAGAGATCCAGGGGCATTCAGGGGATGGATGGCTTTCCTAGGTGGATTGACAATAAGGGGGTTTCTGAGCAAGTACCAGAAGAGAAGTGCCGACATCCAATCAGCGAAAAATGCAATCCTTTCAGAAATCACCAAATGTGGCACCCGATAGCTCAGTTGGTAGAGCGGGCGCCAATAGAACAAGGCTGAATTCTAACCACAACAGCCTGGGTTCGAATCCAACCTGCGGCCATTTCCACGTGTCGCCCTCTCTCTCTCTCTCCCCCTTTCTAAAACTGTCCACTGTCCTATCAATAAAGGCTTGAAAATGCCAAAAGGAAATCTCCAAATGTCAAAGGTTTTTGATACCAAAGCATGTCTTTTTGACTAAATTAATCTACAATCCACTGAGAATTAGTCAGTGAGAAGTGGCAACAAAACAGCTGGAATAAACTGCAAAAACACGCAGGCAGCACGGTAAGCTAACGTAACATTATCAACCAATAACTTCAAGAACCAATGACCAGCTGCACAAAAATGAAATCATTAAAGTGGCGGTAGGCAGTATATTTTTGGCATCATTGGGCAAAACTTCCATAATAACCTTTCAGCATATTGTAATTCAAATGTTCTGAGAGATAACTCAGATGACTTCTGCTCCTCCTCATGGCTCTGTTTTCAGGCTTTAAATAATCTATCTAATCATGTGACCAGAACTTGGCGTTCCTTCAACAGATTTTACAATGGCGGCGGCCGCGTCACAAACTTTCTCATTTTACAGCTAAACCGTGCACTACAAGATGATTCTGAAAACATTTGAGGAGAGAAATAGGCATTAACGTAACAAAATATTGATTCATATTTGATCAGCGCTGCCTAGTTTGACCGTTTGGTCGGAGTTCGCGAATGATTGACAGTCGGCTCTCAGATCAGCTCTGACTGCTTGTTTTCCTCCTGTAATCTTGCAGATGCCGTTAGGAGCACCAGAGGACACCAGAGGACACCGGAGGACACAGAGGCACATGAGTTTTTTTCAGGTTACCTGTTTCATGTACTACTGTCACGATATCGCGACCGTTTTATAAAAATAACTATTTTTGCTCCAATCTCGCCTACTTCAGCTTTAAGTGTCATAAAATGAAGTTTTCCTTTAAGAACTGATGCAGTGTTAGATACATCCTGTGAATATCTGGAAAGAAATGGAGCATTTCACTCTCATCTCACATGTTGTGGTAGTTACGAGTTCACTACAAAAGGAAAATCCACCTTAAAACAGAGTATTGTGGTATTGCAATGATTTAGGACAGTAAAATCAATATCTACAACCACAGACAACTGTCTCCCTAAAGCTGGATATCAGTGCATCAAGTCCCCCTTATCCCAGGCAGATCACCATGGCTGCTGTCACAGAGTCCAAGGAGCCCCGTCCATTATTCACTGTCTATGGAGCAGCTCCAGGATCTGTCCTTATGACATCATTGCCACAGTGTAGTCTCTCAGCTTCGAGTGGAACTACCACACATCTTCCCCTTTAAGTAATGTGACTCATTATTTCCTCAAATAAGCAAGGGAAATAATGTGAAAATGGAAATGAAAAACAAACAGAGGGAATAACACCGATGCTGCAGGAACTAACTCTCCAAGGGAAAGTCCTCCTAATCGGCCTCATTGTTCATGGCGACGCTAGTATTGTTCAGTGGCGATGATGTCTCGTTTATCCCCTGCGGTGTGCTAGAATTATGTTCAGAAGAGTTCAAAGACTTTCAAAAAAAAATTAAAATGAAAAGTACATCAGAATGCGTGGTTATTTGCTGGCCATTAAGTATCGTGACCAGGGTCTGAAATTAGCACCCGTCACCTGCCAAATGAGGATAGAATGTTGGCAGTAAAATCATCAGTCCAAATTTGATTTTAAAATCAGAATGGTGGACAATTCATCATAGAATTACATTTATTCAAATTTCGCTCTTTTATTTAATGCAATTTATTTTCATTTAATTTAATTTCAACTGGAAAGAAAGGAAAACTAAATACTGAAAATGTGCAGCAATAATAGTCTAGTTGCATTGGAATTTACATAATCAGCATGAATTACAAAGATAAAAATAGTTCAACTTTTGGAACGTAGCAACGCGCATTACATGTCCTGTGAAGAGGAACAACCAATCACAGCTGGCCGCTATATTTTTGTTCTTTGGTAAACATCAGTTTACAGTGAATATGGAGGAGAAGTTATTCATTTTTAGTGCAGGGCTACCCAAAGCTTTACCATCTGTTAAAAAGACTATATTACTTTCTTCACACTTTCCGTCAGAGGACTTCAAAACATTGTTGGGACCCACCTCTGATGGTGGCAGAGACAGTGAACTACGTTTCCCAGGGTCCATGAGTCCTTAACTAACTCCACCCATGGACTCACAGTAACCATGGCTACTGTAACCCATGACCCATTCACATCTACCTGTGAAAACGCACTCAGGACAAAAGCAAAGAGCTTTCCTTTGTTCTGTCTCTTTCTTCCTCCTCTAACCTCCAGAGCAAGCTGCTCTGCAAGAAGCCAGCTCTGCAGCTCCCAGCAGACATAAACACAACTAGAAAGGCAGTCGGAGAGCGCAGACCTCCGCCAAGCTGCCCGAGTACAATTGCGTAAAAACACTTCATTCAAACTGGACAGAAACAAAATACAACTCATCTAAACTGTCGTCGTTACTCTTTCCAACAATCACCAAGTGTGCTTTGGCCCAACTCAACTGTAATTTCACAGAGTTTAATGTGAAAAAACGCAGAATCTACAGGTTCCCCATCTCTCTCTGTCCCTCTCTCTGCAGGCAGAAGGAAAGAGGCTGGGTGACGCGTCATGAACACGTCATCAGTTACACTGGGAACAGTCTTAAAGCCTGTGGTGTTAATGCACAGGCTGAGCGGAGTTATTAAAAAAATTCCCGAAGCCGTATCATGATCCGGATGGCCACCAACATTGAATGGATTGTTAATTGTGCCACACCCCACCCCTCCAAAATATTTCATTCAAATCCATCGCAGACTTTTGGAGTAATCCTGCAAACGGACAAACCAACAAACAAACCAACGCCGGAGAAAACATAACCTCCTTCCTAGGCCTTCAACCTTGAAGGAGGTAATAACTTCTTCTAAGGAAGAAGGCCTGCCTGCCTTTTTAAGATTCCTGCTTAGCTCAGTTTGCACGTCTAACCCAGAGTAAACAAGTTTAGCACCAGGGACTGCTACGAAGTCTGCCGGCTAACTTTACAAGCAACAGGAACGAAGCAAGTTAGCGCCAAGCTGCTAACTCTTCAGGAACAAAGGACTGGAGTGACCAGTTTTCCTCCAATCTGCACAATTGCATTTGAACACAGCAATGGACTGCATCTTTTGACACTGGAACAACAACTTTCCCAGCCTGGCTTCTCCACCTTCAACCAATGGAATCGCCGGTTAACAAAGATATCCTCTTTTTCTTCCATGGATTGGATAAAGAAACTGGGCCTACCTTATGGTACGTGTCCACCGCAGCGTTTTGTATCGCAAGGGCACACCACTGCTGGGCTGCCACTAGACACAACACACTCGGCACCTGATTGGACGAACGCTTTCCCACCGTTGGCTGCTGCTCCCAGCTTTCAAACCGGAAACAACGTGGAGGCTCGTTTGGAAACTTTCTTCTCTTATGTCACGAAAATAGTTCACTGAAATGTGTTTCTGAAAACATCTGAGGCGAGAAATAATCCATGCAGTAGAATAAAGTAGACTAACCCTCAACTTTATGCAAATGAGGAACGGCCGTCGTGGCGCTCCGTCTCTCGAATCGCGGCGCCGCACTACCAGAATGCATTGCACGGCTGCTTACATAGACAATGAATGGAAAGCGTGGAAAGGACGGATCCTGTTGACACGTACCATCAGCACAGCAACAGCATATTTGATGTTTTGGTTATGCTCCACACAGACAAAAAGGTCTTGCATTTTACACTAACCATCTTTACAGAAGCAATACTTCCAATTACACAAACGGATACCAACGGGCCGCCCCGTATCCATACTAAACGCACACATACATACTAAACGTTCTGGCACACACACTCACACCTCTCATCAGCTTGAGTGACAGTTTACAACAAGCAATTAGTTGTGCATGAGTGGAAGAAAAATTAATGTGGTGAAAAGGAGATTTGTCGAAGCATCCACGGTGTACAGTCAGAACATGACAGGTAGGAAGACAGAAATTAGTCTGAAAATCTCAAGTAAGTGCGTGTATGTGTGTGCGTGTGTGTGTGCGTGTGTGTGTGTTAAAGGTAAGGCTTGAAAGTCTGCAAAGTTTTTGTGTGTGTTTACATGTGCACAGTATGTGTGGTTAAGTGTGCATTAGGGCGTGAACACTGTGATGAATGTTATCTCGTGGCTGTGAGAAAACATTGAAGATAATAAAATTGCTGCTTTCTTCAAAGTCTCTGATGGGTGGGAAACGGGTGCAGGTTTCACACTGCTAAACCCGAGCTAGATTCTGGAAGGTCGTATCGTTCATTGTAAACAAACAAAAACAACTGATAAATTACATCAGAAGCAAGATACTGATACCGATCTGTGTTGCGTCAATGTCCTCAGAACCGCTGAGGCTCCGTGAGGAATGCACAGGAAGAAAACACCACTGTATTGTTTGTGTTAATTTAATATACTATATATTCATTTGATATACTAGTGAAACCCGGAAAGCTCGGAGCAAAACTGGTGGCCTTGTTCAATCATTATAAATACTGTGAAGTTCAGTTGAACAGCTGCCTGAGACTACGCCTCACTGAAGCCAGAGAGACACTGTACGGATTCCCCCTGATTTTAGCTCCGAATTGGCCGCCCCCAACTAATTTTAGAATTGGTTGGCTGTCTTACAGTTCCACAGTCTGAATTCCCACATGGCTGCTGTCAAAAGATATGTTATAAACTGTAGCAAGCTTGTTTTAATGTGATTGGAGTAGTATTTTACATGCATAAAACCTCTTGGGCTGCTGCCCCTTAAATTTCCACCTACGGATGCTTTATAAAGAAATGAGTTGCATAAAATCGCCGTAAGGATTTCCTTATGGTGTTGTAACAGAAAATCCCTTTGATCTCTATGTTTAGTTTTATTTATTTTAATCATAAACCACAAGTGTCTCCTTCATCCTTGACTGAAGGTTTGGGGTCCTGGAGACCCCATGCCCTCTATACCAGATCAAAAATAAAACATACTTAAAGGGGACGTATCATGCTCATTTTCAGGTTCATACTTGTATTTTGGGTTTCTACTAGAACATGTTTACATGCTTTAATGTTCAAACAACACATTATTTTTCTCATACTGTCTGTCTGAATATACCTGTATACACCCTCTATCAGAAACGCTCCGTTTTAGTGCATTTCAACGGAATGGCAACGGAATTGCGTTGCTAGGAAACAGCTTGGACCCATGTTTACTTCCTGTCAGCTGATGTCATTCACATACACTAAAACAGGAAATAAACTGGGACACATTTAGTATGTTTACATTTAAAACCGTGTAATGTGTCTAGATATTGTATATTTGTGACATCACAAATGGACAGAAATCTTAACGGCTTGTTTCAAACGCACAATTTCTGAAAACGGGCTTGGTGTATTTCTCCGTATATAGAGAGTGTTGATAGTTTAACAGTATTTACATAGCACTTAAACCTGCTTTGTAATGTAAAAAAACTGAAAATCTCACTTTTTTACAATATGGGACCTTTAATATTGTGATATTTATTGGAAATGACTTACAATATAGCCAACAGCAAGTGCATGATGCGGGGCCCGAAAAAGACATATGATAAATGCTAACATCCAGAGCCTTACGGGAGAGTGTGTGAGTATGTGACTGATGAAACAGGATGAAGAATTAGCTGCTTTTATAAAAAACATACTTAGACAAACATGTATTTCACTCTTACATGAGAAACGGCTTCAAGGATAAAGAGTCGCTTATCGTTGGACTAACAGTATTCCAACGGGGACCTGTCTGATAATGTCTTTCTTATCTTAAGAAAGTCTTTTTTCCCCCAAAAAAAACAACGTTGTAAAAGAGGTCATCTTATAATCAGAGTCATCTTATATTCTTGCCAATATGGTATTTCAGTCTGGACCAAGGTTGTGGACCGACAAACTGACCAACTGACCGACACTCCTTAGAGCCACTTGTATCTGAAGGCAGCTCACAGGTTATCTGTAAGAGAGAGAGAGAGAACACTTATGGCATGACTTTCAAAAGAGCTGATCCACGGTGCTCCGGCCTCGCTGCTCTGTTTGGCTGCCAGCTGATAAGATTTACCTGATAGTGTGATCCATTTTTTTTTTACTCCACAATTTATTGCACTAAATCATGCCCCAATGTATATTTAAAATACTGTATAATATCTACATATCTACCTACAGAAATGACAAGACAATGTGAGTTTAGTGTGTTATATAAAAAAAAATATATAAAAAATACGGAAGTTGAATGAAAGCAGGTGATAGAGAGCATAGAGAAGGGAAGGGTGGGGGGACGGTGAGTAAAAAAAAAGTGAGAGTGAGTGGAGAGAACAAGAGCTTCCTTCTCTAATTCCACAGACCATTAAATAGTAATTTCAATGCTTGATATATTTATGCATTAAAACATTACGGCCGCCTACCCAACCAATTACTATGCAGACTGAGCTCTTGCTGTCCACACACCCTGCTCCATAGTGCAGGATGTGGAAAAAGATCATATGCATGAAATATACAAGCTCTTCTACACAACACCACGCGAGGCTTCGGTGAGAGGAAACTTTAGAAGATGTGAGAAAGTTTGAGATTCTTATGTGCTAGAATATGTATCCAGTGAGTTAAAAAAACAACTCATATATTAACTAGAAAAGTACACTCAGAAGTGTGCAGATTTCCTCCAGATGTGTCTGCAACCACCCCTGCTGTAACGTTTGATTGAATGAATACAAGCAACGACATTTTCGTATTCTCATTCGAAAACCTCTCTTACATTCTCTTTGAGTGTTCAAAGAGTCAGATTCAGCAAACTTAAAGCTGAAGTGTTGGAGCAAATGTGATTAAAAAAAGTTATTTTTTATAAAACGGTCGCTATATCGTGACAGTAGAACATGAAACAGGTAACCTGAAAAAAAAATCACGTGCCTCTGGTGTCCTCCGGTGCTCCTAACGGCATCTGCAAGATTTCACAGACCGGAGGAAAACAAGCAGTAAGAGCTGATCTGAGGTCTGCTGTCCAGCTGCCATCTATGAGAGTCGGCTGTCATCACTCACGAACTCCGACCAAATGGTCAAACTAGGCAGCGCTGATCAAATATGAATCAATATTCTGTTACGTTAATGCCTATTTCTCTCTTCAAATGTTTTTGGAATCATCTTGTAGTGCACTGTTTAGCTGTAAAATGAGAAAGTTTGTGACGCCGCCACTATTGGGAAATCTTGTAAAGGAACGCCAAGTACCGGTCACATGAGCGAAGCAAAGCCAATAAAAACGCTCTCTCAATGAACTGACCTGTGATTGGTCAAAGCCTCCCGTCATGGGCTAGATTTTCTAAAGCCTGAAAACAGAGCCAAGAGGAGGTGCAGAAGTCTAGTTATCTCTCAGAACACCTGTATCACAATATGCCGAAAGGTTTGTTATCGAATTTTTGCCCTGTAATGCCAAAAATATACTGCCTACTGCCACTTTAACTTCAGAAACTTAAATGAAGCACATTTTACATAGTGGCCAAATAGTGGAATTACAACTTCCCTGTCCGTCACGTGATGCCATTCGGCCCAAAAATATAATGTATGTTTTTTTCCCCATAGACTTACATTGGGAAAGAGATGTCTGTATATCAGTGGCTATTTTTTTTTGAGGTGAATCAACTACCCAGTATGAACACATTTTCCTATTTTCCTATGTCCTGTTAAAGAATGTAGTCAATAAAAGTATCACAATACTAACAGTTAACGTAACTTGATTACTTTCTTTTTCTTTTAGATTTCTTTCATTTCATTAACCTCTATTTAACCAGGTTTAGAACCCATTGAGATTAAAAATCTCTTTTTCAAGAGCGACCTAGCCAAGAATGGCAAACAGTACAGTTTCATACACGCAGATTAAAAAAAACAATAGATCAGCTCAAAGGTGCCATACCGTAAAAGTGCAGAGAAGCCATATAATCAAAAATCAAAAATCAAAACAAGTACAATTATTGATAGAGTCCGTTTCTATAGATTTCACCATGCCTTTAAAATTAATTTAGAGTGACTAGGTCCTGGAGTTTGACTTCATTTTGCAGGCTATTCCATGCAGATGGTGCAGAAAACATAAAGGCCTTCTTTCCCAACTCAGTCCGAACTCTGGGAACAGTCATGAGCATAGTGTCCTGAGACCGTAACCCATAATTGCCATGTTTTCTTGTTAGAAAGACAGATAAATAACAGGGGAGTCCACCCAGAATGGCCTTATAGATAAGAACATACCAATGGCTGAAAGCCGGCGTATTGACAGAGCAGGCCAATTTACTTTGGAGTGCAACATCCAATGATAAGTGAGGGCTCTACAGTTTGTAACAAACCTTAAAGCGCCGTGATATACAGTATCCAACATATGGAGACAATGGACTGATGCATTCATGTAAAGCAGATCACCATAGTCAAGAACAGGCAAGAACGTCGGTCCAGTTTTCGTCTGACATCAAGAGAAAAACAAGACTTGTTTCTAAAATAAAAAACACAATTTCAAACTTTTTCACCAGACTCTGTATATGAGGGTTAAAAAAAATCCCAAGTATTTATATGTGCCTCAATTTGTTGACCTTGAGTAGTAACAATACTACCTCAATACCAAATATGCAAATAAAGACAAGTGAAAAGACATACCAACAAGATGACTTTTATGTTGACTTAAGTACCAATGTTAATGTTTTTTTAAGGCTGCAGGGTTATTTTAAAAGGTATGTTTGGGAATGCGCTGCACGGTTTTCGCGTGAGTAGCAAGTAAGTACAAGTTGAAGAAGAAGAAGTATTCTTCCTCTATCATTGTTGTATAATTACAACAATGATAGAGGAAGAGCAAGTCATGCAGAGTGTAGACTTAGAATGCCGCCGATATTGAAAAGACCCCTTGTCCTTTTATGATGTCAGTCGGTATATTGGAACAAAGTGAAATGATGGAAAAAATCAATAATATGTATTGTAGCAGGATCGTCCTTTAAGTAGTTGGCAGAAAGATCAGAATCACTGGAGAAATGTGTCCACATGTTGGAAGACTTTTGTTTATGGAGATAAAGAGAAAAGGAAAGAGACAGGAGATGAAACAGAGGTGGAGATAGCAGGAGGACAGAGTAGCAGGGAGAGAGGGAGTAGCAGCAGTGGGAGGGAGGCCGGCTGCTGTAGCTGCTGTTTCATTAACTGCCAGTCGACAGCACATACATCAAGCTCCCACAATGCTTAGGGAGCGCAACCGTAACCTGCAGTGATCCACCCGCAAGAAGAGCTGCAAGTGATGGATTGTGTGACACGGAACTGAGAGCACATTCTCTCTCTCAAACACGCACATGCACACACACTAAGGATTCCTCCCCAAACTGGATTTCATTGGATCTGATGACATCTGGAGGAAATCAAAAATACCTGGCAATGGCAATGTTACTCCGATTGAAAAAATGTTTAATTTACTGGTAAAAAAACAAACTGATATTTGACTACAGTACTTCACTTTATTGTGCAGATTTTATTGTTTTGAGCATATATGGTCATGTAACCTACAGTACAATTTCAAGACCAGATAAATGAAAAGTCACCAGTTGTAGTACACTGTTTTGTATTAAAGGTCCCATATTATGCTCATTTTCAGGTTCATACTTGTATTTTGTGTTTCTAATAGAACATGTTTACATGCTTTAATGTTAAAAAAAACACTTTATTTTCCTCATACTGTTTGCCTGAATATACCTGTATTTACACTCTGTCTGAAACGCTCCGTTTTAGTACATTCCAACAGAATTGCGTTGCTAAGCAACAGTTTGGGTCCATGTTTACTTCCTGTCAGCTGATGTTATTCACATACACTGCAACAGGAAACAAACTGGGACACATTTAGAATGTTAACATTTAAAACCGTGTAATGGTCTAAATGTTGTATATTTGTGACATCACAAATGGTCAGAAATCCTGACGACTTGTTTCAAACGCGCAATTTCTGAAAACGAGTTGTGTTTATTTCTCCGTATATTGAGGGTTTTGATACTTTCACAGTATTTATATAGCACTTAAACCTGCTTTATTATATAAAAGATATGAAAATCTTACTTTTTCACAATATGGTACCTTTAAGTGATATCCAGTTTGGCATAAGAATAGAGACAGACAACCATTCACGTTCACATTCACAGCTACAGTCAATTTAGAGTCAGGCTTGGGGAGTTATACAGTACATGGAACAGCGTTACGTGATTAGGATACAAAAACAGGTAACTGTATTCTGTTACAGAAAAAAGACGTAATCAGATTACCGATGCATTTAGTAAAAGTAAGGATTATTTGCTGGATTACAATTTTAAAATACATTTTAAAATAAAGAACAAAATGTTGCCATTATTGAGTATATGTAAAGCAGAAAGGGGGGAACAACATCAAAAACAGTACAGTACAAGTTACGCCTTCCAGCTGTGAAAATGCATGTGAAGTGTGAATTGCATACTAAACAAAGTTGTTAGCACACATTTAAATGTGCATAATGTTGATTACGTTCGTAGCCAGAGACACATGTAGTTTTATTTTTCTACTCGACAAAACAAACCAGCATATATTCACACTCTAAAGTCTTGCCAATGCCTACACATTTTTTCTGCTGCTGGTAAAACGTGATATTCTTGCTACAGCAAAAATTATATACGTAGTTATGTTGTTCTTTTTTCTTTTTTTCAATGCCCAGATTTTGTTCTTTACATAGCACATATAGTTGTGTTAAAGGGACTGTTTGTAAGAATCAGAAATGCTTGTTTACAGCGACACCTGTGGCCATTAAGTCAAAGGAAGTCAGCGTCCTGTTGCTCGGGCTCGCTCTACATAGACATGAACGAGCATCGCTCAACACAGTGAGGCGACACACGTCAGCTAAAACCACAATATCACTCTATATTTCAGCTGCTTGGCAGTAATGTTAGCTGACCAGACGAAGGTCTCTCCATGAATCAATGCTGATCCTTGTGCTGGCTTTTCCTGCTTCAGCCTCCCGACCGCGGTCAGAGGGAACAGGGGAGACACCGGAGTTTTGGTCGGAGACGATAACGTTTCTCGTTGCGGAGCCCCGTCACGTCACAAGACACCGGAAACCTCTGTTGGTCTGGAGGAGCTGCAGCAGTTATTTCTGCACAAACGTCCACTGTACATTCACTAGATATTCTCAGAGCTAAACTAACTCTTCTGCAGTGTGTAGCGTGCGCGCATGCACGTGAGAATGGAGTGAAAGAGTGAGAACGAGCGCGGTGTGTGAGTGAAGGCAAGCAGGCAGAGGAGCAGAGTACAGCAGAGACTCCGGCCCTGGAGACCAAAGCTACGGTCTCCTCCGCGTCCTCCGACCGCGGAAGAAGTTACAAACAGTCCCTTTAATTGTCAAATGTGTGTAAGCTCTATATAATCTAAACTCGTGTACGAAAAATATAAAATGTATTGTTCATATCAACAACGAACGGCTGATTGTAACGTGACGCACGGGACAAGAACGAACAGCGGTCTCCTGGATGAAAGCCCTGTGTTTGTTGGACCCATCCACCTCCCCTCCCGCCAATCACGATGCGTCTCTTTCGCTTTTTAAACTATGTCATGCTCCCGGCGCACTTTCTTAGAGCGTTTACATGGGTTTACATTTTAGTTAATGGAACGTCCGCTGCGTTTCATACTGGTGCTAAAGGGTGCTGTGTGCAGCGGCCCCGGACGCTGACGGCCGTGACAAAGCCTCGGTATTTTAATGGAAATGAAAACCAGCATGCCTGCCTCTCTCCATTATACCTCTGCCATCTCTAGTCCCCCCCTCTCCAACCCATCTATGTCTACAGTAACATCCCAATAAACCTGTTCAACTTTGTCTAACTCTGTGTCAGCGTCTTGCGATTGGTTCCCCCTTACTATACCACGACAGAACGATCTGGTCTACATGGACCCAGCAGACACAGGCCACCTCTGCCAAGCCCTAACCAGTCAAGACATTCTCATGGTACAGCACAGTCAAGCCCTCCATGATGTCTTGGAATCAGTTAAAAGCCTCTCGGACAGCCTTTGTCCGAATCAGCAACCAGGTAGAACGAATCTCTACACACCCTTCCCTTATTACTCCTGGAGCCCAACCTAGGCCACCTTCTTCTCCGGCTCTGTTGCAGCTAGCCCGCCACCCTCCTGTCCTGTTGTGGCTAGCCAACAAAACATAAAATGGTATAGCGGGTCCATTAAAAAAACAAGCAACGGACATTAAAAGGGTTTTTTGCTGCTTGACCTGGCAAGATGTCGGTGTTCTTGAAGCCATGAATGCGGGTTTGAGGCCAGCTGCGAATTTCAAGTACATTTTTTTGGCGGGAAATTATGAACCTGTAACCCCCCCCTCATACCGATGTTCCATCATCTGAGAGACACTGCTCTTAAAGTCATGATAAGGGTCATCAAAGAGGAGGTGACAATGACAAAACTATGCAACTTTGCATGACCCTCGCCACAAGGGAGACCTTGTAACCCCCATCCAGCTTGACTTCATCAACTCCAGGTTGGGATGGTGGAGTTCTGATCAAATAATAAGCCTGCCCTGTTGGCGGTGTGTGAGGAGGGAGAGGAAAGAAGCTCAAGCGCCTCAACAGCCAGTGAAGAAGGCAAAAGCACTGGGCGGCCTCTAAGTGAGAGTGAAGCCTCCAATTTAAGCAATACGAGAGGCTATACTTTGTGATTTGAAAACAGCTGCCGCTAACGACTATCGCTCAGGGAAACTCTCGCATCGAGGAGGCATCGTGGTCAGAAGCCAGCGAGACAAATGCCTGTTATGGCAGCTGGTTTTCTTTCAAACCCTGCAACCTATACATCAACATGAAGCTTACAACCTGTAGTTTTAGCTGTATATGTTAATTAAAAAAAAAAAAAAAAAATGTTGAAATATTGGAAAAAATACTTATGTTTTAACTTGTAATACAGCAAGCGGTAACCTCTGGAGTGAAGCTAATGCGGACGTGCCAAAAACTGCAGTTCATTGAACGGCCACTTGAGGCTGGCTCCAAAAGCGAGTCAATCCCCATTGACCCCTATGTTCAAATGCCCAACTTTAAAGCATAAATAATCAAGTCTACAGCTCGGTAAAACAAAAAAAAACGGTTTTGGTCTCTAGCTAATTTCCCCGTTCATGACAACTGTACGGGGGTTGAATTTTTATATAACTCACCCGATTAATGGTAAATGGACTGCACTTATATAGCAACTTTCTAGTCTTCCGAAAACTCAAAGCGCTTTACGCTACATGTCAGCATTCAATCATTCACACACACATTCATACACTGATGGCAGAGGCTGCCATGAAAGGTGTCAATTTGCCCATCAAGATCTAATCTAAATAGTAATTCACACACCAATGGCTCAGCCTTTGGGGGCAATTTTGGGTTCAGTATCTTGCTCAAGGACACTCCGACATGTGACCGGAGGTGCCGGGGATCGAACAGCCGACCTTGCGATTGGTGGGCGGTCCGCTCTACTTCTCAGCCACAGCTGCCCCAATTAAATAATCAAGGCTTAAAGTTATGCATAATTAAGGGCGTGGCCGCTTTGAGTGACAGGTGGGTGCCGCCCAGCTGTTACCTGTCGGCCAGATGTCACCTTGGCTAATTTGAGTTTGTGACGTTGGTGCCTTTTGGAGATACGTATCGGACAAATAATATGGCCTGCTGTGTGGTTAATTGTACGACGGGTATCCTGCTGGCCAATGTGCGGGCGTTGGATGACGGGCTGCCACTGGAGGACCTCCATGCTCGCATCAGTTTCCAATAGGAACTATGTAATGTCCATGAAACTTGGCTAAATCCTGGAATACCTGACAACGCCATTCAATGACTCATTTCATGATTCTTTTTCTATATACCGATCCGACCGAACAGAGGACTCTATGTGTGCTTTTGTAGTGAATGATGTTAACGTTAATGCTCAAATTGAAGTAGCTGACAGAATTGCATTTCACTGAAGTTGTAACATTACCTTGTACAGTTTCGTGCAGTGCTCGAAGTGGGCCGGTACTCACCGGTACACGGCACCGATACTTCTACATTTTACTCTTTGGCGTACCGTGACTTTTTCTCGCGCAGCGGCACTTCTCACAAGGTGCCGGTACTCTCTTCTGCCCTCTCCATATCAGGTTAAGCATTAATATAGGTGCAAACAACTATTACCTACCTAGAGAGGAGTAATGTCTACCTGAGCAGAGAATGAAGTCACTCTCGTTCTGTGTGTGAGAGCTTCTCTGCTTTGGCATAGCCGGGCCGGCCGCACGTGCTTTTAGTGCATGTGAGCGTGCCCCACTGGCTAGCTCACGGCCGCCACTCTTCACTGCTCTCATACGGCGGTTACAGCTGATAACGCCTTCCCGACCAACAGCGCCATCGTGGAAGCATAGCACCCACCCTCCGGTTCCTCTGATTATTATGATAATCAACTACAGTGCCTGACCTGACACTAGTCCCTTATTAAAGTGAAAAAAATATCCTCACTTTGGAGGATTCGCACCAACTTTCTGCCTCTGAGAAGACGTTAGACCTCTTAAGAATACGAGCCGAGGAACGCTGTCCCTCTCTCTCTCTCAGCTTCTCAGTCTGGTGGTGGTGTGTTGGGGGGAAGTGTGTGAGGGATTATTGTGCTCAGTACATTCATCACGCTACTCAGGGGGAAAGCAAAAGAGTGACAGACAAATATATTACAGTGTCATAGACATCACAGACGCCGTGCATAACAAGGCAGGACAACTACTTAAGACAAAGCAGTGCCGGTGCTGTTCAGGAGAACTGTGGCATTTCTGGAGAGCATCTCTCTCCAGGGGGGGTGGAGGTGGTGTTGGGAGCTTATTAATTTAGTCTGTATGACTATGGCACTGCATGTACTGTAGCATTTGGTACTTCTAATAAGCTGGGACCTTGGACTTTGAATAAACCAGCAGATACCGTAACTTTTCAATGGCCAATATGCATGCAGACCCTTTAGGCGGTAAAAATGGTTGCTCTTGCAAAATGTCCTTGTGTGTGTTAAGGCATTATTCATTTCCCTCTACTTTTGTAAAGTAAAATGCAGTTTAAAGGGTTATAGGTATGGCCATCCTCTCATTGATGGTGTAATTTATTTATGGTTAGTATGTTATTATCACTCATCACTCATCTTCAACCGCTTATCCGGGGTCGGGTCGTGGGGGCAACAGCTTCAGCAGTGGACCCCAAACTTCCCTTTCCCGGGCCACATTAACCAGCTCTGACTGGGGGATCCCGAGGCGTTCCCAGGCCAGTGTGGAGATATAATCTCTCCACCTAGTCCTGGGTCTTCCCCGTGGCCTCCTCCCAGCTGATCGTGCCTGGAACACCTCCCTATATGGAGGCGCCCAGGTGGGGGCATCCTTACTAGATGCCCGAACAACCTCAGCTGGCTCCTTTCAACGCAAAGGAGCAGCGGCTCTACTTAGAGTCCCTCACGGATGACTGAGCTTCTCACCCTATCTCTAAGGAAGATGCCGAGCACCCTCCTGAGAAAACCCATTTCAGCCGTTTGTACCCACGATCTAGTTCTTTCGTTCATGACCCAGCCCTCATGACCATAGGTGAGAGTAGGAACGAAGATTGACTGGTAGATCGAGAGCTTTGCCTTCTAGCTCTGCTCTGTTTTCGTCACAACGGTGCGGTAAAGTGAATGCAATACCGCCACCCCGCTGCTCCGATTCTCCGGCCAATCTCACGTTCCATAGTCCCCTCACTCGCGAACAAGACCCCGAGGTACTTAAACTCCTTCACTTGGGGTAAGGACTCATTCCATACCCGGAGTAGGCAATCCACCGGTTTCCTGCTGAGAACCATGACCTCAGATTTAGAGGTGCTGATCCTCTTCCTGGCCGCTTCACACTCGGCTGCGAATCGATCCAGTGAGTGCTGGATGTCACAGATCGATGATGCCAACAGGACCACATCATCTGCAAAAAGCAGCGATGAGATCCTCAGCACACCGAACTGCAAACCCTCCTCCCCCCGACTACACCTCGATATCCTGTCCATGAAAATCACAAACAGGATTGGTGACAAAGCGCAGCCTTGGCGGAGGCCAATCCCCACCGGAAACGAGTCTGACTTACTGCCGAGAACCGATGCCACTTTTTTTTTCAGATGGAGTACAAGTAAAATTTCCCTAATTGTTGCACTAGTTCCCCTCATTCCTCCCAAGTCCCATTTTTGTGTAAATTATTGTAAAGTGTTACCGGTAAATATGCTATTAATACCTCTCTGTCGTTAGCTCAGTATTTACGTTATGCATAAACTCTGTAAACCGTAAAGATACTCTGTGTTTATGTTTGTCTGTACAAGTCCATTTGTGAGAAAACTATGTCTACAGAAGAAGAAAACGTTTGTTGTGAGGAGATACGTTCTCTTCATAGGGGAGATACATGGGTAACATGTTAGCATGTAGCTACATGTAACGGTGTGTAAACACGGTGACTATCAGTGTGGCGGTGGAAAATAGAAGATGTGAAACAGTAGTCAGCTAATTATTTCTGGTAAAAGACGCCAGATAAAACGCATTAAAGTAATCAGAGCATTGGTACATTGATTACTGTAGGAGCTGTCCCTATGTGTTATCATGACTGTCAGACCAGTTAAAGGGGACATATCATGCTCATTTTCAGGTTCATACTTGTGTTTTGGGTTTCTACTAGAACATGTTTACATACTAAAGTTGTTTAAAAAAAACCTTTATTGTCCTCATGCTGTCTGCTTGCATATACCTGTATTTACCCTCTGTCTGAAACGCTCCGTTTTAGTACCTTTCAATGGAATTGCAATGGAATTGCAATGGTATGGCCTTGCTAGGCAACAGCTTGGGTCCATCCTTACTTCCTGTCAGCTGATTTCATCCACATATACTGCAACAGGAAATAAACTGGAACCCATTTAGAATGTTTACATTTAAAACTTTAAAATGGTCTAAATATTGTAGATTTGTGACATCACAAATGGACAGAAATCCTGACGGCTTGTTTCAAAAGCTCAGTTTCTGAATACGGGCTGTGTTTATCTCTCTGTGGATTGAGCGTTTCAATACTTTCACAGTATTTATATAGAACTTAAACCTGCTTTAAAATATAAAAGACATGAAAATGTCACTTTTTACAATATGGGCCCTTTAATGTTACATTTACCGCAGTAAGGCAGCAACATGCTGGAATAGACTTTATCCTGCACCGTGTCAACATAACTGAAGGTGGAATTACTCATCTTACTGTATATAAAAGCTGCTTAGTTAACTATCAGCAGCTACTGTGAGCACTAGCATTATACCGTGTCCATGTTTAACAGAGTAACACATGAAACGGTTTTACTTCTCAGACAGTTATTGCCATATTTATGCTGTGAAATGTTTGTCAAAGCTGCAGATTATCTGTTTGATGTACTTTCAGAATATTGTTTTATTCATGTTGTCGTCGGTCTACTGTAATGAAGTTTGACTGGGAAATGTGTTGTGTTGTGTCACTTACAGTCACTATTTAGTACCTATAGTAAAGGATTACATTTTCATAGTCAGGATGTTAAATGGACCATGTTTTTTTTTACCCTTCAATATGCATGAAATTAAATAAGTTTGTCATATCACCTGTTTAAACATTGTAATTATATAAAGACATTGTGAAAGAACATGTTATAATTATCTAATACTTCAAGATCATAATTTTGTAAATAAAAAAAAAAAAAAGAAGACAAAAACCCTCCTTAAAAAAAACCCTCTTTATTCACAGACTGACATTGATTTATAAATTGGGTACACATAATGTAAAAAGTAGCAAAGCCATAACTTGTATGTAAAGGTTTTCTTGTATACTTAAGTTGTGTCAGCTGGTAATAAGAATTTTCAGGTCACAGTGAGGGGGTGGCTGTGGCTCAGACGTAGAGTGGGGTCGCCCACCAATAGGAAGGTTGGCGATAACCACAAATTGCTCCCGAATCTGTGCCATCGGTGTGTGAATGTCATGTGAATGAGATAGACGCCCTGATGAGCAGGGCGGCACCTTGCATGGCAGCCTCCGCCATCAGTGTATGAATGTGTGTGTGAGAATGGGTGAATGCTGACATCAGTGTAAAGTGCTTTGAGTGGTCGGAAGAGTAGAAATAAGCTTTATAAATGCAAGCCCAAATTCATTACAGTGTCTTCATGTTTCCTGATGCTGCTTCTCCTCTGATGGTTTCTCATGCTGTGAGGAGAATCTGGTGGGTCCATGAACACCTCATCAGATAGGAGCTTCAGGACCAAGCATCAGGTCATTCAGATGACCTGTAAAACATGACAGATTCAGCGTTAGATTATACTGTCGTGTAATAATATCAAGGTGTATGACAGGAGTAATAGTTTACTCCAACATCATCATTTTACATGTGTAGTTATGGCAACAGCTACAAACAGTGTAAAAATTATACAGCAGTTTGATCAAGTACGGTGGAAGAAATTGATTACACAGAACATTTGACTGGAGTGTAACTTGTCTTGTCTATACCAAAAGCTTGTTAACTCAGTATAAGGTGACTGAGTGCTAACGCTAATCAAATACGCAACGTTGCCAAGCAACTGTTTTTACAAATTCTGTACCGTTTGACCATTTTTTTTTCACATGTGCTTTCAGGGTAGTCTGTCAAGTAAATCTACACACACAGACACACACACACACACACACACACACACACAACAGAGCAGTAACACAGACACACCGGAGTAGACCGCCCACACAGCCCGCATGAGCAGCACGTGACGGCTACCTCGCTGAACTGCTGCGTCTCTCACGCCTGTGGTGCCAGCCGTTTCTTTCAACATAGAGTTTGCCTTTCATAATGGCCATTTCACTTCATTATAAATGTGATTCATATTTATTTAAGACAGAAAAGGTTATGATCATACAGCTCTGTGTGTTTCTCCACCACCTCGATGAGTTTTGTGTCATCCATTGTTGATGAGCGGTCCGAAATGTGAAGACTTGTACCCAAGAAGAAGTCATGTGGTTTTTGTTTACAGAGTGTGTTAGAGAGAGTGTGTTAGAGAGAGAGAGAGAGAGAGAGAGAGAGAGAGAGAGAGAGAGCACATCAGAAAAATAGTGCCCTTCACCTGATGTTCTTTTAACTTATTAACATAGCCTTTTATATTCATAGCATATGTGGGGTTTCTGTTTACAAAATTAAAAGCTCGTACTCTATTCATTTATGGAGACCTGCAAGTCACTGCTTTTGCAAGTCTTTCCTGTGAATATTTCAGAATAAAAGCATTGTATTAACGAATGAATTGATTCTTTCCACCAACACACGCTACAGGGTTTTTATTTTGAAATGGATTTTGTCTGTGACATATTCTACAGATATAGACATTGAAACTGTAGTAATGTTGCTGGTATGATGTCAATATAAAGTCAAAAGAACATTTTTACTGTCCGTTGCTGTGAACCGCGTGGCATGCGGTAAAAACAGGCGATGCAGCTGACACGCAGCCGAGCCGCGCTATTCATGGGCGCCGAAATAAAAAACAACAGGTTCCGCAGCCGCCATGCGCTGCTGACGTTCCCAGTGTGGCCCGGCCATAAGAGGTGACTGCCTCATTGAGAGGCGAGCTCAGTCTGTGAACACAAAGTGAAAACAGATCAGTGGATGTTTTCATTAACTTTCATACAGCATGTAGCCTATTTTTTTTTTTTATTATTATTATTTTATCTTACCTTGCTCCGGTTCGTAGTGTCTACAGTTTACTTTAGAGTTATGACGATTCGTTTCCTAAAAAATACAACAAGCCAAAAAAAAAGAGGCGTTTATGAACAAAGCAGTTTGTAGTATATTACACAAATACAAATAAGTTAAAGTTATAATCCAGGCTAAAAGCAACACAGTTTAAATTGCCAAATGCAGAAAAGACAGCAGTAAAGAAATCGCAGACTGTGTAAATGCGTAAGTTAATGAGCTTATAATACCACTGCCTCACCTAGAACACGTTAGATCTACATGTGTGTATTCCGTTAAATTAATATGTTGATTAGATATATTATTATCGCATGTATGACATCATTTTAGCCGTATTCTTTCAGCTGCAACCCCGGCGGTATGAAATGGACTTGGGAGCAAATAAAAAATAAATATAAGAACATAATTCAAAGCGGTAAGTAAGGTTTTACCAAATAGTTTGAAGCTTCATTCACAACATTGCCATTTGAATTTGATGAAGATTAGGCTGCACTGATATTATTAGTATTGTACTATTAGATTCCAGTGGTGGCTGCATAGGAATGTTTCTGACTTGGGTGATCCAAACATTTCCAATAACTCCAGAGCTTTGTAAAGTCCAAAAGTCAACATTTATTGTAACAAAGATGGATGTCATCATTTCCAAAATCCACAACATGTTTTTATCTGACGAAAATATTCTGCTTCAATCCATATTTGTTGCCGTTTAGCCTTTCAAACACAACCTACACACTATTCAGATCTGCTGTTACTTAAGCTTAGCGGTAAGCGTCGTTAATATATATTTTGAATACTATATAAAGTTATTCTTACCACCATTTTGGGACTGTGCGCCCATCTCATCTTCTTAATCTCCTCCACACTGGCGCCGCAGATTACTTTGGTTTCCAAAGCACCCATCCTCTCCTCCATGGATAGTAATTAATTATGATGTAAACCCATCCGAGACAACAGTTAATGCTCCGAGAAAGTGTGTGTGTATCTTTTTTTCTAACATTATTGACCAGTGCTAGTGGCATACAAGGTAATTCATCATAGCATACTAATTTACATGAGGCTACATTTTTTTATTGAGCCAAAGAAGATTATACATCCAGTATTATGCTGTGTCAATGCCCAATTACATGTATATAAAAGAATTACGCAATGACATTCATGTGCATTCACAGATATAAAACAGATGATACAAAATTTATAGGATTGTATTTTGGGATTGGAACAGTATATAATAAAATTAAATAAAAATTGACAGAGATAAAATAAAGGTGTATATAGTAAATAAAATACATACGATTAATCTAAATCTAAGAATTTGGGTCCATCGGTTTAACATCTTCTTAACTTTTTCTACCAAGGGGTTATAATGAATTGAAATCATTTGGTCCATCTCAGGGCTAATTTTCACCCCTAGGTATGTAAAGCCTTCCTTAGTGGCTGTGAATGGTGTATTTATAATATTCTGTAATCTCTCATCTTTGTTCAAAAACATTAATGCTGACTTGGAGTTGTTTATTTTATACCCTGAGATACTGTATATCCAAAAGTATTCATTCAATTAATTAAAAGAAAGTATGACGTCATCCGCATACAAACATATGTGGTATTCATGACCACCTATAGTTATGCTTGAGATGTCTTCATGAGCTCTTATGGTTGGCCGTTGGAGATTAAATGCTTTGGATACATTATTATTATTGATCAATATCTCAGCAGTGTGGTTTTTGTACAAAATTTGGATCCATCTCAGAAAATTTACACCAATCCCAAATCTCGGAAGCAAATTAAAAAGATAGCCCCTGTAGTACTGTTCAGGCGAGCAACAGGACGCTGATTGTCGTTGACCTGACGGCCACAGGTGTCACTGTTAACAAGCAATTTCTGATTCTTCAGAGTCCCTTTAAGTATTATGCTGAATGCATCCTCCAGCAGCTACAATGTGTCTGTAATATGAAGCTCTTCCTCTTTCTCTCTCTTCCTCCATCTTTCCCCATGCCTTCCTTTTCATCTTGCTCCTCAAGTTTCTAAGCTCTTAATCAGCCTTTTTCTCATCCTTTGATTTGTTCTTCACGTCGTCACTGTTCGGTTGGTTGAGTGGGTGTGTGAGTATATAGATTTGCATGGCAGTTAAAAACAGAAACTCAATTAATTAAAGCCTTTTTAATTATTCCCAGCCTTGTTTTTTTTTTTTTACGTGTTTCCCCTCTCTCCTCTCCCTCTTTCAAACAGCACTCATATTTCAGCTTTGTTCTAATGAGCCCTCACTTTCTCTCTCGCTGGCTCTCCGTTGCCATTGTGTTTTCTGCAGCTGTCAGCATCTCAGCAGGGCTCTTCCTCACAAAACAAAACCCAGCTAAAAAGAGGTTTTCACATGGCATGTCCAATATATGGAAGCTCCTTAAGGGATTCTCTTACAGGATCCCGATTCTGAATATATTCTCTTTCACAAATGATTTCTTAAAAGTTTACAAATCATTTGGTAATCATGAACAGATACTTAATATAGTATATAAAATGTTATAATGTGTGCAACAATAAACTGTTAAAATAGCATTAATCATAGCATCATCATTTCATTGTTTGATAACAGTAAAATAACTATTACATAAAGTTTACTCTCAATTTACCATTTACTAATGATGGCTATTATAAAGTGTTACCGATCATTTATACCCCTGCCAAAGTCCCTTACTCTGGACCAAAAGTTTTGGACAGATAATTGACCAAATGGCAGAACAAGTGACCAAACTAACGTCAAATAAATTAAAGTATTTTTGATTTCAGTGTCTGGGAGTCGGAAGAGTTATCCAAAGATGAGGATATCTGCTGCTAGAATATGGAAGGAAGCTGCCTCACACCTCTTCTTCTCTATTTCATCCAGGAGGAATCCATGCAGGCCTCCCTCCACCTCCTTGCTTACAACCCAGTTTCTCAACAAACAATAAACAAATCCTGAACTGCCAAACTCAATGCAAAGACAGAACAGAAAAAAAGAGCAGATGAATAATTGATGATGTGATACAGCTGGTATCAAGTTAATCTCTTTGTGGTGGATCAGTGTTTTTATTGGTGGGAGATGATAGAAAAGTTATTTCATCCCTGTGACCTCACGCTGAATATTGTGTGTTGTCTTATTTTATTTTTTTTTACAACAGATTCAGTGGCTTTACCTCGGAGCTTAATATATCACAGAGCTGTTTCCAAACGCAGTGGATCGTCAGTATTGATCCACAAATGTGACTAAAATCCCAACGAGGAGTAATTTTAGCGGAAATTGATTGGAGTGTGACAGGAAGATTGTATTTTTAGTATTTTTAATTGCCTTTTGCTCCGCAAAATAAAGGAATGTTTCACTCACAAAATGACCCTTTGTATATCAATGACTCACCCCGTGTCACCTTGAATTCTTGAAGAACACTTTGTTTTTCCCGCATGCCTTCCACAGTGAACGGAGAATTAATGATTATGATTGATGAACTGAAGCAAATCTTCGACTTGTCTGGACACACACGAACGAGTAGTGCGAGACTGTTTATGCAGAAGTCTTTTTAAATAGTAAGGTTTTAGCTGAGATGCATGTGTTTGGGAAGTAGTGAGCATACGACTGGATAAATGGACAAACATGGACAAGTCTACTGTCAGCAGAGCGGCACATTTTACAAAGGAAGAGCAAACTATAATATTAGACAAATATGAAGAAGTTAAACACATAATCCAGACTAAAAGTAACACAGTTGTAACACAGTCACAGTCCTGCCAAATGCAGGAAGGACAGCTGGCAAAAGAAAACAAAATTGCTGATGTGTGAACGCGTGAATTAACAGACTTATTACTTTATCGGAATACTCAAAAGTCAGAGGATGAATAGATTACGGTACTTATGCTACTTACGTTATATTATTGATAATGATGAGGCGTGTATCCCTATTTCAGCCTTCCCCGGCGCTGGCTGGCCCCCCGGCAGGCGCATTTCATCCAAGGCAGTCGGTCGGCTTGTAAATGCCGCGAAGCTGCGAGCTTAGACAGCGCCCTTCCCCCCCCCCACCCACCCGGACCTCTATTACAAGTTTACAGAAAAATAATAAATATACGTAGGATATGGGATGGATTACAATCATAAAAATACAATACAAAAACGGTGATATTGGATAACGGTGGGGCTCACACCCACGACACCGAGAGCATACGTTTCTTGCTCTACTGACTGAAAAAAACAGTTTAACGGTCTAACTCCACAATCCAGTACTACAATGTTCCCAGTCTTTGCAACATATTTTCTGTAATTATTCTCCACCATTTATAATGTGTTTAGAAACGAATCTCTGAATTTCCTTTACACGGCCTTTAATAATGGTTCAAGTGCAAACATCAGCAGTGTCCAACAGTAGTGCATTAGAGGTAAAATATCTCCTGTAGTAACAATGAATGAGGGACCTGGCCACATGCCACATGGGACCTATGCCACAAATATGACCAAATGTGTGTGTGTGTGTGTATGGGGGGGGGTAATGATGTCACAACCTCAGTGATAACAAGCTGCTAAAAGTGACATGCCAACGGTTGGCATAGCTCTGATGACAGAATGACGCTGGCTGTCTCTCTCTCTCACACACACACACACACACACACACACACAAACACGGTGGAGCTGCTGAGGCCTAATGGAGTGGGTTTGGACCTTCATCCCAGCGCTGGTAGCTTCATCACCCCCCCTCCCAAACCACCATAACAGCCAGCGTTCACCTTTGATCAGGACCTAAAATGGCAGTGCTGGCTCAGCTGACATGTCAGACAGCTGCCAATTAGATCAGCTCAGCCTCAGGCGACTGGATTCCAGCCTAGCAGCTACCCAGCTTGTTTTCCATAAAGGCAGTGGCTGCACAGAGGTTTTTTTTTCCTGCCCACTCTAATCACAGTTTTCTGCTGTCGGAGGAGCAGATTTTTCCCCAAAACTACTTTAGAATTAAAATGTATCATTGTACCAAGCAGGCTTGTGGATGAACGGACAAGTCCTGTACACTTAAGATGCGACTTTTCAGACTTCCAGTTGCTGATAAATTACACCAGATATCCTCTTGGTGGACTGGGTCCACGTATTTACAGGACACTCACTTCTTTGCCGCCCCCAAATGTGACCTCTGTCGGCAGCACTGCCACAGAATGTACGGTATACTATATAGAGACGGTATGTGAATGTATTTTGGATGCAGTACACTCTGTCGTCTTATACAGTCTCTTTGCATAGGTTATTTCTCACCGTGCATGTTTGGATAAGCATCAGGGCTTATTATTCAGTGATAATTAGCCATGTGCATGAGTATTTTTGTAGCAATAGGCCTCCAGAACAAATGGAGTTTGTTTTCAGAATAACAGGATGTTGGACAAATGGGCTTTCGGTCCAATGGGACATTATTCAGACCTATTGGAGTTTTAGAATATTGGGCACAGGGAACAATGGCACGACACTGATAAATGTATGTCAGTAAAAGGAACAAATCTATAGAACAGTCTTGAGAATGATATAATATGTGTAGTACAAATTCAAAAGAATGTTCAGTGTTTGTTTCGAGGCTGATGGATCTCAGTGGTGTTCTGAAATTGGACAGATAGATGGCTGGTAGAGGGACAACCCACACAGCTCATTATTTTTAATTAGCTCCAACTTTTGCACATACCACCATACCACACCGCCATGGAACTATAGGCCTGAGTGTTTCTGACACCAAAGAGGCATTGAAAGATCGGCCTTCTTGGCCAGACCTCATTAATACGTATGGACAATGTGGTTCAGAAGCTACAGCGTTTTTTTATTTGGATCATGCTGTTTAAGATTTTTGGAGGGGTCACACACTGCACAGGTGTGAGAAACCTCTGTTTTATTTAACACTGAAATAAGCGTTTCTCTATCCCGTGCTTCCTTACACAATAAAACAGTTCTTCTTTTTTTCCATGTGGTCAGTGCACTGCTGATCTCCCCAAAAATCACAAATGTTTTTCACTTCAGGATGCTAAAAGGAAGAGCAACGCCCGTTGTATTCAGGCTGATTAGTGACAAAAGAGATGTAACATCAGACATGGAGAATGGTCGATGAGATTCCGGCAGTGTGTGTTGTCTGTCTGATCTGAAGGGTGAATTACAACATGATAATATCTTGTTTTGTGGTATACACAAAACCATCACATGGGCTGTGCGAAGTGTGCGGCCGCGCAGGGCCTCGTGCCTTGCCGGCATTCCTGCAGGTTTTTTTTCATATATAAGAATAGATTTGCATGACCGTTCTTGAACCAACACGTTTCTAAAACAAAATTCCTGTGTCAGTTCCATTATGCAGAGCCAAGGTACTAGCAGAGCGCTAAATATGTTGTGGACTTATGAATGATTTCTTAGAATCAGCAGGGAGAGGTGCGTCAAAACAGGTGTTTTGGTGAACAATATTGCCAAAGCTTCAATTCAGTAATGAGAAAAAAGAAGAACAAAATAAAAACAAAACATACACATACAGTTCATTAAGCAAATTACAATATATAGATATTTAAAAAGAACATGGAAATGGTAGAAAACAATACAGAAATAATTTATGTTTGTTGTGTCAATAAAACAAACAAACAAATAAAAAACAATTAACAACAATATATTGCAATATCAAATGCCAAATATATATATATATATGTATATATATATATATGTATATATACATATATATATATATGTATGTATATAAAAACATGAAGTAGAGGAGTAAATAAAAGACAGAGTGTGAGTTACAGCTGTTATATGTTGTTGTGGTTGTCTCTTAGGCTGTGACCTGCACTGATATATCCTCTTCTATGGCGATGACACTATTTTCTCCAAGTAGATAATGCATTTTAGTTTGGTCAGAGAGGGAATCAAAATCTTGGAATTTACATTTAATTTGTGTAAAGAACTTTTTCCTAATATCTTCGTATGTGCTACATTGTAAGCAGAAAATCTCTGTCTCTGTGGACAGAGCTGACACAGCCTGTCTTCTCTAGGCAGCCAGGTCTGCCTGTGTCGGCCAGTCTCTATGGCCAGGCTGTGATCACTGAGTCTGTACATTGTCAATGTCTTTCTCTGTTTCCTGTAAGTCACGGCGGTCAGACCGTCTGCAACTGTGTACTGTCTGTTTAGAGCCAAATAGCAGTTTTTGTGGTAGATGTCCAGTAGTTGATGTCATTTTCTTTTTCTTTAACTATAATTTGGTTGGTCCAGATGGTGGTTGGTCTCTCTCTCTCTCTCTCATTGCTTCCTTTCTGTCTCTGGATTACAAATGTCTTAGCTATTTTTCTATAGATACATAAACAAGGGGGGCATAAAATACCTCTAAGGGACATTATCGCTCAATACTACCATGCAAATATAATGAAGCGAAACCTGGCCTGCATATGCCCGACAAGAAACCAGACTGAATACTTTTCACTTGAGGAGTCTCCGCAAGATCATGAGCATCTTGTGGGAAGACAGAGTCACCAACGCGGAAGTGCTGGCGAGAGCTAAACTCACCTCCATCCGAAGCTTCCTGTCTAAACGCCGTCTCAGATGGCTCGGCCACGTTCGCCACATGGGAACAGACAGACTCCCCAAGGACCTTCTTTACGGACAACTCGTACTCGGCACCAGACCCCTCGGCCGCCCTCACCTACACTTCAGAGACGTCTGTAAGCGTGACCTCCGTGCCACCTCCATCAATGTGGGCACTTGGGAAGAAGCAGCAGCCAAGTGGAGAAGACTGGTGAAAGAAGGCTGCGAAAGAGCCGAGGAGGAACGACAGAACCGACTTGAAGAGATGAGGCAAAGGAGGAAAGCTTATGCCAGCAACCCCCCACCCACCCCCCCCCCCCCCCAAGCCACAGACTACAAATGCAGCAAGTGCAGCAAGGATTGCCGCTCAAGGATTGGACCCCACAGCCACTCAAGGAAGTGCAATCCCCACCAACCGAGATGAACCATTGTTTATAAGACAGACGGAGGCCAAGAGAGGCCCACAATTCCATATTGTTTTACATACTCCAATGTGAGTTATGTCGCTAGACGAATAATTATATGTTTGAGTTGTGCACAATAATAATTCATTATTCCCCTTTTAAATCATAAAACTATTTGAGTGCACAAATTCCTACACAGTCTCTAAGAGCCACTAGCAGGCCTTGGTCTAGCTCCTGTCTCACTCTTTTCTGTGGACTTGTGATCGTAAAACTGCCCAAACCTATATCAAAGAAACAACCCATTTCCAAGCTGTCGGCCATCAAACCTACTGTACATGGCTTCAATTCAGAGGTGTTCCCTACCTCCCATCATATAAGTCTGAAGCCTCACTTGACTTTTTGGGTGTGCTTGCGGCTGAATCGGCCATCAGCCTCAGCGATGGAGGTAGGTAGGTAGCAGGAAGTGCGTAGTATGTTACTTATGCCATATCATCAGGGTACCTTATGAGCAGTTATGGTTGCTTAGAAGGAATGCATAGAGTGCGATGACAAGGCTGGTCATATCTGGTCAAAAATAGTTCAACATATGCAAAAAGTCCAGATGCTGAACAGAGGACAAAAAGACTGGTGAAAGAACTGGATTAACAGAGGGAGATTATCTGCGCCCAGATAACATGTTAGCTTTACTTTCCAGAGCCATTGTGGCTAAAGAGCCTAAAGCTACAGCGGTGAACTGAGCCATAGACAGGAATATTATAAAGCCTTTTAATATCCTTGTCACAGAGTTAAGGTCTTTCCCCAGCCCCCCCTTCTTCCCCCCTCCTTGTGTCTCTGTTTGGCTGGATTTCAAAACCATGCTGCAAGCTGTGCTGAAAAACAACAATGTGCCTAAACGCTGAAGTGATTTCTTAAAGATTAATATTTTTTAGAGTTCTCTTGACTTGGCCTTTTTTTTTTTTTTATAATCAAACAACCATCTTATTTTGTGAATACAGACTGCAACAGAAAACTGATCCAGAGGCCCCTAATCAGTTTATTCACTGTATGTTCATTTTTCAGCGGCAGCCCACAGCCAGGATCAGTCGCTGAATATTACAAGTATAGTTTAACATTCAACTAAGTTTCATAAGCAAGCTTGGAACTTTAATCTAATGCTGAGCTCGCCCTGCAGTTAATCAAGATTCACAACATATGGGCTGAAAGATACCTTCGAGGCAAACAAGTAGGCCTACTTTCACTGAGGACTCTATACTACTATACCTGAGCTCCGGATTGAACAAGAAGCATAATGATCATACTTACAGTGGATTGTCTGTGGTCCCTGGTGGAGAGGTGGCTGATTTTGTTTCACACTGAGTTTTGGTTAGAACATACCAGTGTTTTAGTATCTTTAAGCCAAATAACTATTATCTGCTGACATCTAGCGTAAAGCTATGTTTTAGCTTTTTTTATATTTTGCCATATTGTTTACATTTTCAAAATGACCTTTTCATGTGATACACCCATCTTACAATTTAGTGTTTTGCCAGCCAAAACACACTCAGGGTAAGTATGATTTTGCTCATAAAGCTTCCATAGGGAACTATAGGCTACTAGATGCCTCTTCCTCTTTCTTGAATGTAGTTTTCTTTTCTTAATTATCATCATTATCTTTGTTTTTATGAGGATCAGAGGATAAGGGATAGAGTTAATGTCCTGCTAGTTGTTTCAGGGGGGAGCAACAGAAGGGGTTTTACAGTGATTGTATTACTTTCCCTCTTGTTTTTTTTCTTGCTCACAGTAAAAACAGTTTCAAGTTGTATTGAGTACTTCATTATCTCAAGGCTTAAAGATCCCATATTGTAAAAAGTGAGATTTTCATGTCTTTTATATTAAAAAGCAGGTTTAAGTGCTATATAAATACTGTGAAAGTATCAAAACACTCAATCAATGGAGAAATACACACAGCCTGTATTCAGAAACTGTGAGTTTAAAACAAGCAGTTAGGATTTCTGTCCATTTGTGATGTCACAAATCTACAATATTTAGACGGTTTCACAGTTTTAAACGTAAACATACTAAATGTGTCCCGGTTTATTTCCTGCTGCAGTGTATGTGAATGACATCAGCTGACAGGATGTAAACATGGAACCAGGCTGTTTCCTAGCAACGCAATTCCATTGCCAGTCCATTGAAATGCGCTAAAACTGAGTGTTTTAGACAGAGAGTAAACAGGTACAGGTATATTTAGACATATTATATTATATATTTAGGGGGGGTGCTACGCTTCCGCGACAACACTGTCAGTCGGGATGGCGTTATCAGCAGTGTAACCGCCGTATGAGCGCAGTACAGTGCGGCGGCCGTGAGCTAACCAGTGAGGCACAACAGAAAGACTCACATGCACTAATAGGCACACACAGCCGGCCCGGCTATCTCAACAAAGCACATAGAAGCTCTGATTACATCACACGCGGAGGGAGAGAGACTATATTCTCTGCTCAGGTAGACATTACTTCTATATATCCTTACATAGACAATAGTTGTTTGCTTCTATATTAACACCAAGACCTCCATGGCCCATGCCATTTAAAGGGACTATTTGTAACTTTCAGAAATGCTTCTTAACAGCGAAACCTGTGGCCGTGAAATCAACGAAAGTCAGCGTCGGGCTCGTGCTTGTGCTCGCTCTAAATGGACATGAACGAGCATCGCTCAAAACAGTGAGGCGACACACGTCAGCTAAAAGCACAATATCCCTCTATATTTCAGCTGCTTGGCAGTAATGTTAGCAGACCAGACAAAGGTCTCTCCATGAATCAATGCTGATACTGTGTTTACTGCAGAGGAGACGAGGCTCCGGCCACACGCGAGCGCGCATACCGCGCATACCGCGCATACGCGAGCGTGCATACGCGAGCGCGCATGTGTGCCGACCCGCTACATTTATACCCTTAGAAAGTTACAAACAGTCCCTTTAACATTGTGTTTCCAAAACTTGAATTATTCCGTCATTGTGCATGATATATTTTAACCTCCTGCCCTGACTTTTCCTAAATACCTATTGCATTTAGAAAACCAAATAAATGTTTTTTTGGTGGGGTTTTTTTTTCACGACAAAAGCCCCCCTTTAGTCTCCAGGAGTATCGCCGATCAATGTTGGTGCTCATCTCCTCCGACTCTCCTCCGGCATCCGAATTGATGCATTTGCATAATGGCCGTATGAGTGCATTGAGACAATAATTGGGGCATAGAAACTAATTTGATTATTCACTCACCAGCACTTATAATCACACTAAGGTATGTCGGCCCACATTATTCATCATCATATGTGTAAGATATCAGAAATGAAAGCAAAAATTATTTTTGTTTAACTGTAAAAGTTGTGTCCCGTGTGTACCGCTATAAGCATATGTAATTAGGGCTGTACCGAATAGTCTTATGCTTCATTCATAATGTTGACATTTCAATTATTATTAATAACTTACAGAAACATTGCGTGCAGTCCACCGTCTCTCTCACACAGCGAGTGACGCTGTGCTCCGTCCTCTCTCTGTAATTGTATCAGTTTTCACATCATGTTTCTATCTCAGAAAATATTTTGCTTTAATCCATATTTGTTGGCATTGAGCCTTTCAAAAACAACATTTAGTTCCATATGCTACGGTACTTTTGCTTCGCCATGGACTAGGACTAGTACTGCATCAGGTAGCACTGTGAATATAGTTTTTCCAAAAAACAGATCTATGAAAATAGCAAGCACATTTTACACTGCTACGACATTTACTGTTGCATAGTATTTACTGATGCACGTTGGATGTGATGAATGAAATGCAGGAACATGAAACTAAGAATTTCTGTCTCCACAGTAATCTCATCTGTTGGGTGTTTTTAATAAGTTGGAAAGCCGACAGCAGAGCCTAACTTTAATTTTAATGTTATAAAACAAAGAAAAATGCTATCCCCTCATTCTGAAGTAGTCCTAAATCAATACTAGAGTACTTCCTTTTTTTTATGAATGAAGCGGTACACTTGTCATCCCTACAAACTCCACCCGAAACTTCCGGTATTTCAAAAAGTACTAAACCCCGACCATGGCCTTTTTGGGGGGTAAAAAGGCCTCAAAAAATATCCCAGGAACTTAATTTAGACCCTGGTCCCTGCGGTCGAAACGCAAAGAGTTCCTCAAAAGGATCCTAGTTCCGGGGGAAAGTTGTGGTTCGAAACAGGGCTTAACTGTATAACAGTTTTATGTAGGTTGTAACTGTTAGATAATCTTTCTGGCTGTGTATGGTGTGTGGGGGCTGCCTGAATCATCACAATGTGCTAAAGAGATGGAGACTGATGAGGTGTTAATGGCCCATCAGTGCAAACAAAAGGATACAGCCGCTCTTTGGCCTGGAATTTGGAGAAAATAGTACCCCCAAAGAACCTGGCAGTCCTAGTGTTAATGCTCTGAATCTCATATATAGGATATATGTATAGGACCTTTTAACACCATAGTTTCAGCATCCTTAGCATTGTTTTTAGGTGCACAGCAGTTACAGTGACTAGATGGAATAGCCCATTATTCTGTGGTGCGCTGGGGGTTTAACACTAGGTGCATTTCCATCCACCAGTTTTTATGGGCATTTTCAATTTGCGCATAAAAAACCTGAGTGGAAATGAGTGGGGATCTTGAAATACCTGAAAAAAAGTTTTTTACGCTTGGCTGAGGTGGAAAAGTTGGTGTATCAATAAAAACAAATGTGACAAAGTGCAATGGAAACAGATTTGGGGAATAAATGATGTGCATCAAGCTTCTGCTCCACTACAGAGACAAAAAGTCTTTTCATCGCTCCAGACAGATCTGAAGTGACCTTCCTCACATTAATACATGAAACAAACAGAAATGTCATAGTTCTATCAAGTTTTCTACATTGTTTTTCACCGTTTGAGAATCGACTGGTGCTCTTTTAATTACGCCATCTTGTTGTCTCCTGACTGGAGAATTGGAGTCATCTACTGTTTATCGAAATGAACCAACTCCTAACTCACTAGCAAAGGCCACGCCAATAATGGGTTATATGCGTTTGAAATAGTTTGTTACGTATTGAGATGGAGGGGAGCAATGGGTAATGAAGGAGGATGAGGGATGTGGGAATGGGGGTCAAGGGATGAATGGATGAGGGTCAAGGGAAGAGGTGATGAGGGGTAAGGGTCAAGGGATGAAGGAATGAGGGTCCAGGGATGAAGGGTTGCAGGTGGGGGATGATGGGAAGAGGTGTTGTAGAAGGATGGATGGAGGAGAGCAATGATGGACCGGTGTCGGCTGGTGGCGAAGGGAACCGGGGGAGTCGAGACTCTGAGTGGGGAAGCCGTCTCTTCGTGAGCTCTGATGTTTGCAGAGCCCCCAGTGGTTCCTGTAATGAAACGAGAGAGAAAGAAGGGTGAGAGAAAAGAAAAAATAGGGTTGGGGGGAGGGATGTGAAAGCTGAGTCAAGGGGAAGTGAACGGATAAGGTGTGCTTAAACACTTCAGCTGCGGACATGAGGCATGGTCTTTGTTCCCGAACTTAGTTATAAACCAAAGACCACGTTTATAATGGTATGGGTTTGGAACAGTTTTTTACGTATTGAAATGGAGGGGAGCAATGATGATGTAGGAGGAATGGGTTAGGAAGGACGATGAGGGACGAAGGGATGGGGGTCGAAGGATGAAGGAATGAGGGTCGAGGGATGAAGGGATGAGGGGATAGGGATGAAGGGTTGAGGTGGGGGATGAGGGGAAGAGGTGTTGTAGAAGGATGGATGGAGGAGAGCAATAATGGACTGGTGTCGGCTGGAGGCAGAGGGAACCGGGGAGTCAAGACTCTGAGTGGGGAAGCCTACTCTTCGTCAACTGTTCTTCTAAGGCACAGTTTCTGAATGTGGGCTCTGTGTATTTCTCTGAGAATTGAGCGTCTTGATACTTTAACACTACTTATATAGCACTTAAATCTGCCTGCACCTAAACCGGCATGGGCGCCGCTGCGGAAGGACCGGTATGGAGGAAGCAGGGAACTTCGAACGTTGCAACCCATGCCATTGGAATTGGCGCAAACCATCCCACTGGGACGGGCCTCTGTTTCCAGGAGGAGGAAGAGTTGCGCCAGTACGAAGCATTGAAAACGCGGAGGGAGCATGTGCGGGTGGGGCAACAGGGCGGGTGACTGGGCAGTGATGACGCAACTGGTCGCTGGGTGTGAAGGAGCCATGTGCGAGCTGCTGCAAGCCAGGGAAGAGCTTGCCGTGAAAGTGCAGCAGTAGATTCCCCAGTAGATGCCTTGGTTGAACTGTTGGCGGTGGAATGCGGCCTCGGATGCGAAGAGGACGTTGTACGTATAGAAACTGGATAAGTAATTGTCTGGCTCCTGGGGTTGGGGAAAATGGAACAAATGGTGTCCTGATAAGGGGAAAGGAAAGACCACAAGCGAATTCTACTGCCGTGAGTACCTTGGCAGGTAGAGGTGCTTAAGACTGGCGGCAGGCGCAGGCAGATGGCTGTCCAAGGGAAGGTAAGATAGGGGAGGGTTGTGTGACTTGAAAGGAGTGGGTGGGGGGGGGGTTGACTTAGGCCAAAGTGTACGAGGTCCGAAATGAGGAGCACCGTGGCTCGTTGTGCACAGGCAAGTTGTGTTCCGACTGTAGAAAAAGGAGCTCATTGTGATAACATTTGATGATTGAAGCAGAGGATCATCCACTCATCCACGATATGAAAGTTGAATGTTAATAGCCTACAAAATGATTTGACTTGTTTCGCGTGACCTGAATTAACCATGTATCGGCCAGTTACCATGGGCTGTAGCAGTATGAATGGCAGCATTGGTAGTGGTTGCTGCAAGAGAAACGGGAAAAGGAAATGCGGGAGCAGGCGGACCCAGAGAGGCTGCATTAACCCTGCTGAAAAAAGGGAAGAAGAAAGGATGCTGGGATGGAGATGCGTGTGCGCGGTCAAATGTGCAGCCTCCGGGCACAGAGATGAAAGAAAAAGGGAAAAACATTAGACAAATACAGACACATAGGGAGCAGGCACAAAGGGGTACAGGGATACCTGGCCCTGAAACGAGGGTTGAAGCAGTTTGCTGTGCCCCTGTGTTGGGCTGTGTCATGAGGTCATCAGTTGGCCGCCACGGGAGGATTGAGCCTTGAAGAGCTGGAACAGCCTGGCCTTGTTATCGGTCGGGTAGTCTGGTGAGAGCACGCTGCAAGCATGCAACTGTCCAGTCGGAGATGATGGCTGTATGGGAAGGCGCTGGAATCCGGAAGCTGTGGATCGGACGCCGTGTGGATGTGTGTCAAGCGCCACTCGGACGTGCAGCATCTGGAGGCTTTCTCCCGAAGGACGGTGGTGGTGTAGATTTGGTGCGGGTGGTGGCTGGAGCCAATGGACAAGGAATGATGGATAATGTTGTGCCAAGGTATGAATGGTGGAGCGCGGCCGCGGTGGCTGGTGGCCTCATAGTAATGGAGGCTTTGGAACGAGAAGATTCGGAGACCAGGGATCGGTCGTCGGACAGATCGCGGTCCGAGGGGGTGAGAACCAGTTCGTAGTCCATAGCGAGGTAAGCGACCGGACTGTTGGATAACGTGAGTGAGTTGCGCGTCAGTCTGGACGGACAGACAAATGGATGCAAAAGGGAAGTCAAGGGGAAGTGAACGGATCAGGGGTGCTTAAATACTTCATCTGCGGAAATGGGATATGTATGAGGAGTGGTCTTTGTTCCCAAACTTAGTTATAAAACTCCATTAACCGCATTTCTGTAGTGGATGGAAACAAGCATTCATCCGCATTTTCTTATGCAGATTTTTCCAAAAATTCGGTTAAAATTTGTAATACATTTGGATGGAAACCTGGCTACTGACAATGATAAAAGAAGTACTATGAGGGCAACTTATGTAAGCGTAAATGAGTTACATAGTAACATATATTTCATATCTTAACATCATAATAAATATACAGCTGTTAGGGGCCCCAAGGCAGTTGCCTACCTTGCCTAATGGTAACGCCCCCTCCCCCCTCCCCACCCCCGTAAAAATACATATCAATGCTTTGAAGAGAGACACAGTGAGTGTCCATGTATGCTTGGAGGTTCACCCACTTGATATGCGAACTCTGCGACTGCCGATGTGCTCCCTCCCACCCAGAGATCAATACATGACTGGGAGCAGAAGACAAACTTTACCCCAGGCAAGTGCATAATCAATAGCCATGTGGGTTCTCGCTAATTAAACTGCCACATTAATATATTTCTCACTGAAAGCTACCTCTGGACAAGAAGGGCAGAGGAGAGGTTGGAAGGGGGGAGATGATGAGATCAGATGGGAACGGGGAAGAAAGGGGAAATAGCTGAAGAGAAAGAGATGGACGGAAGGCCTGAGGGGAAACCATGCCAGGATAAGAAAAAGTAATGATTTTTCTAATGTGATTAATAACAATTATACACCAAAGTAATGTAATACCTTGGATGGCAACGGAGTTATCTTTTTTTATTTCCGCAAATGTTTACAGAGCATTTACACAGCTCTTTTTTTTTTCATGAACACTGTAAAAACACCAATTTATATTGTTTGGCATAAATAAGGATTACAGGTTATTAGGATTTATACAAAACATTATAAGCATCATGTACAGGTTGTACGGACTATCCAAGTCTCAAGTGTGAAATCCACCACTGCCTGTTACAAGCCAAGTGGTTGGGGATCCAATGCTGGCCCTGTGCAGTCTGGTCTATTCTCTCCTTTTTACAGTATCTTGTGGATAGAGGGCTGTCTCCTGCCACTGTTAAAGTGTATGCAGCAGCCATTTATTCCCGCCATGAGGGTTTTAGCGACAGACAGGTCTTTGGCCACTCTCGCATGAAGCGGTTCCTGCAGGGGGTCAGAAGGTAACAACCAGTGGTGCGTGCCTTCTCCCCGCAGTGGGAACTGCCATTGGTGCTCAAGGCTTTGGTGAAGGACCACTTTGAGCCTCTATTAGAGTGTTCCTCTTTCAAGGCGTTGTCATTCAAGACAGCATTGCTGCTTGCATTGACCTCAGCTAAAGAGAGTATGTGAACTGACCGCCCTGTGGGTGCACCCCAGTTGCTTGATGCTTCGTGGTGACTGCGGCATGGTTACTCTCAGACCAAACCCCTCTTTTGTTCCTAAGAACTTAAGGAGTTCATTCAGGTCGAGGGTTATACAACCGGATGCTTTTTGTCCTCCACTCCATGTGGGAGACAAGGAGGCAAAGTTGCATCTATTATGGTAAATGGACTTGCATTTACAGTATATAGCACCTTTCTAGTCTTCCAACCACACAAATGCTTTACACTACATGTCAGCATTCGCACACACATGCGAGGTGCCAACCTGCCCATCAGGATCTAATCTAAATACTCATTCACACACCGATGGCACAGCCTTCAAGAGCAATTTGGGGTTAAGCATCTTGCTCAAAGGACACTTCGACATGAGGACCGGAGGAGCCGCGGATCAAACTGATGATCTTCTGATTGGTGGGCGACCCGCTCTACCTCTGAGCCATTTTCGCGTATTCGGATACATCTACATGTTCCCGTGCTCCTTGATGACCCAGGGAATGTGGTGTGGGTTACAATATCGTAACCTCAGTTTTATATGAAGGTTACTAGGGGCTAAGTGATCAACAACTGCTTCAGTGGCAAAAGGAATTTCCAGCAACCGGCTAAAAACAAGCCTTACCTAGTCTGTTGCAGGCAACATTTTGGTCATCGTCGTTGCTCAAAAACTGACATCCATAGAAAAGTTTGGTCTCATTTTGAACGGAAGCATCTGCAGATTAATTTCATATGTTATGATCCACTAACGATAAATAAACAAATACCTGTTTTTGTTATCTTCGCCGCCATCGTTCAGTTCAAGCAGGTATCAACAGCAATTGGCTACTCCCACAAAGGTCAGGGCAGCTCGGGTCAAAGTTTGGACAGCAGCACAGAGCTGCCACAACTCGCTACATACACAATGATGGAGAAGGCCGGCACAAAAGTTGTTTCCATGATAATGTGAATACGCCATTGGACTTGCAAGAGCTTGTGAGCCGTACTCAGTTGTTGTGTTCACTGTCGCTGGTTGACACGGACACAAGGGGCAACGTCTGAAACGTAAAGCTCATGCTTAAGTGCCTTAAACCTGCATTCTTTCTAATAGCCAGCAGGGGGCGACTCCTCTGGGTGCAAAAGATGTCAAATTGTATAGAAGTCTATGAGAAAATGACCCTACTTCTCACTTGGTTTATTACCTTACGTTCAGTTGTACTGTAAGACCAATTACAAACCAATTACAAACATGCCTGTTTTTTGCTAGCCAAAATTAGCATCCCAATTAATATCCCAGTTAAAGGTCCCATATCATGCTCATTTTTAGGTTCATACTTGTATTTTGTGTTTCTTTTAGAACATGTTTACATGCTGTAATGTTAAAAAAAACATTATTTTCCTCATACTGTCTGCCTGAATATACCTGTATTTTCCCTCTGTTTTAAACGCTCCGTTTTAGTGCATTTCAACGGAATTGCGTTGCTAGGCAACAGTTTGGGTTCATGTTTACTTCCTGTCAGCTGACATTATTTACATACACTGCAACAGGAAATAAACTGGGACACATTTAGAATGCTTATGTTTAAAACTGTGTAATGATTTAAATATTGTATATTTGTGACATCACAAATGGACAGAAATCAAAGGCTTGTTTCAAACGCACAATTTCTGAATACAGGCTGTGTGTATTTCTCCGTAAAGTGAGTGTTTTGATAATTTAACAGTATTTACAAAGCACTTAAACCTGCTTTATAATGTAAAAGACATGAAAATTTCACTTTTTACAATATGGGACCTTTAACGTGAATTACGGATGCACCTTGCTAACCAAGCAAACTTGCTAGTGCTAGCGCCAGCTGCTAACAGAATCTGGCCCCTGCCAGGCCTTGCTTTTCCCTAGCTCCACCCTCTTGTCCAAATATGGTCACTTCTGGAAACGTTAGTCCACAAACCAATGGGTGACGTAACAGTGGCTGCGTCCAGCATGAAACATACAACTCCAGTTTATTTTGGAGTCGGTTTAGCACTCCATATTGATGGAAAGAATTTAGTTTGAATATTGTTCTCTATTAAAGAGGACTATTTTGAGATGGAATGTATTTTTGAAGAATTAGAATAGACTAAATTTGGCTGCACAGCCTATAGGGGTAAAAGTTTAAATTTCAATAAGAGAGGAGAGGTGTGGGAGTAGAACACACAGAGAGAAAGTGAAAGGGGGGAGGGAGGGGAAGGCGAGCAGGAGTGGGGATGGCGGATTAGCGTCGAGCAGGTGGGGCGGTGGAGGAGGCATTAATATGTAATTTATTGATGAGGGATAGAATATGCGGACGGAGCAGAGTGTAGGCGAGGCGAAGCCTGCGTGTTGTGGAAGTCCCTTACGCTAGCAGTATGCGCCTTTCCATTTACGCACTTCATACATACTAATACACTCACACTGACACACACACACACACCAACCTCCATTCCTCCCAGCCATTCCTCTCTTCCTCCGCTTCTGTCTTCCTTCCACACAACGCTAGCGAGGAGCTCATCTGGATCTTGCCCCTCAGACCTGCATTTGTCTTTCTGAGCATGGGCATGTGAAACTCGTCACAGTGTGGCATTTCTTTTTTTTAAAGGAATAGTTTGACATTTTGGAAACGGCTTATTTGCTTCCTTGCTGAGAACAAGATGAGAAGACAGTGTCGTGTTTGTGTGTCTATGGAGCTAGAGCTATAGGCAATTTGTCTAGTTTAGCATAAAGACCAGAAGCAATGGGACACAGCTAATCTGGCTCTGCCCAGAAGTTCAAAAATACATCCATGGACACAGCTCACTAATTAACATTTTGGATCTCATTTGTTTATTCTGTGCACGAACAGAAATGTAAAAACAATTTGTGATTTTAGGAGGAGTTACATGTTTGGGCTATTTCCCGACGAACCTCGCACCTTCGTTGAGAAATGAGCAGTAGCTTTACGCCCCGGACACACAGGGAACGTCAGGAGCGAGTGGCGGCTGCGTGGCGTGATGGCTGCGTGATTCACGCATCGGGTGCTCACACCAGCTGCGTTTCAGCTGCTTGTCTGCTGCCTTTCTGCTGCTGTCAGCCCTTTCTTTCTACATAGAGTTTGCCTTCTAATGGCCATTTCATTTAATTATAAATATCATTTATATTTATTTTAGACAAAGAAAGGTTAAGAAACGTGTGGTAATTTGTAAATAATAGTAATAATTGACATTAAAACTCCGTACTATATTCATTCATGGAGCTCTCCAAGTCACTGCATGTTCTAGAACACTGTCCGGCACATATTTCAGAATAAAAGCCTTGTGTTAACAAATGAAGGAATTCTGTCCACAGAAAAAACACTGGAGGGCATTTATTTTGAAATGAAATAAGTCTTTACTTTTTTCATCTCTGTAACATATTCTACAGATAGACATCGAAATTGTAGTAATGTAGCTGATATGATGTTAATATACAGTCAATAGATCACCTTCACTATCTGTTGTTGCTGTGAACCGCGCGCGGCACTCGTCAAAAATAGGTGAGACCTCTATTCTCTAGAAGAGACTCAGCAGAGACGCGTATGTGACGGGCAGTGTGGCTGCTCTAACCTGTTAACACGGACGCCGAAATAAAAAACAACAGGTAACACAACCGCCACGCGCTCCTGACGTTCCTGGTGTGTCCCGGGCTTTAGAGGTGTTGGCTAGCTGTTTCCCCCTGCTTCCAGTCTTTATGCTAAGCTAAGCTAATCACGCACCACTACGGATATACTGTATATATATATTGATCATCTCATCTCATTCTCAAAAGGGAAGTGGGTGTGTATTTCCTAAAATGACAAGATGTTCTGCTGACAAAACAAAGATGTGAAGCAGCAGCTTTTGCAGCAGCAGTAAAAAAGCTCTAATATGACTGTAGAGCAGCGAGGCTTTTGTCAAAGAGATAAAAATGGCAGTAATGCTGAAAGTTTGGTTGGCATGTATTGTATGTATGGTTTCCTTTGAAATCCACGTGAAAATAATCTGAATCCGGCGCGAGACGGACGGACTTCGCCGCCAACAATGAAAACTACTTTACGGAGAGGTAATCACAGAATGTAGATAAATGGAATGGCTATTGCTGAAAAAAATGGCGGCCATAAATAGTATCAAAAAAGGGGATTTGCTATAATGAAGTCCCAGTGTGAAATGTGCTGCAAATACATAGCTGCAGTAAAAAATGGGTCAGTATTTAATTAACTAAGAGAGAGAGGCTGACTTGTGACTTGTAACTGTAAAACATGTCTAACTACAGTTTAGATTAATTTACAGACAGGAGTTTATCTTTCACTGCCAGGCTGCTATTGTCATCCAAAAAGTGCCACAAAAGCACGGGGAACTGTAATGTAATAATGATCGTGTTTGATTAAACTCTCGTAATGGAAGACAAAAAAGAGGCAAAGAAAGGGAGACGGGAGGAAGAAGACAGGCGGGAGAAGAAGAGGAGGCTGCTAATTGATTATCTACAGAGAGAAAGTCAGAAGCTTCATTTGCCAAAGTGCAGCTGGGGGGTGTGAACCTCCACCACCCCTGCCTCCGCCTCCTCCCCCACAAAGAGATGAAGGCAAGATGCAGGCAATTGATACACTCTGTTAGGCCTTATCAGAACCACTGTGATCAGCTGCACCTCCAGGCTTATTCTCTGCAGTTTAACACCACCACAGAGAGAGCCAATGTGTCTGTGTGTGTGTGTGAGAGAGAGAGAGAAAGAGAGAGAGAGAGAGAGAGAGAGAGAGAGAGAGAGAGAGTGAGAGAGAGAGAAAGAGAGAGAGAGAAAGAGAGAGAGAGAGAGAGAGAGAGAGAGAGAGAGAGAGAGAGAGGAACTAAGGAAGAGGTGTAAGCATTACAAGCTTTTTTTTTCCTTTGGAAAATGACCTACTATTTACTGATTAACATCAGCTCTGGAATAGATAGCAGTGTGTGTTTGTTTGTGTGTGTGTGTGTGTGTTATGCATGTGTGTGAGAGTGTTTGGCTTCCATTACACCACAGTGACAGGAGCTGCATTATCATTCCCACCCACACACATTCCTCACAATAGCAATGTTAATATTAACACCTTATGTAATGTTGGCTTTGAGTTTCATTCCCCCTTCCAGAAAAAAAAATGAAAGCTGCACGCTGCAGTTTTTATTTTTATGTGCTCTAAATGGCCCACTTCAGAACAGGAAGGATGCACACAATGCTGCTGAGCTACGTGGCTGTCACTTGTACGACCCCAGAAAAGAAGGCAACCTGGCAATCTCACAAGGTAAACAATAAAGCTTGTATTGATGGGTAGCCTACTATAACGCGGGGAGTTAATGCTGAAAAGTGATCATATGCAACTTGTCAATACTTGTGCAACATAGCAATCTTTCTCACACATTAGAAACCCCCAGATGTTGTATTAGCATGAGATCATTTTTCAAATATCTTCAGCTCAGTAAGTATGAACATGCTCCATTCAAGCAATTAGGAATAAAAGATCACCTCTTAACTATCAAATCTGTTCCAGTTAAGAAACAAAGTGTGGTCATTAGCTAGACATTCTGGGGTAAATCTAATTATTATTTAAAGGTCCCATATTGTAATAAGTGACATTTTCATGTCTTTTATATTATAAAGCAGGTTTAAGTTCTATATAAATACTGTGAAAGTATCGAAAGGCTTAATCCACAGAGAAATACACACAGCTTGTATTCAGAAACTGAGCTTTTGAAACAAGCCGTCAGGATTGCTGTCCATTTATGATGTCACAAATCTACAATATTTGGACCATTTCAAAGTTGTAAACGTAAACATTCTAAATGTGTCCCAGTTTATTTCCTGTTGCAGTGTATGTGAATGACATCAGCTGACAGGAAGTAAACATGGACCCAAGCTGTTGCCCAGCAATGCAATTCTGCTGCAATTCCATTGAAATGCACTAAAATGGAGGGTTTCAGACAGAGGGTGAATACAGGTATATCCAAGCAGACAGTATGAGAAAAATAAAGGTTTTTTTTAAACATTACAGCATGTAAACATGTTCTAGTAGAAACATAAAATACAAGTATGAACCTGAAAATGAGCATGATATGGGACCTTTAACTTCCATCTCATCTAAATTCTGGAAAGTAGTAAACTCCACTAAAAACAACATCTGCCCAGCCCATTCTTATTTCCAGGGGCGTCATATTACTGACGCTTTGTCACTGTCGTCGGCGTGTGATACCGCTGCACAAGGTAACCTTTAGCGCCGGTATGAGATGCGCTGGGCTTTCCAATAACTGCAATGTAAACTCCGCTTCGAGAAAGTGCGGCGGGTGTGTGGGGTGGCGTAGTTTAAAGAGTGAAAAGACACTCATGGCGGGTGGGAGGAGAGGTGGATGTAAACCCATCCGCGGCAACAGTAAACACACAGGGAAAATGCTGTGGTGATTTATTATAAAGAACAAAAGAGACCCACAGGGGAGACTGCCCATTGTTCCGACAACCCAATAGTCCGAAAAATGCACCGCTGGACCAAAAGCCCATTAGACCAACAGCCCTTTGTCCCGAAGTCCCATTGTTCCAATGCACTGCCGTCTTAATGCACGGGCTTACCGGGGCCGACCACATAAAAGGGCCCTCAATGCTCCGGGGTGAAAAAAATTGTAATGTTTAAATCACAGGGAGAAGCGTTACTGGGCACGCAACGGGATGCAACCTGCCAGGAGGGGAAAAAACCTTTTTCTAGCAGCTGTATATCTGACTGAGATCTGTTTGTCTTACCGACTGACTGATGTGAAGGGATCCGAGGGAAAGGCTTTCAAAACCTCCATAACCAGAGGACCTAAAGTTATATTATATTATTGAGTAATGTTGAGTACAGCCCTCAACGTTACACGATACCAACCTAGAAGTATTGTTAGATTAAATATGCGAGGTCCAACAGCAGTTGCACAGGGAAGGTCTGATGACATCATTCTGCATAATAAGTAGCCATGTGCTTCCAACAGAGGTGAAGACTTTATTCAGAAATTGGAAATTTGTCTCCGAAAGTAAAAATTGCTTAAAATAAGGCTTAGTGTAAGGCCCCTGCCGATTTAGCACCATGGACAGGGCCGGCAGTCGTGCCATATTTATTTACAATTCATTCTGATGTGCTGGAGATAAACAGAAAAAGTAAATGAATAATGAGGAAATATCCTAAACAAATCAAATTAAATAAAAATCCCATCATTTGTCCTCAGATTATTATTATTATGTGACACAAGTTAACAAATTAGGTTATCTATCATTTCAACAGACGTTGACAATAATAATTAGAATGAAATGAATCTACTCTAAAGCAGATTTATCTTTCTCCATCTGGCCATTGTTGGATATCTAATCAAACAATCCTTCTTGGTTGGCATCGTGTAGCGCTCCATGCAGCAGTGATATGAGTGAGGGCTATACTCATTATTACTCAATTATATAATATCCTTAATATTACTTTAGGTCCTCTGGCTACGAACGTTTTGAAAGCCCTTCCCTTCACATCAGTCAGTCAGTAAGACAAACAGATCTCAGTCAGCTATACAGCTGCTAGAAAAAGGCTCTTTCTATCTCCTGGCAGGTTGTGTCGGAGTAAAAAACACAGCCGCCGTTGCGTCTTTACGCAAAGAGCATCCTTTTGCGCGCCCAGTAACGCTTCTCCCTGTGATTATTTTTTTTCCCCCCCGGAGCACTGTTGGACCTTTTACGTGGTTGGGCCCGGGGGGCTTGAGTCCCGGTAAACCTGTGCATCAAGACGGCGGTGCAGGGAGAGTGTGTATTTTCGGAACAACGGGACTTCGGGTCAATGGGTGTTTGTTTTCGGAATAACGAGCTGTCGGTCTAATGAGCTTTCGGTCTAGTTGTGCATTTTTTCGGACTATTGGGTTGTCGAAAATAATGGGTTGTTGGAACAATGGCATGGCACCCTCACAGGGCAGGAGGGGAGGGTAGGTGGATGGGTTCAACAAACACAAGACTTAATCCAGGGGACCGCTGTTTGATTCCCGTTTTACTTTCACTTTACGAATCACCTGATCGTTCGTGTCCCATGTTCACAACGCCAAGTCATATTTCCACTGTAAAATCATTAATTGTAAAACGTAATTTTTTAGCCCAACCATGTTGTCTTTTTTCTAAACCTAACTAAGTGTTTTTGTTTAATTCACAACACTAAGCATGTGTTTACTACGACAGTAAGTGACGCCACTGTAGCTGGTTTCATTTAAACTGAGTTGAAAAATGATGCAATCTGGTTGCCATGGTAATGAATTACGTCTGACTATTAACCACACCTGCCCACTACATACTACTGACCAACACAGTATACAGTATTCGGAACATACTCAGTAGTATGTAGCATGAAATGGTTAAAGCAAAGTATTTTGCAGTATACTAGGCCAGGCTTTAACCTTTAAACCAGCTCTTAAAGCACTGGACAACAAAAAAACAAAATACAATATTTTTTTTGTTTGCAACCAATGTTTGTTTACTTTATCAGAAACTGCAGGTTTAGCTCCACCATCCCTTAAACTAGTTATTCCAACAGCTCATGGTGAAGTGAGACCAACAGAATCATCAACGAGGGGAGACGGGAAATATAAAACATTGATCCACATTCAACATTAACTGCTTTTTCAGTTACGGCAACAAAACAGAGAAATGACATCCCTACAGATATTTGAGTAATGTTAAAAAGGGTCATGTTGTCTCAGCAGGTATCTCTCTGCCCCGTCAGAGGAAGCTCTTTCCCATTGCCGCTCTGCTGCTCTGTAGCCAGTCTGTGAGCGTCACTGGCCGGCTGGCGACCGAGTTACGCCCGCGGGCGATTGTGGAGCTTTTCGACTCCAAAAAAGGCAAATAAACACAGGTTCCTGTTCATTTATAACGGACATTTATGTTGTGATATTTAAACAAGGCAATGGCTCATATAACCCAGCTCACTGCTTGACCCATGCTAAAGTAAGGCCAAAGGTTTTGCCCTTTTGGAAAAATTTCAAAAATGTTGGGCACCCTGGAATTGTAATCCCCAAAAGGCACAACTAGACCACACTGTCAACCATCATACCAAATTTTGAAGTTCCTAAGTTAAACCAAAGTGTGACACGCGAACGGACGGATGGACACGCGGAGCGCTGCCCGACTACGTTTTCGCGGGGGTATAACAAACTCTCCGTCAACAAGGAAATAAAATCCTTTTGTCTACAGGTTGGTCTCTAGAGAGAGCTCTAGGGTCTATGAGCGCAACTGCCCGACTGGCGAGGTAGCGACCAATATCCCAAATCTACACAGTTGATTTCTCCCCTTCAAAAATTTTCAGAAGTGAATTTTGTGATGAAATATCTACGAAAAATTGGCTGCTGTTGTTGTGACTATAGCCTGTGCCTTTCCAGCGCTTTGCATTGTGGGATACAGTAGGCAAGGTAGACTGGTCCGATGCATACTGGGGATATTTTCCGAATCAGTACGACATCCGGGTGCTTTGGCATACTGTAGATTTTGCTTTTGTTTGCATACTACATGCTACATTTTGGCCAAATCATTACATACTACTAGTATAGTATGTGGTTTTGAATACAGCCAAAGATCGTTTACCAAAAAACAGGAAGAAACACCGGCTGGAGGGGGGGGGCTTTAAACACTTGTTTGGTGCCATTAACATTGCAACCTCTAGACACCACTAGCAGGGCTTTGGGCTCTTTTTGTTTCATGAACTTGCTTCACACCGTGCAGCTGTTTGTGCAACTACTAACTTTGAATATGTTTTTTGCTGTGAAACCAAACAATCTGAATATCTTCCAATACTACAAATTGGCTGAATATGTCATTAGCGAAACAATAATTAAAGTTAAAGTTAGCAACTTGAAAATAATCAGCCTCACTGTTCACATTCTCCATTATTCTCAGGTGAGGTCTGTTATGATGCCTGTGTAAACTCACACTAAAGAAAAAGCATTCGGGAGCAACAGTTACACGATTGATTGCGCTTTGATTTGCATCACAATCCATTTCTGATTCGCTTGGTGTGCTCTTGTCCGAGGGCTAAACTGAGCTAAAGATTGATTTCATTAAATGATGAAAGCTTGTCCACTGGAACCACATCAATGTGTTTGGTAGTTTGTTTGTTTATTTCATCTTAGATGTCAGGCAAATCTGAAACCAGTGTTATGATCGGGAGCTGAATAATAGCTTCAGAAAGGCATGATGTTATCATACGGCTCTGATAATGTCTTCTGTTTTATATTTCTACTTTTTTCAAAGGATCTGGTCATGCCCTCCATTCAACCTCCGTATTGGTTTCATATGGAAGTGAAAGTGGCTAGTCTTTGTTTCTCTAATTCGCCTTATTCGTTGCCTGGAATAGGATGCTTCTGCATTGCGTCATTTTGTGTTCTCACTTCCGTTTAGAGCGAAAGTGCCATTATTTTGCTAAGCGTCGTCCATCGCCAATACATCCATGGTTATCATCTTTTACTCGCCAAAAAAGTTGTTTTTGCCTTTTTTTAAATCTGGCTAGAATCAAGGTTATGGTAGTTTAGAAATTTCAATTAGTTTTGATTTGATTTTAGTTTTGATTTTCAATTTCATTTTTGCTAGTTTAGTTTAGTTTCAGTTTTTCATAAAGGTTTAGTTTCAGTTTATATATTATGTAATTATATATGTTGTTTTAGTTTTGTTTTGTTAGGGCCAGCTATCTGTCCCTCTGTAGGCAGAAGGAAAGAGGCTGGGTGACTCGTCATGAAAGTGTCATCAGTCACACTGCGCATGTCTTAAAGCCTGTGGTGTTAATGCACAGGCTGACCGGAGTTATAAAAAAAAATTCCCGAAGCCGGATCATGATCAGGATCGGCACCAAAATCTAATGGATTGTTCATTGTGTCACACTTCACCCCTCCAAAAGATTTCATTCAAATCCATCGCGGACTTTTGGAGTAATCCTGCTAACGGACAAACCAACAAACAAACAAACAAACAAACCAACAAACCAACAACACCAGTGAAAACATAACCTCCTTCATATGCCGTTTGGCCTTGGTGGAGGTAATTATGACACTATGATCATCTAATCTGATACATAACCCCTTTAAAAAAAACTCAAATATTGTGTCGTCTGATCTGGGCATTTGAGCATTATTGGTAGGGACGCTACTGACACTACAGAACAAGTCATGGGCAAAGAAGACTGAAAAGTTCTACTCAAATGAAACTAAAGCTCAAATGAAAAATTATTTTAAAATGCAGTTGCCATACTATGTAAACATCGGTTGGAGGCACAGTAGAAGAGTGTTACTAAGGATTGTAAAAAAAAATGACTGTGGTGTGTTAGTATACCACATTTGATTTTAGGGAGCGAGTTTTAAATAGGTACATCTCACAGACTTAACATTCAGCATTCAGACTGAATTCCTTTACTGCACTCAGTCCTGAGGGGAGAAAAAAAAAAAAGATGCTGACAGCTGTTTTTTCAATGACAATGGGAAGTCCATTTTTTTGCTAACGGTGGAGTGCATTGTATCTGGCCCTTAAAAGGTCTCAGTCTGTCCGTCACACACACACACACACACACACACACACACACACACACACACACACACCATTAATGACTTTAATTCAACGTTACAGACTGAACGAGGTTGCTGCAGCAGCATGAGAATAGAAAATCTGTTGCGTAGTAAATAGTAAATTTCAGCAGCTCTTCCACAGATTCCCTCTCGTCATTCCACTAAGCTGCTGTTGTTCCTTCCTCTTCTTCTGTTGCAGAAAATGAAGAGCTCAGTGGTCCTTCTACCCTGGCTGTCCTCCCAGAACACCGATTTGACCGATTGGATTCAGAAGCCAAAAATCAAAAAGATGGTTTCCTGCAGTTTTGCTGCAATGTGAGATACTCAGCTAAAAGCTACGTTCGATGCTTTGGAATTAAAAGTGAGAAGTGCGTGGTTAGGGGGACTTGGTGTCAAAAGCAATGTTCATCCTTCCATTTGTCTTAAAGGGGACATAATCATGAAAAACTCACTTCTCCAGTGCTCGTGCACGCCCATATGGATATCTGAAGTGCTTTGCTTTGTTGTGTCTCTCTATACCTCCATGTAAAGTGTCCTTGGGTGTCTTGGAAGGCGCTATAGAAATGAAATTTGTATTACCAACCCACAAACTGTGAAACAAGACAACCCAGTCAGTTTTTTTGTGGGTTGCATGGATAAAAAAAACATGTGATTCAAAAAGCCAATCATATCTAGCTCCCCCTTCCTGTGTCACATGCAGGCTCATTAGAATATACCGCTCATAGGAGGGGGTCTTAAAGAGACAGGCACTAAAACGGAGCGTTTTAGACAGAGAGTATGAGAGAAATAGTGTTTTGTGAACATTAAAGGTGCTCTATACGATATCCAGAGCATTAATATAGCATCAACAACCATTGTCTATGTATAGATATAGACGGATAATGTCTACCTGAGCAGACAATGAAGTCTCTCTCCCTCTGTCTGTGTTTTAATCCGAGCTTCTCTGTGCTTTGCTGACATAGTCGGCCGGCTGCGCATGCTTTTGTTCATGCACGTGAGCGCGCCCCACTGGCTAGCTCATGGCCGCCACTCTGCACTGCTCTCATACAGTGGTTAGGCCTACAGCTGATAACGCCGTCCCAACCGACGGCGGTGTTGCGGAAGAGTAGCACCCACCCCTCCGGGTAAACACTGTTTGCTCTGTCAGCACTTTTGCCGTTGTTTTCATCATAAATACTCCCAATCTCGCATTTAGTACCTTTAAAATATACAAACATTTTCTAGTTGAAACCCAAATTACCTGTTCTTGTTTCTTTGATTGTAAATCTGTTGATTTTTTTCTTTAAAGATAACTTTATGAACCAGAGATAGTAATAATATTCCCAGTGCATGAATGTCGTTTTAAAGCTATAGGACAGGAAACTTTTAAATTCATTTTTACAAAACATCAAAAACGTAAAAATCACCACATTTATTCAGATTTTTCCCAAAGCAGTTGAGAAGCCAGGATGGTTCGGGCATTTTCTACTAGACGCGAGCTCAAGGCCTCACACAACAATAAATCTGCTTGGTCGAGGTTGCCATGGCAACATGTGAACCATGGTGTACAGTCGTGAAGGTAAGAGATGAAACCTACAGCCTTCTAGGAGTAACACCTTACCCTAATACTGGTTTGGTTACAAATCATGATTTTGACTTTCCTGTAGCTTTAAAGGGGACATATCATGCTCATCATCAGGTTAATTTTTGTATTTTGTATTTTATTCTACTAGAACATGTTTACATGCTTTAATGTTCAAACAACACTTTATTTTCCTCATACTGTCTACCTGAATATGCCTGTACTCACCCTCTATCAGAAACGCTCCGTTTTAGTGCATTTCAACGGAATTGCGTTGCTAGGAAACAGCTTGGGTCCATGTTTACTTCCTGTCAGCTGATGTCCTTCACATACACTGCAACAGGGAATAAACTGGGACACATTTAGAATGTTTACATTTAAAACTGTGAAATTGTCTAAATATTTTAGATTTGTGACATCACAAATGGACAGAAATCCTAACGGCTTGTTTCAAACGCACAGTTTCTGAATACGGTCTGTGTATTTATCTGTGGATTGAGTGTTTTGATACTTTCACAGTATTTATATATCACTTAAACCTGCTTTATAATATAAAAGACATGAAAATCTCACTTTTTTACAATATGGGTCCTTTAAGGTGATACGACCCTCCACTTACTTTTTTTTTAATCAGTTCACTCCTTCAAGTTTCTTTCTTTTACAGGATAGCACCAACGAAGTACAGTACTCATTTTTAAGTATGAACCTTACTGTTATGTTTCCGTCTACTGTCAATTCCAGCTGTGCCCCTCAATTCATAACCACCATAACAGTAAAAGCTTTTTACCATTTTGCAATCCCAGCTGTTTCTGATTATATAGCCCCAAGAATAATACTGTGACTGTTAGACAATTAGCAATGACATTAATTTCAACGTCTAGATTCTAAAGTAAGTAGTGCTTCAGTATAGTTTTACTGGAACTGATGCTGTGAAACCACTGAGAGAGCTAAAGGAGCAGAGCTGTAACACACCCTCCGACAGAGGAAACACTGCTGCTTTACCAAAAGTGAGGCAGCTAAAGGGAGCCAGCGATTCTCTGCGACACAGCCAGCAATCAATACACGACTTCAGCATTTTATAAATGACAAAATCAATACTTTTTAATAATTTGCTATTCTAATGTATTCTGCTGGACAGCACCCAGGGCGAGACAGCAGAAATATGTAGATGACGCCAGCATCTAAGGTACAAGACATTCGCATGCTAGACAAAACATCTTCCTTTTTTATTTCCAAGAGTATGAATTTAACCCAATTCATCACACTTTTGGACAGACCTCAATAGCGGAAATGCGGCACACTTTCACAGAGGAAATCAAATATTTCAAGCTTCCATACAGACGAGGCACAAGAAGTGGGTCTACTATAAAGGGGCGCTTTTAAGAAGCATAATGCAATGGAAAGTGAGGGTGTGGAAGTCAGGTGTAGGACTTTGATGCAGGAGATCAGAGTTCACACTGCATCACAGACCTGCAATTGATGACTGCTTGCCTTATTAACCAGAATCTTTCCGTAACCGTAACTAAACTGTGGTTGCCATGTGCAGATAATGTAGAAAAAGTGAGAGTATGGACTTTGTAAATGAACGGAATCTGAGGTCGTGCAGAATTGTACAATATTGACATTCTTGTCAGTTGCACCAGTTTGTCCAGCCTAAAATATCTGAACTATTGAATGGATTGATATTTCGTACAGACATTCATGGTCCCCAGAGGATGAATGATACCGAAATGTCTTAAAGGTCCCATATTGTAAAAAGTGAAATTTTCATGTCTTTTATATTATAAAGCAGGTTTAAGTGATATATAAATACTATGAAAGTATCAAAACACTCGGAAACTGTGCGTTTGAAACAAGCCGTTAGGATTTCTGTCCATTTGTGATGTCACAAATCTACAATATTTAGACCGTTTCACAGTTTTAAACGTAAACATACTAAATGTGTCCCGGTTTATTTCCTGTTGCAGTGTATGTGAATGACATCAGCTGACAGGAAGTAAACATGGAACCAAAGCTGTTTCCTAGCAGCGCAATTCCGTTGCCATTCCGTTGAAATGCACTAAAACGGAGCATTTCAGGCAGAGCGTTAATACAGGTATATTCAGTTTTTTGAACATTAGAGCATGCCAACATGTTCTAGTAGAAACCCAAAATACAATCATGAACCTGAAAATGAGCATGATATGTCCCCTTTAACAACTACAGAATTGTGCCATAAATTGCCATAACATTTGGTACAGACATTCAACTTTGGTGATCCTGTGACTTTTCATGTAGCACTATCAGCAGGTCAAAATTTCTGTGTCCAATACTTTGGTTTATAACCATATACCTGCAAAACTGATGACATTCCAATCTGCCTCAGTTGGACTAATTAGCACATATTAGCATGTTAATATGCTAAATTAAAGTAAGCATCAGACTGATCTCACAGAAATACATGAAATGACCACGACGTCTTAACAGCACATTACGTGGTGGTGGCGGCAAATAATGTGTTAAAATTATTAAACAATAACAATGCCGATGGAAAATGGTGGACACACAAATTTGCAGGTTTAACAGAAATGTCTCATAACTAAAGTCCAAGTAGGGAGGAGGTCTGGGTGGATTAATGGTCCAAACACAGCACTTTCTCCCAGGAGACTGCTGTCAATGAAAACAGTCAATAAAATATGTTTTCAAAAAGTGTGAATCACCGCAACCACGAGAGGTCCTGGAGCATACAGTCATAAATGAGCACAGAATCTATTAAGCTGATGGGTTCAGCAGTGTGCGAGATTAGCCTTGGACAGACAGACAGACAGACAGACACAGAGATGCACATGCATGCACACACATATGACCGAATACATAAACCTTCTGGGAGATATAATAATAACGTTGCTGTGTAAGTTAAGTAATGTAACAAACATAGGCCTATTTATTGTAAACCAAACCATGATCTTATCTTTCTTAAAGATCCCATATCGTGCTCATTTTCAGGTTCATATTTGTATTTTGTGTTTCTACTAGAACATGTTTATATGCTGTAATGTTAAAAAAAACTTTATTTTCCTTATACTGTCTGCCTGAATATTCCTGTATTTACCCTCTGTCTAAAACGCTCCGTTTTAGTGCATTTCAACGGAATTGCGTTGCTAGGCAACAATTTTGGTCCATGTTTACTTCCTGTCAGCTGATGTCATTCACCTACACTGCAATGGGAAATAAACTGGGACACATTTAGAATGTTTATGTTTAAAAGCCGTGTAATGGTCTAAATATTGTATATTTGTGACCTCACAAATGGACAGAAATCCTAACGGCTTGTTTCAAACGTGCAATTTCTGAATACGGTCTGTGTGTATTTATCCGTATATTGAGTGGTTTTGATAGTTTAACAGTATTTATAAAGCACTTAAACCTGCTTTATAATGTAAAAAGACCTGAAAATCTCACTTTTTACAATATGGGACATTTAAACCTAACCAAGTCGTTTTTTTGCCTAATTGTTTCCGTGGTGGCGGCACGCAATTTAACACATTATGTGCCACTACCACATAATGCTCTGTTAAGAGGGCGTGGTCATTTCTGTGAGATCACACTGGCATGCATCGTCACTGTGAGCATGTTAGCATGCTGATGTTAGAATTTAGCTCAAAGCATGCCTGTGCCCCACAGACTCGGTCTTTTTGCCGACTTTTGTATCACAGTGGCGCATGGTTCAAAAATGTCACCAGAGACAATAGGCTAATACATTGCCTCCATAAACACAACCCTTTTCTTCTGTTCATTCTGCTTTCCTTCACTTCAGATTTGAATTCTTCATGTAAGGAATGAACCATTTTGCCATTAAAAAAAGAGAACAGCCAGTGCTTTTAATGCCACATTGTAAGACAGCCTGCCCTGTAGTCTGGTTGCGCCAACAGACGTGTTAAGGAAACTAAAAAGGATTTTGAATCTGTCTGCTGGCAAAGTTTTCTCTGCAGCCATGGAGGAAATGAGAGTTTCTTTAATCATGTATCCTCCTAATAATCTCCTGGTCTCAGGCCGACAACTTGAGCATCCATAACCAGCACACTTCAAGGGGAATAGGCTTATGGAGGGAGAGACGGATAAGGAGAGAGTGAGAGAAAAAGAGAGATTGAGGGGAGTGAAGAACAAAAAAGAGCCAAAGAGTGAGAGTGAGAGAGAAAGACAGGGAGGAGGGGGGCTATTTAAAAGAAGAAAAAAAAAGATTTCCCTGCAGTATAATTTGCTGATACAGACGATACAGTGATGAACAGAGAGAGAGATGCACATAGAGAGCCAGAGAGAGAGATAGAGAGAGAGAGAGAGAAATCCCCAATGGGCAGACTAAGAGTAAAAATAAGGGAGAAAAACTAATTAACTGATGAAGTCCCGTTGTGGGCTGCACATGCGCGCGCGAAAACACACGCACGCGCGTACGCACACACACACACACACACACACACACACACACACACACACACACACACACACACACACACAAACACACAAACACACACACATACGCAGAAGCACACACACAGTCAACTGCAAACTGGAAACCTCCTGCCCCCTGCTGGTCTCTTTGCATCTCTGCCACACACAGTACACACTCAGTCAGACAGGAAGTGATGTACAAAGTAACAGCGTGCAGTAAATAGAAAAACACTGTAATTATGTAATGCAAGTCAGCTGGCGTACAGAACATCTGACTTTGTTGGTTGACTTTTGAAATTGTCCAATATTTCACATAAAAAAAGCAAAGATTAGGGAAAATAAAGTCCTTAAAAATGTAAACAGATTTGTGTAACAGAAGTTTTTTTTTTTTTCCTTCTTTCCTCTCCCATTAATCATCTCATGAGTCCTCTCTGGTGTGCCCTTCAGAGGGCCCTGCATGAGCCCTAGGCCGGGGAACCACTGGACTAAATTGTGTAACTATATCTCAACGGTTCTCAACATGGGCAACAGTGAGGTGCTAACAGAGCTCAAACAGTGCAAACAATGGCAAACGTGCAGACAGAGCTAACAGTGTTATCCTGGGGGGTGAGTAGAGGGTGGGGGCTACGCTTCCACGATGACGGCGTCGTCGACTTTAACCACCGTATGAGAGCAGTGCAGAGCGGCTGCCGTGAACTAGCTAGTGGAGCATATTGAGCATTTCTCAATATACGGAGAAATATACAAAGCCCGTAATCAGAAATTGTGCGTTTGAAACAAGCCGTCAGGATTTCTGTCCATTTGTGATGTCACAAATCTACAATATTTAGACCATTTCAAAGTTTTAAACATAAACATTCTAAATGTGTCGCAGTTTATTTCCTGTTGCAGTGTATGTAAATAACATCAGCTGACAGGGAGTAAACATGGACCCAAGCTGTTGCCTAGCAACACAATTATGTTGCAATTCCATTTCAATTCCATTGCCATTCCGTTGAAATGCACTAAAACGGAGCGTTTAAGACAGAGGGTAAATACAGGCATATTCAGGCCGACAGTATGAGGAAAATAAAGTTTTTTTGAACATTGCAGCATGTAAACATGTTCTAGTAGAAACACAAATTACAAGTATTAACCTGAAAATTAGCATAATATGGGACCTTTAATATTTCCTACAAAACATATATGCTAATGAAAATGAATTACTGTATATATGAAGGTCATTTTTGTGTTGGGTTATACCTGTGTTCTTACATGTCTGTGGAGGTGAACCATGTGGTACTTTTTTATTGTATTGGCACCTTTTATCTATCTATTTATTTATTTACATGACTTTGCTTTTAATGAATCTAATCTATATTCATATGCTAATTCAGATTGTGTGAGCTACTGGACACCTGAATTTCCCCAAAGGGGACAAATAAAGTATATTCTATCTATCTATCTATTCTAAAACAGCAAATAAATCAAATCAGATCCATCCTGGAGTTCAACAGACAGACCGTTCCTGGTGGTCTGGTCCATGTGGGAATAACAGTATTGACCTTCCATCACTCCTTCAGTCATCCCTCCATCCATCAAGGAAGATTGTGCATGTCACATGGTCACCAGCGTCTTTTTCCCAGCAGACTTCAATCTGAAGTGGAGCCTCTCCAAAAAAAAGAAAAAATCCGCCATCTCGTTCCTTCAGTTGACCTTTATAATCTGTAATAACTTCCATCATCCATCATCATCCTTCGCTGCATCACCTGTTCATTCACTGGAATCCAACTGCTAAATGAACCCATTTCAAACAAACAGTGGAGTGACACCGCAGTAGTCTGCTGTGTGTGTTTGTGCGCTTGCTGCTTGTGGGTAATGTGTTCCACTTCTCAGCGAGCTCCCTGCTGATTCACTACTATTCTTCAGAAAGTTGAGTAGTGTTAAAAAAAAAAAAAAAAAAGGCTCTCCTCGGGGCTGGTGTGGAGCAGCGGTGTGTTGGAGGACAAAGCTCTGAGGTGAGTTTGTTTAGGCTGTCAAAGCCAAAGGCTCCGCTCGGCTGCAATTATCTGAAGTTCAGCAATATCCCCGGGCAGCGTTCATAATCAAGCGTGAATGAGAGAGACCTTTTTCTCCCGCAGCCCCCCTGGGGCCTGCCTTAATACGGGTCATTTGAACAAAAGGTTCCCCCTTTTCTGAAGTTTGTTATATTCTTAATACTGCGCCAGATTATAACTTGCTGAGATTTGTTTCTTCTCCACACATCCCTTTGTTTTTCTATTTATATAAGCTGAGTAGCAGGCTCTTAAAGTAGCTGCTCGCTGCTATTTTCTGCCCGCCAGCAACTCTAAAAGTAGCTGTTCATTTCCCTCTCTGCAACCAGTTTGTACTCTGTTCCAGAGGTGTGTTAAAGCTGCAGTAGGCGAGATTGGAGCGAATATGATTAAAAAAAGTTATTTTCAATAAAACGTTCGCTTTATCGTGACAGTAGTACATGAAACAGGTAACCTGAAAAAAAAAATCATGTGCCTCTGTGTCCTCCGGTGCTCCTAACGGCATCTGCAAGATTTCACAGACCAGAGGAAAACAAGCATTAAGAGCTGATCTGACCAAACGGTCAAACTAGGCAGCGCTGATCAAATATGAATCAATATTCTGTTACATTAATGTTTATTTCTCTCCTCAAATGTTTTCAGAATCATCTTGTAGTGCACGGTTTAGCTGTAAAATGAGAAGGTTTGTGACGCCGCCGCCATTGTGAAATCTGGTGAAGGAACCGGTCACATGAACGGAGCTTAGCCAATAGGAATGCTCTCTCTCTTAAATGAGCTGTGATTGGTCAAAGTCTCCCATCACGGGCTAGATGTTCTAAAGCCTGAAAACAGAGCCATGATGAGGAGCAGAAGTCTAGTTATCTCTCAGAACACTTGAATTACAATATGCTGAAAGGTTATTACGGAATTTTTGCCCAATGATGCCGAAAATATACTGCCAATGCAGCTTTAACAGCATAAAAGTCTAACTCCATGCTAGCACCCCTCGCAGGCTACGATGTTCATTACACCCCACATTAATGAGGAGCTGGACTTTGAGTCCCAGGCTTACATTACTTGTTTTTACTTCCTTTATAATACGCTCATGGTACGTGTCCACAGGGGTGATTTTAAAATGTGAGGGGCGGTGCCACTTCCCAGGATTGGACGAACACTTTCATCATGGGCTGTCTGCTCCTGAATCAAACCGGACCAAACTGGTGGCTCGTTTGGAAACTTTTTCTCTCGTATTACGAACATAGTTCACCGAAATGTTTCTGAAAACATTTGAAACAAGACATAAGCCATGCAGTTGCTGAATCTGAATATGTACAGTATATATACACCAATCAGCCATAACATTATGACCACCCGCCTAATATTGAGTAGGTCCCCCTTTTGCCGCCAACACAGCCCTGACCCGTCGAGGCATGGACTCCACTAGACCTCTGAAGGTCTGCTGTGGTATCTGGCACCAAGCCGTCAATAGCAGATCCTTTAAGTCCTGTATAAGTTGCGAGGTGGGGCCTCCGTGGATCGGACTTGTTTGTCCAGCACATCCCACAGATGCTCGATCGGATCGAGATCTGGAGAATTCGGAGGCCGAGTCAACACCTCCAACTCATCGCCATCCACATGATGTAAAAGAAAACGTGATTCATCAGACCGGGCCACCTTCTTCCATTGCTCCGTGGTCCAGTTCTGATGCTCACGTGCCCGTTGTAGGCGCTTTTGGCGGTGGACACGGGTCAGCATGGTGCACCCTGATCGGTCTGCAGGCTACGCAGCCCCATACACAACAAACTGAGATGCACTGTGTGTTCTGACACCTTTCTATCGGAACCAACATTAACTTTTTCAGCAATTTGAGCTCCAGTAGCTCTTCCATTGGATCAGACAACACGGGCCAGCCTTCGCTCCCCATGTGCATCAATGAACCTTGGGCGCCCATGACCCTGTCGCCGGTTCACCGGTTCACCTTCCTTGGACCACTTTTGGTAGGTCCTGACCACTGCAGACCCGGGAACATCCCACAAGAGCTGCAGTTCTGGAGATGCTCTGACCCAGTTCGTCTAGCCAGCACAATCTAGCCCTTGTCAAAGTCGCTCACATCCTTACGCTGGCCCATTTTGTCTGCCTCCAACACAAAGTTCAAAGTTCAAAATGTTCACTTGCTGTCTAATATATCCCCCCCACTGCCAGGTGCCATTGTAACGAGATCATCAATGTTATTCACTTCACCTGTCAGTGGTCTTAATGTTATAGTGTTATAGCTACAGTATGATATAGAGCTCCATGAATAACTGGCTTACAGCCTAATATCTGCCACACATTTCTGCAGTGATATGAAATGTGTGATTATTCAACTTTTCTATTATTCATCACGGCTCGTCATTTGTTTTTTCTGACTATTACAAAATAACCAGTTCCAAAGTCTTTGCATGTGACCTTTGGCTAGTGAATGGAATCCAAATGCAAGCAGTTCAGACCAGAACTCTGTATTCAGCTTGGCAACAATGGAATGGAACTGGAGGCCCCAATGTGAGCTGTGAGCTTACATCCATCCACAAATGAGGCCATCAAAAAAATGCTTGACTCCCACGCTGACAACAGGCTGTGTTTATGTTCATGTCTGAGAGAAACAAAGTGAAGAAAGAATATCTTCAATATGGCATCTGACCAGCGGCCTTCGTTTCTTTCAGAACCTAGATTGGAACTACAATTTATGGGTCACATGTAGATTTGATGGAGTCTGAATGTCACTCCCTTTCCTCCTTTTTTGAACCTTTATTTAAAGTTACTGTGAGAAACTTTTAACAAACCGGCAACCCCTCAGGTCTAGAAAAAGGCTTTTCTAAAATCGCTCCTCCTGCCTGTCCCTCTCTACTTTGAACCACTGAATAAAGGTGAAAATACGCTGTAGGTTTGAGAGTGCATGTTTTATTTGGGATCTTATAAAAGCTGTAAAATAATTTAGCTAAACATTTAATCTGCATTTAAACTGAAAAAAAAAAAGTTCTATTAGGCACTGGTGTTAGAAATAGTACTTTTTATTATTATACACTTGAACTTGTTGTAATTTTGAGCAATCTCTGGCATAAAGGATTTCCTTCGGGTTTAATAAAGTTCTATTTTATATCTTATCTTATCATTCCACGATGGGCCAGTTGAGTGGAGCAGCGTGTCCCCCTTGTGTCCTCGCCGGATCCGGTGGACATGTAGGGCTGGATTTAACATGATAGAAATGACCACTGACTATTTGTAGAACAATTTAGCCACAAATTCACAGACTGACCGTACACGGTCCAGACATATGCTTGGTTTGGACCAAGTCTTGTTCACTGTGTCATGTGAAGCAGGTATGTGCTTTACTAATCAGAGTGTTTTACAGACTCATTCCTTGTTGTCTTCTCACTCTTGGGCTCTCGAGCTTTCTTCATCTCTGCCGTCTGGATTTAAATGGTTTCAAATCTCACAGTTCAACCGAAACATAAAACATGCTGTACATGTGTGCAGATAGCATCCTTTTATATGATATGATGAGACTGCCAGTGTCTTCTTGTGAACACACTGAAGCTGAGTTGCCATAGATGGCATTCTGGCTCCATCTATTGTTTATTATCTGTTAGTGCACACACGTGTTCAGCACCCTGGAGAGCTCTGTGGCAGATATGGTGACTTCAATTCAACGTCTTTCACAGTGACTCTGACTTGTGGGTCAGAGAACAGCCTACAAGGCTCTCTCTACGAGGGCACTGATGGAAGGGTCAGCGACAAATGCCCAATTTTCAACAGGATGGGCCTCGAATAGACATGTTATGTTTAGCTAACATATAGAAAAAATAGGAAGCTTGTTTTAACGTGCCGATGCAGGACCCAGGTTCTCTCTTCTCATCCCTCTTAGGAGAGAGAACACGTTCCTGACTTGTATTGATACGGACATTTTACACATTCATTTGCTGTGCATATAGGTATCGGGGGTCGGGGGGGTCGGAGCAAGGGGCTTGCGCAGGGATAGGATTAGGGAGAGGGTGTGGGTGCGTGGTCCTCACTCCCACCATCTTGACTCCACCAGACAGACTTCCAATGTGCATGAGAAGCTCATGACGACCTTCTTATGGATAGAGCTGCCGATTGTCCGGTCTACTGGACTCCGCCTGTGTCTCTCCCCAACTGCAGATTTGTGTGCTCAGGGTTTACTCCCCTAGCCATCGTACCTCCCAAGGTTTACCCACATGGCAGTGGGGCAGTGTTTTTTGTGGAGCACCTCTAGGGACCACTGCAGCTCCGAGATCTCCTACTAATTCAGCCAGGGGTCACAAAAACCCCAGTTACCGTGGGGCTGCCACGAGGAGGCACAGGAGGAGTCTTGGTGAGGGAGAGGCTATTTACTGACCACAGAAAGACTTACACATTGCTTTCTCGACCCCGAATACAGGGGTGGCCAGCGGCAGAAACTAAAGGAGGGTGATTGCAGGCATCCCTACATGCAATGGCTTGCTTAGTAGACTGCACTAGACGCATCACAACACCCTAGTAACACCCCTCAAGTATGGTCACGTAGTTCACCTCATCCATACCTGTACATAGGCAGAGCAGGCTTAGGTCCAGGGAATGGCTCGTGTGCCACAGGCCCGTCCACACCTGGTTCTTGGCTTCATTATTTTTTTAATTGCTGTATTTTCTATAATATCAGATCTAACATGATTGCTATCTGGACGCCTGTTTAATTCTTTTTTAGCAGGTTTTTCCTCAGAGATGCTATCAGGTGATTGGTGTTTAGTATCGTTCAGCAACTGAGAGAACTCAGCTTTTAAATACGGGAGAATTAGATACGTGTACCAAACATTATTAATTATGTAAAAGAAATTGTAATTAAGGAAAGAATAAAACAGGAGGGATTTATTGATGGGAGGGGTAAAGTTTCGCACAATTTGGCATCGGATTCTACACTCTTGACGAAGCCTATAAAATACTCTACTATTTACTATACTCAAAATGAAAATATATTTTTACTGTAAGAGCTCTACACACAGATAAATATACAATTTTGATCTCTGATCACTTTTTTTTTGTGTTCTCAGAAGGCAGAGACAGTTTTCAGTGTCAGCCCAATGCTGACAACCAGAAGCTACAAGATATGAGGAGATATGGAAATGTTGATTAAATATGTGTCTGACACATTGAAATAACAGCTGTACCATACCGACTGTTAACACCTTATTTTTCTCAAGCTACTTGTTTCAAAGAGGTCCTGATTGAGAGCTATTAAGTTGAAATATACTTAAAATATTAATATGACGAGTGAAAATGTAGCTGGGAGATTCTCCTGATATTGACATGAAGTGTTCATTCTGATCGAGACGACTCATCACTCTGCTGGTCTTGTTGGACTGCAAGGACACATACAGTCCACTTGGGGACTGTAGATATTACGGAGTGATGGTTCTTTTCCCCCACAAATAATAATGTTTGGCTGCGTTATGCAGACACCGACAGTTTCTGCTTGCTGTAATCATTCATCATGTTCATACTGGCCGTTAAAGCTGAAATCGGTAACTTTGGCCCTGTTCAGACCTGGTATTCCTGGGTGATCCGATCGCAAGTGGACAGCTCCAAGTACAAGTGTGGACCGGAGGGTGGGTGCTACGCTTCTGCGGCGACGCCTGTCGGGACGGCGTTATCAGCTGTAACCGCTGTAAGGGAGCAGTGCAGAGTGCAAAATGCCAGCTATATACGTCAACAAAGCACAGAGAAGCTCTGATTTCAACACACACAGAGGGCGAGAGACTTCATTCTCTGCTCAGGTAGAAATTACTCCTCTACAGATACAGATACAGATACAGATACAGATACAGAGAGCTTTATTTATCCCCGAAGGGCAATTCAGTTTCTGCAGTCCACCGAGACATATACACACATTCATACTGCACAATCATCATTGACAGAGGGAACACAGTAGGTGGCATATGGGGAGGTGCAGAACAATAAAAGTACGAGATTAAAAATTAAAAATATCCGCAATAAAAACAATGAATACAAGAATAAAAAACAAGACGAGATAAAAGAATAAAGGAATAAATAAATAATTAGAATAGAATAAAGTGCCAAGAGTATTTGCACATTGCAAATTGTATTCCAAGAATGTACCAAATGCAAACACAGACAACCGTTATGTGGTTAGTGCAAAATAACTGTACATTCAAAGTAAATAAAACATTTTTATATCTATACATAGACAATAGTTGTTGATGATATATTAATGCTGTGATATCATAGACTCAGGTAGACATTACTCCTCTATATCTTTACATAGACAATAGTGGTTTGCTGCTATATTATATACTATACATAATCTGGATTTTGTATAGAGCACCTTTAAGATGATTTTATTCATTTTTCTTGCCTTAGTGTCTGCTGTGTATTTTTGTGGATTCTATAAACTTTGTTTCCTCAACCTGACATCATAATTTGAGTGAAAGCACATCAATCACTTGTCCATTAATAATCAATAATTAATTAATTAATGCATTTGACGAAGTTACATTAGATGTAAAGTCAACTTAGTGTTATTTGACAGTTACTTGACTGGCTTGGTTTGAATTGACAAAAGGAGGGTTGAACCAGGGTTAGGTAACCCTGGTCCAACCCTGGTTCAACCGTGGTCATTGGTGTGACAAGGGGTATATAACCTGAGCAACATTAGTCCATGCTGGCACTGACTATGTGTCTAACTACCCTTAATTCTCATACTTTCAGTGTGACTTACACACTCCAGAAAAATGTTTTGGTTCGAAGCCTTCATTTGAAGTACGCATCTGGCAATTGTGTAACTTTCTGAAACAGACAATCTGACAATCATGGCCACTCACGCAGTGATTGGCTTCCTTCACTTTTCACGTCAGGAACCAAGTGTGTGCCTGAGTTCACCAGGTAATGCAAGAAAAAAATAAAAAATGATCTCATTAACAAACCATCCAATCTATCTAGCAGTGATTGCATTGTTCAACTGCTCACACAGCCAGACTAACTTATCTCTCTGTAGGCAGTATTAAGATTGGGACGTCAGCGGCGTACCAGAGCCAAAAAAAAAAAAAAATAGAACAGAAAAAACAGAAAAACGGCAAAAAGCCTGGGTGTCAGTGATGCAGCCATGAAGGTTGTTGTAAGTCGACTTACAGAAATAACAACTCTTAAATCAGCATTTCTTTGATTGTCGTGAAAAATGTTAACCGCTCCTAGCGAGAGCTTCCACAGCCCCTCTGCCGACTGAACACGACACATCACTCACTGCTGAGCGGTTAGGGGCAGCACGGCACCAAATAACTGCTTCTTCCACATAGAAATGAGCGAACATGAACACAACATCGGGGCTGAATAATCTGATTATTAGTATTGGATTGAACTGATAAGAGAAAGAAGTAAACTGACAGTTGAGCGATCAAAAACAAAATGACATTGCTGTACTTACCACGTTGCTGTCCTTATTTCTGCAGCTGCTACTCTCTGTACTGAAGTGCTGTGGGAAACACACACACACACACACACACACGCACGCACGCACACACACACACACACACACACACACAGATAAATTTAGCTTGACATCAACATCGCACCGGTGTAACAAGCTGGCTCTGAATGTGCCAGCGGTTCATTTTGACTGAACACAATATAAATCCATAAGTTATACAGACAAACACACAAAACCACTTTACACTCAACATAGAAATTGGATGGAACAAGATACACAATGGAAGCACAGGTGTAAAAGGGTTGTCATCTTACTGTTTCATTTAGCAAAGGCTGCCTGGTTGATAGAAAATGACAAAAAAATCTTTAAAGGTCCCATATTGTGCTCATTCTCAGGTTTATAATTGTATTTTGTGTTTCTTCTAGAACATGTTTACATACTGTAATGTTAAAAAAACAACTTTATTTTCCTCATAATGTCTGCTTGAATATACCTGTATTTACCGTCTGTCTGAAACGCTCCGTTTTAGTGCATTTCAACGGAATTGCGTTGCTATGCAACAGCTCGGGTCCATGTTTACTTCCTGTCTGCTGATGTTATTTACATACACTGCAACAGGATATAAACTGGGACACATTTAGAATATTTACGTTTAAAACCGTGTAATGGTCTAAATATTGTATATTTGTGAAATCACAAATAGACAGAAATCCTAACGGCTTGTTTCAAACGCACAATTTCTGAATACGGGCTTTGTGTATTTCTCCGTATATTGAGCGCTTTGTTAGTGTAACAGACCTGTAAAAGACCTGAAAATCTCACTTTTTACAATATGGGACCTTTAACGCTAGTGTACTATAATAAGGAAATTGAATCCCTATTTTTGTTGTTGTTGTTGTTGTTGGTATCTGGATTGTGGACTTCCTTTTCAGACTAGTGTGTTTCTAGTTCACTGGCGTGTCCTTCGCTGTATCAGGTGTTTGTTTGTTTTTTGTTCATGTCGATCACTTGTACTGCTCTGTTTGTAGGTTGCTTGTAATGCACTATTTGTTTTCACTTTGCCACTTTTAACTTCCACTTGTATTGCACTTTAACTTAAAAAGTAAAAAAAATAAATTAATGAAAAAATTCAACAATAATAAAAAAAAAAAGAATGATTAAAAATATTTCCAAGTATATAAAATGAAGTTTCAAAATCATGAAAAAATCAGCAGTATTCTCTGCTCTAGACGCTTGGGGCTTGTCCGCTGAAGTCTCTGAAACCACGCCCAATTCTTTTTGTTTGTAGTGTTCAAATTTCGCAATGATTGTCCGTGGTCAGTTATTGTTGTTCTTTGGTCTCAGACGACGTACATGGTGAAATGTGATGTCTTTGACCGTCTCTGTGGGTAGTTTGAGTTGTTTGGACTTGATTTCTTGACTGTTTTTTTTGGGGTCTTCTGCGGTTTGTTCGGGAATGCCGGTGAAAACTAGATTGTCTCTCGTGCTGCATGCTTCTAAGGCCAGAATGGATTCTTTCATGGCTTTGTTTTCGGTGGTAACAGAGGTGAGCTGGGTGGTAATAGTGTTGACAGATCGTTGTAGTGACTTGTTTGCTTTAGTGAGTGAATCTATTTGGTCCTGACTGAATTCCAGGCTGTGGCGCGGTGCCTGGAATTCCCTGTGCAGAGTTTCAATGAGTGCGAGTCTGGCGCCATGTCCGGAAAGTTTATTTTCTATGGAGATGAGAACGTCGCTCACCTCTGTGCAGCATGGTCTTTTCCGAGAGGTGGATGGGGTTGTCCCTGAACTGGGAGAGTGTATCCTGACGTGATCTTTTGCCTGTATGGAGTGGTGGTCTTTTCCGTGTTGTGTGTATTGCCCTTATTGGTGATGCCAATAAGGGCAATCACCAACACTCGTCGATGTCATCTTCCAGATGGTACAGATCGATTAATATTGTAGTCCGGATTATCAGTTGAAAAGTAAAGAACAAGTGAAGGAAAAAAAAAAAAGGTTTTGTGTCCGAAGAGAGATGTTTGTTTGAATCAGTCTAGCAGCCGGGAGCCGCCATCTTGGACCTGCTCTCTGAAGTCTCTCCTGAGACAGGGGGCCCTGTTTAGACCTGGTATTAACATGCGTCCTCAGTGATCCGATCACAAGTGGTCAGCTTTAAGTACGTCTGTTCACACCTGGTATTAGAATGCGTCTCCACATGCGTCTTCGGTGGCCACTTGTGATCCGATCTCACTTCCCCGCTCTATATGCAAATAAACACGCAGTAAATACACGGCTAATACAGCAGACGTTGTGACGTAATATTACAGGAATGTCAGGGGTAATATCCTACATATTCGTGAATTCTGGTACATTGTACTAACATCAAAATAAAAGGTTATGTTAAGGTTAAGGAACTAGTATCAGGGATACACCTCAAGAGGCTTTGAAGCAACACACATGGTTCTCAAGAAGAATTTGAGTGTATTTGGGGCCCGATTATTAGACACCTTGACTCCCCCCGACTGTTAGCTGAAGTCCCAGTTTGGCTATTCTTAACTGTTCTTTCCCTGATATGAAGTAGGCGGAAATGTGATTGTATCTTTGTCTGTCTAGTCTGGCTATCTTATGATGGTTGTCTTTTCTTTTTTTTTTATTGGTCTTATTTAATTTAATTTATTTATTTACTTATTTATTTATTTTGTATGTGGGGTTGGTATGTTTGTGAGTCTGTCTGTAGATGTTACTTTTTTTGTCTGTTTGTGATGAAAATTCAAAAATATAATTTTGAGAAAAAAAAAAAAGTTATTGTGCCGGCGGTCCCCGGGGACCTCTGCACCGCCGGCACCACTGCTTTTGCCAGACAACAGCGGGGTACAGCGCTCCAGAGAGCCGGGGAGGAGAGAGAACAGGCGGGCGGGCGGTCAGTCGGGTTTCGGCTCTGTGCAAAGCAGCGGAACAAAAACACCGACACATCTCCGACAGTTTGATAACAATGCACTTCACGTGCCTTGTCTGATAGTCTGAAGATATGTAGCCTATAAACAAGATATATTTTAATAAAATACAGTTGTACCAACAGGATACAGTAGAGCACAGAGGCTGTTTCCATGCTGACAAACGCCCGTGTCGGCCTGTTTATTCACCTGAGGGGCGCGGTGAGACCCCGCGGATCCCAGCTGGACATGAGTAGGCGGTCCTTAATGTGGCCCAGGACGCATTCACTTCACACTGCTAAAAGAATGTGGCCATATGTGGCCCAGACCACCTCTGAATCTGGTATTAAAGATCCAATCTCAATGCATCTTGAGTGCGTTCACACCTGTATTTAGAGCTGTCCACTTGATCACTGAGGACGCATGTTAATACCAGGTCTGAACAGGGTCTTGTCGTGTGTGTGTGTGTGTAAGACATACTTCCTACAGACAGCACAGCAGAAACAGAGTAGAGAGACTATCCCACTGACAGGCAGGCCACAATCCACTTGACGTTGGTATCTTAATGAGAAAGAGGAGTTAGTGTTTGCAGAAACTCATATTTTATCATTTACTGTTGGACTCGTCTTCCTAATCAACTCTACGTACACACAGGTAAGCAGATCGTCACCATCTGCTACCGCACACACACAACACCCGAGCACCCACGCAAACACCCACATAATCAAGCTTGGCAAGAACAGCATGTCTGCACCATGTTTGATTAGGAGTGGTGTGTGTGTGTGTGTGTGCTTGACTGAGTGTGTTGATTTACAGTGTGTGTCAGGCCTTGCCCATCTGCCAACAGACCCTCCCTGAAATCTGCTGTCCCTGAATCTCACTCACACAAACACACATGTACACACACACTTGGAGTAGGTCCAGAGACTGCAGCAGCAGCTAGATTTATGTTGATCAGAGAGACTGGCACAAGAAGGGGCATCGCGGCTCAGTGGTTAGCACTTTCTCTTCACAGCAGAGACGGACCACCGATCAGCTGAGATCTTTGTGTGTGGAGTTTTTGTCCCCCTCTACGTGTCTAAACTGAAGACGCACACAAGGCAGGTCAGCTGAATCTGAAACTCTAAATTTCAGGTTGGAGTGAGTTTAAATGTGTGACCAGGCGCTCAGACAAATAAAAAAAAAAGCAAGGTGGTGTGAGCACGTTGTTTCAGATACAGCAGAATATGAAATATGATCCAAGAAAACTGGATTGAGGAAACGATCCATGAGCGCACAGCGGTTTATTATACTATGAGGTAGGATTTTACAACTTTACCATTTCAATCAGGAGAGACTCGTATGAATTGAATGGTGATTTATTACAAAGTGTATAAATTATGAATAGTAACAGTCTTTGGCAATTTAGACCCAATGTGAAATAATAAGGGGGAAGTGAGGCTGTAGTAGGATTTAGGATTATTCCCCCCGGGTCTAGACACTGGTGATGGTGGTGGTGGTGAAGATTGATGCAGATCCAATGAATGAAGTGGAGCAGGATTACTCTGAAGTGATGAATCTGGAGGTGATGGGGTGGTGGAGGGTCACATCCATTTGTGCTGAATACTGACACTGAAAACAGCATAGAGGAGAACGTTTTTTTAAACTTTTGACAGCTGCAATGGGATTGGTTTAGGGAGATATGGCAAGATCTGATTGGTCACTGAAAAGAGAGACGCCCATAATCAGCTGACATATTAATAGCCCATGAGAGAGAGACCCAGAATGAATGAGGATGAATGAGATTGCACCCCTAGTCTTCCTGACTGAATTTACGCATAAGCTTCATTACATTTGTTCGCTGGTTTACAAGCACATTTATAAATCAGGAAAGTTTTGGTTCTGGCATGATCCTCCTAACACATAAATAAGCCTTGATATCAAGTGAGACCGTTACAAAGAAACAGACAGGAAGAGAGGGAGAGAACATGAAAGAGAGAGATTCCATCTTGAGAGGTCGCACACAAGATGAGCTCCTGGAAATCTAACCTGGGAAATCAACCTTTGGATGAAAAAAAAAATGAAACAGAAGAAACCAATAACCTGCAAATAGCAAACTAAAGGTACAGTGATTGAAAAAAAGGAAGATCATACCACTAGAAACATCAACAACAAGATCTCCAGCACAACTAAACCTGAAAGACAGCAAGACACAAACCGACTGTCCCTGCTAGCCTGACACAAAACCTGGAGATAAAGAGGCAGATTGTTCCAGTTAGAAGGACCTTTGAATTTAAAGGCAAGCCAATTTCTTTATTAATTTTGAAAACAGGGGTTGTGGAGTATGTTTAAGAGAATATGAGGGTATGTGTGGTGTTAGGTATTGTTTTAGGTAAGATGGATAATTGAAGTGGATACATTTGAAAATGCATTGGAGCCAATGGTAATGTCTTCTAGCATTGAGGGGTAACCATTTCAAAGTTTTGAACATGGACCGGTAATGAGTACGATAGAGACACCTTAGAATAAATATTAATAAACAAATTGTAAATAAAATTGAGCGGTTGAAGATGAATACTGAAAAACACTTGTTCAAGGGATGATCTATCATTAAAAGAGATGGACAAAACTGTAGAGTCACCAAGCCCTATTCTGGTACTGAACAACATACAACGTGACTTCTTTTTGTTAAGCAATAGTTTGTTAGAGAAACACTTCTGAACAAAGACAAACTCACGTGGTAGAGATCTTTCAATTATAGATCTGTGAACACTATATGTATAAATCACAGTGTCATCAGCATATAACTGTACTGTACAGTCTGAACATATTTTAGGAAGATCATTAATAAAAGAGAAAAGGAGTGGTGGCCAACTGGTAAGAGGCCCAGGGGTAGACCCAGAACACGCTGGAGAGATTATATATCTCGTCTGGCCTGGGAAAATGTTGCTGGGGAGAGGGATGTCTGGAATTCCCTGCTAAGCCTGCTGCCCCCGCAACCCGGCAAATTAACTCTTCATTTATACACTTATTTCGGTCTGCAATTAATGACAGAAATGTAAACACAAGTAAATGTGTCAAACAGATTCCACAGTTGGCGGGTGCTATTGTTTGTGAGTGAACATAGAACAGATAAACAGATAAACTGATTTATCGATTGCTGCCGGGATGTATGAGACTTTGAACCAACATAACAAAAAGTCTTTCTAAGATCTTCCCCGACCCTACCTTTAAGCACATGTTTACAGCAAGGAAAAGTCATGCAGAGTGATCCGTAAAAATGTGTTTACTGCGACTGAAAAGTAACGCCAAGGGGTCTCACAAAGCGTCAGTATGTGACGAGTTGGGATGAGAACATGTTGACATATTGGGAACAAAGACCCAGGAAACTGGAGGCCTGCTCCAACACATTGTTTGTCTAAATCAAGGCTTAATACTTCTTCTTTTTGCCACTGCCATTTATTAAATTTAATTTGGGAACTATGCATTCATGTCTTGCACTGCGCTGTAGGTGCACCGTGGTTCTTATTATCATGTCTAATCTGTTTTTCTTCTATTCTATTTTTAATTTTGAATAATTTTATATGTGCCTTTTTATAATGTCTTTTATGTCCTAAAGCACTGCTGAGTAGCTGTGTTGTTGAAAGATGCTGTATAAATAAACTCGCCTTGCCTTGTTAACTGCAACTGGCACTAAACAGTGTTTCATTCTGGGTAATTCCTGTCCAGATTGGATAAGAGATTTTTTTTTTTTTTTTTCTTGGCTGAAAGGATTTTCAGGTCTTAAATTAGAAAGAAACTCTAGTTCCTGAACAAACAGAATGGAAAGTAAATTGATCCTCAACCTCTGTTGGATGAGTCCATTTGCAGAAATAGAGCACTGCCAGTATCTCATCTGTCTCTCACTGCACTCCCTCTCTCCTTTTTACGCTTTCTCTCCCCATTCAGTTTCAATCTAATTAACATCTGCTTTATCGGCCTCGCAAGACTTGCAGCGCTTTATATGTATATTTTAGGGGTATGAACCTTTCGGTATCTCACGATTCAGTTTTGATTCTTGGGGTCACAGCTCCATTCAAAATCGATTCCAAATTATTCCTGATTCACAATCGATTCTTGTTTCAGTACATAGAGGTGCTAATTTCAGGATCTCCTCCAGTCCGCTGTGTGCTAATAAAAAGGTGGTGTGGCAAATTATGGCATGAAAGCAGAGTGAAGTGTGTATACGTTTATGGAGTCAGTAAGCAGCGTAGAGGAATTGTCTGTTGTCCTCTCCGGGATTGGGAGGGTCTTCCTGAGCCCTAACATTGTTCCAGATCCTCCTGGGCAAGGCGAAGGACACCCTCATGGAGGATGTAGAGGCCTACATGTGGTAGCGGGGACATGCAGTCCTGTGGTCGGTTGGCCACAGCACTTCCTTTCCACGTCAGTGGGCATTTTCCTGCACTTCATGCAGACACACCACTCAGGTTGGTTGGGGTCCTGGCCCAGGAGGACCTGGTTTGAGGAGCGCTAAAGTATTACTTTATTTATAAATGAACAATAATGATCATGATGTGGACATGAAGTATGGACATATATACATATATATACATATATATATATATATATTTTGAGATACCTGTTCATCCGCTATCCGGCGAGGTCTTCACCCTGACGCTGTCCTCTACCCCGGACAGACCCTCTGCCACGACCACATTCACATCCACTCGCTCGCCCTCTCCCCCGTCCACTCCTAGCTGACTGCTCCGGGACATATTCGGGATCTGAGTCCGTGGTGCTCTGTCAGTAATATACATGAAACAAATGTATAATAACCTATTTGCATTAAGACAAACATCGTCATGGTTTCACTTATTTTCAGATGTGTAAAGTTATCCATGCTGACCAAAAACACTAACGTGCGTTATTCAGCGTTACTGAAACTTGAAGGTGCAACTGGCCGTTAGCTGACGCTAGCTAGCGATGTTATAGATTGAAGAAAAACTTGTGCTTCGTTGTTTCAAAAGCTGAGCTAGTTATTTTGTCTAGAAAATAAACAGTGGCTCTTATTTGGTCTATGAACAAAACACAAGTCTTACGTTACGTTAGCTTTTGCTGTCGTCGGTCTCTAGCGTTATTTTACACTAAGCATAAATACTGTTTGTTGTTCATCCATATGTTCAAAGTTGTCCGTGGTAGCTAATTGTGGTCTGTGACAAAGTATTTTTCTCACCTGTGACTCGGCCATGGCAATCGTTTATGCGTCAAAAAGGGTACTCCTGGGCTGGCTCGCTTGCGGTAGCCTCCTCAGATGTTGCGTGCATGTATGAAGCGCATATTTTGCCTTTTCCAAATTCTTAGCTTTTTCTTTTAGTGCATTCACTGCCATGTTGAAACTTCCTCATGCTGTTATGGTTATACCAAGGTAGGCTCATCGTTATAGGGGCCCAGTTCTGACAGTACTTTTCTACTGTGTGTGTAATCAACAACATTTATCAAACTTCAGGCCCCTTAATTCACTCATCTATCACACTGGTCGTGCGGCATGATTATAATTAAAACCTCTCATCAGTCAGACTGCCCCTGAATTAGTACTCTAATTGAACAAGTAGCAGCACTACGTAGAGTGATGACTTCTCCTTTTCTTCTGAACACAGTCATAGACTTTCCCTCATAAATTATTCCCTCCGAAAGGCCTCCCTGAAGTTGAGGAAAAAGCAACGATGCTTGTTTGATGGATATGTAATCAATTGCATTTTGGGGGGAAAAAAGGGAGAGCTCGTTGTGAGTTAATAGGTGTCAAGCTATGCAAGGCTTATTTGGATCCAAATCCCATTTTCTGACACCTTCTACAAAAAAAAATCAAGCAGATTAATCAAGAATGAAAATAATCATTTGTTGCAGCCTTAGTGCAGGAAAGATAAAAACAGGGATGGGTGTCATTATTTCATCCATACTACTCATCGATGTCCTGCTTTTACCAGCTTAAGCTGATCTCAGCTTGTACACAAGTCTCTCGTCTTCATATGTAGGAGGCAAAAACAGCATCTCAAAATCTGTGTCGCATGGCGGCTGCGTAATTGACGCGTCCTTTCTTTCTACACAGAGTTTGCCTTCCATAATGGCCATTTCATTTCATTATAAATGTAATTCATATTTATTTTAGACAGAGAAAGGTTAAGAAATGTGTGGTAATTTGTAAATAATAGTAATAATCCACAATTAAAACTCTGTACTATATTCATTCATGGAGCTCTGCAAGTCACTGCATGTTCCAAAACACTGTCCTGCACATATTTCAGAATAAAAGCCCTGTGTTAACAAATGAAGGAATTTTGTCCACAGAAAGAAAATGCTTGAGGGCTTTATTTTTAAATGAAAGCAGGAAGTGTTGATTTAAACCCCGCACTTTATTCATTCATGGAGCTCTGCAAGTCACTGCATGTTCTACAGCACTGTCCGGCACATATTTCAGAATAAAAGCATTGTTAACAAATGAAGGAATTCTGTCCACAGAAAAAAAAATGCTTGAGGGCTTTTCTTTTGAAATGAAAGCAGGAAGTATTAATTTAAAAATAAGTCTTTACTTTTTTTCATCTCCATAACATTTTCTACAGATATAGACATCGAAACTGTAGTAATGTTGCTGGTATGATGTCAATATGCAGTCAATAGATCACTTTCACTGTCTGTTGTTGCTGTGAACTGCCCAAGGCTCGCGTCAAAAATAGGCAAGACCTCAAATCTCTAGGATAGACGCAGCTGACCAATAGACAGATGATTTTGTGTGTGACTGCTCTAACCTGTTAACACGGACGCAGAAATAAAAAAAACTACAGGTAACGCAGCCGCCACTCGCTCCTGACGTTTCCAGTGTGACCGAGGCTTTAGGAGATATTTTTATTATCTGGAAAGGAAGGTTCATAAAATGAACCGGTGAACCAGTAGGTGTGATGTTATATACTGATAAAACATATAACTTTTGAAAAAATAATCTTAAAGGTCAGCTTGCTAGATTTGTTGGTTAAGTTGAGTAAGTGGATCTTGAGTTGACATTTACATTCAGAGTGCAGTACACAGTCTGAGAAACTACCATCTTCCTCTCACAAAGGGGTTGATAAAAGGCCAAAATCTGCACCAACTAATAAAACAGCTTATGTATTATTAGGACACTCTAAAAACAATAACCGCAGCAGTAGTTAAGTATCAGCTGCAACCTTCTGTGATTGACAGACAGAGTGAGATTTACGCTGTGAGAGATGATCAAATATTCCAGTAATGTGAATATAAAGCAGGGAGAGGTTGAGGAGGATGCTGCAACAGCGGAACCTCTGAGTTTTGATTTCATTGATGGCCATTTAGAAATGGAAACACAAGTGCAAACTTCCTTTTTTGAGAAATGTTGAATATCCATACAGTTGTCCCATCTCTGTAATCCCACCTTCTCAACTTTCATGTCAGGAAAACAGTATTTATCCTCTTAGCTCACTGAAAAAAGGCACAGATCAAGAGCATAGAGGTGCTCTCTTTCCGGCTTGTATAAAGAGCGAGGAGAGGGGGGGAAACAATAGCAACATACAACACATATAAACAGGCGTAATAGGGTCACAGGAGATACAGTATGGGAGAGACAGGAGAGAGTGATAGATGAGGTTCATGTTCTAGTAGGAGATGAAACAGCCGCTGAGAGTCAGATGAAGTGTGGTGAGTCAAAAGAGCCATGGAGTGCGTTACTACTGGAGTGCGACCACCTCACGGTACCGCCAGCTTGTGAGCTGTGATCTGTTTTTAAAGTCACGCGCCTTGTCGGAGGTCTGCGCTCTCCGAGTGCCATTCTAGTTAATATTATATTCCATTTCTGCCAATAGATCCCCCTAAATGTTACACGCTGTTCCTTTAACATGCAAAAGGTGATGCAAGATGACACATCTAGCATCGCCGTACAAGTCAAAAACACTGAGTGTTCGCAACCTAGGGGGACTAAATATAGGAATGGACAAAGGTCAAGCTCACAGTTACAACTCTGCTCTGACACCCTGTCCATCAGTCCTCCATTTATCTTAATTGGATGAGGTTATTATTCTCCAGATGGGTATGAGCCCACAGTATAACTTCCCCAGAATCCCACCCATGGAATCTGAGCCCACAGTTTTTCTCCATTTTTGTGTTCAGGACTTTTTTGGGCAGCCTGAAATCATTGTACTTACTTACCACAGCCTGTGGTGTACTGGCCATCTGACATACCGGGACAAAGCCATCAAAAAGTTTTTAACGGGGAGTTCGGCCCCGTCTGTCTCTCTCTGGCCCTCCATATGTTCCTGTCATTCGGGGTGAGCATAAAAATCATGGATGTATTAAGAGAACTGAATACAGCGTTGGAGGTGGGGCCCCGGTCAGTCCGATGAAAGTTACTCAGTGGCTGCATGAACCTGCACCTGGAAAAGTACCCGGATCTTGGGCTACATGGAACATGCGCAGTAGCGTCCGCTTGGTCACACGACTCCGTCGCGGTATCCCAACGTCACGCCGTCGTCACTGCTTGCGCTCCAGCCTCGGTCTGGGTCTCATTCACATGAACGGAGGAAGGGAAATAACTCTAGATTCGGCTATTAGTGCGTTTTACAACTTTTAGGACCTAATGATTTAAATAAGGACTATTAGAGTGTTCGTACTGGGAAGTTGATTCACCTCAAAATAAATTATTCGCTGAGTTACAGACGTCTCTTTCCCAATGTAAGTCTATGGGAAAAAGTATTTTTGGGCCCAATGGCATCACGTGACGGACACGAAAGTTGTAGTACCGCCGTTTGACCACTACGAAAGTCGGGATCGACGACCGGCGCTCTTCCTGGGAGGGGGGGGCTTGATAAAAATGTCCTGTGTGTGTGTGTTCCAGGACTTGGCTCGCTGGCCAATCACAGCCAAGTAAGTTAATTTGTGCTCACGACATAGGCTCCACCGTAGCCTACTGCGTTGCTCTACTGTTGCAGCCGTAAAGCGGTGGATACATTGTTACGAACGAATCGTTTCCCTATCAGAATTTGATCAATTCGGTCTGACAACATTTGGAAAGTCTGGAAGAAGACGACGCACGATTGAATTATTTTATCACCATTCAAGTTAGCATGAACCGGAAGTTAGCCGGCTCGGCCAGAAGCCTCCGATGCGCATGCTGCAAAAGCATAAAAGCAATAAATATCTAATCAACCCTCATCCGCGATTGGGCGTGGTTTCAGAGCCTTCAGCGGACTAACATTTTATTTACTTGGCAATATTTTTAATCATTCAAATTAGGCTGGGTGGTTAAAGCTGAAGTAGGCGAGATTGGAGCAAAAATAATTTAAAAAAGCTATTTTTATGAAACGGTCGCTATATCGTGACAGTAGTACATGAAACAGGTAACCTGAAAAAAATCATGTTCTTCTGTGTCCTCCAGTGTCTTCCGGTGCTCCTAACGGCATCTGCAAGATTTCACAGACCGGAGGAAAACAAGCAGTCGGAGCAGATCTGAGGTCTGCTGTCCAGCTGCCGTCTATGAGAGCCGGCTGTCAATCACTCGCAAACTTCGACCAAACGGTCAAACGAGGCAGCGCTGATCAAATATGAATCAATATTATGTTACGTTAATGCCTATTTCTCTCCTCAGATGTTTTCAGAATCATCTTGTAGTGATATAGTGTAGTTTAGCTGTAAAATGAGAAAGTTTGTGACGCCGCCGCCATTGTGAAATCTGTTGAAGGAACGCCAAGTTCTGGTCACATGACCGGAGCACAGCCAATAGGAACGCTTTCTCGATGAAATGACCTGTGATTGGTCAAAGTCTCCCGTCACAGGCTAGATTTTCTAAAGCCTGAAAACAGAGCCATGAGGAGGTACAGAAGTGTAGTTTTCTCTCAGAACACTTGAATTACAATATGCTGAAAGGTTATTATGGAATTTTTGCCCAATGATGCCGATGCCAAAAACATACTGACTACTGCCACTTTAATAACACATTTTTCTGTGGTGTGACAAACTCTGAACACATATTTATTTTTGCTTTACCCGGACTTTAACATCTCCTATGTTGTTATGTATGTTGCTATATTCAAGCACCTTTGTGTAATTACAGAAAGGGCCACCTTTGACTTTATTCGATTAATATGCAGATAAGATCCTATTCTAGAGCCAAATGAGAGACTGAAGGGCAGAATGTGCAGGTCATAGGCTGGAGTGGGCGGAGAGGTGAAATGAAAGGGAAACCTCTGAACGAGGGCGTGTGTTTTGAGCTGAACAGTCGAGCAGACGGCTTTGTGCTGGTTCGATGCCGGTCCTCTTGTCTGCCAGCTGGTTGAGCGTGTGGCGTGTGTCCCTCACACTTACAGTGGGACTGCAGTGCAGAGTGTGTTTATGTACATGAGCGCATGCATGCAGCTTATGATTGCAGCCTGCAGCTATTTTCTAAAACACAATGGTGCAGGAGCAGTAATTATTTTTAGTCTTGAATTGCTAATATACTTTTAATTGCTTGCCATTTCCCAAGGAAGGTTTTTTTTTTTTTTTTTTATCTCTCCCGACGTGATGCCAGAAAAGCGTTAATCATTTGGCCAAGGTTGAAAATGCCAAGAGGATTTTACAGTGAAGTGTTCCACTGCACTGTGCAAAATACAAGTGACCAACCTTAATGAGGTCCTCAATGATGTAAATCCATCATCACCGTCACAGACTGAGAAGAAATGTGGCTTCTGTTATGCTGTCTAGTAATGTTAAAATACCGTTTTCCTCTTTATTAAAGCTGCTTATCTGAAAATCCTCCAGATATCCATATAGTCTTTACAATGTCATTCAAATGAAGTGGACTTCTGAAGCTAATATTTGTGGATTCTCAGTCAAAGCATCTGTCGATCCATCCAACAGGTAACCTATAAATCAAAGCAATCCATCAAAGCTAGAGCACATCTCATCATGTGACGATATCTGCACATGTCGGCAGGTAAGTAACAACAGACAGCAGTAAATAAATGCCAAAGATATGTTTGAGACCATTTAGGAATCATGTCATTAATGTTGTGTCTTATAGATTTCTGTTGTGTTTTCTGCTGTGTCACTGTACGCTGAAAAAAAAAAAACCTCAATATCAGTCAATATGACTGATCGGATTATCAAACTCTTAAATATTGATATCAGGATTGGCCTCTAAAATCAATTATCAATCATAAGTTTCAGAAGAAGTCTGATGTGTGTGACGTGATGTGGGGCGACTGTGGCTCAGATGTAAAGCGGATCGCCCACCAATCGGAAGGTCGGCAGTTCGATCCCCGGCTCCTCCAGTCCACATGATGAAGTGGACTTGAGCAAGATACTTAATATTGATATCAGGATTGGCCTCCAATATATACATATATATATATATATACAGTATATAGAGGAAAATGAGCAAAAAAAACAACAACTGAAAATCAACTAAATAAATATAAAATAAATGAATAAACCACAAAATTGGAATTATAAAATTTCATATTTAAAAGTCAGTGCTTGTGTTTAGACGTCTTTGGTCACAAGCCCAAAATTTGAACCTGAGGAACTACACCTAAATTACTTTGAAATCACAACTCAGGACAAGAAGAGAAAGAGGGACAAAACTAGACATCGCCTGCTGCAGGGGCATCCTCAAGTCCAGCACATTGGAGATGAAACCACTGGACCCTGCAGTTTTCATTTTCACATGCCACCATGTCACCTTTCTCTTCAGGTCCACGACACAGACACCATATTGTTTTCTCTTTCTTTGCCTTTTACCTCTGTTACTGACATTCCTTACATTGTTTTGCTGTATTTCTCTTAGAGACAAAGTTTCGTCGCTCACTGATTCTCAAGAGACTGTTTGACTTAACGGCCACAGGTGTCGATGTTATCAAGCAATTTCTGATTCTTACATAGAGTCCCTTTAAATATTCTGTTTTTCTTGATAATTATCTATCTGTCTATATATAAACATATTGTGATAACATTTTTGGCAATATCGTCCAGCCCATCTACACCTCTATTTTTTTAAGTCTATTTGTTTACATCTTGGCAAATGTGCGCCATAAAATGTCATGGTGCATAAGCCATTTCTGTTCACATGGTTGTAGAGACAATAATCACTGGGTTACTGTTGACACTGAAAAAAAACCCAACACAAAGCACACACAAAACTGAATATTCAGTCAATCAGATCAGTCCCGGTCAGACACTGATTCTGTCTGACGTACGTACAATTCAGCATGAACATAACATAACAGCACTAGTCTGTTCCTCCACCCAGTACCTGTCCAATAACGTCCTCACATCCAGGCAGCCGCTCTGTGCTGGAGGAGTTTGTTCGGGAGAGTGTGTGTGTGTGTGTGTGTGTGTGCTACCTGGTCATGTCTTCAGATGGGAAACAGCATCCTGCCACTGCGCCCATCTATCAGGTCCAAATGAGATGTCAGGGGTCAACTGCGACGCAGAGCATCGCATCGCCCCTTCTTCCACAAGCTGCCTATTTGTCACCACAAATGAGGAAAACAGCGTTCTCTGGGGGTCCTTGACACAGACACACACACACACACACACAGACTCACAAACACACATTAATTAGGCTGCCCACACATGGCTGAGCGTCTGCCGTGAAGGCTGAGACACACACACACACACACACACACACACACACACACACACACACACACACACACTTAGCTCTTTAGCTGGGATGTGAAGAAGACAGAACACACATTATTTGTTTGTTTGTTTTTAACTCCCAGCTCTCCCAGCTCCACGTGTTTCTGAGTCATGTCGGCATTAGGGTGTGATGGTATTAGCTTGTATTTGGCCATTGTTTCGTTCATGACCATACTCATACAAAATGCGCTTAAAGTGTAAAAATGATGCTGCTTCCTGATGAGGCTCCGCTGAGCAAGCCAGCCTCACACCAGCATGATGAGGTCTAGCATTATCCGCCTTATTCCTAGTCCCACAACACCTCGCGCTAGTGAGTGCTGTTAAGCAACACTTCTTCGGATGTTTCAAATTAAACGTCTGCCAAAAATGAGAGCCGCTGGAAGGCTTCTAATGTGAAACAACTGCAGGAACAGCAATAAAAAAAAGAAGCAAAATTGGTGAATGAAAATAGTTTTTCTGTTAAAAAAGAGCGAGAGCAGCAAAGTGGTGGGTATGACATGACTCCGTTCTTGTACTGATGGAATTAGTGCGTGACAATCCATATGACAAAAAATAATACACAACCTCCTCTCCAGGCCTAAACAGATAGAGCCAGAGCAACACAACCTCCTCTCCATGCCTAAACAGATAGAGCCAGAGCAACACGACCTCCTCTCCATGACAAACAGATAGAGCCAGAGCAGCACAACCTCCTCTCCAGGCCTAAACAAATAGAGCAAGAGCAACACAACCTTCTCTCCACACCTAGACAGATAGAGCCAGAGCTCTACTATAATATACTGGAAAAACAAAGTTCGGAAACTTGTGTTTGGTGGATTATTTCTCTGTTGTTACAATGCTAATGGTCATTGTATTTTACATGGTTGGAAAGCCTGTTTATTTACCTTCACAATGATGTTCAACTTGTAAGGATCATGCATTTGTGGGATGAGCAGCACAGCTGATTATGTGGGTAGCGCCCAAGAAAAATTTGCCAAAATGCTCTGCCAATGGTAAACAGTGTATTCTCATAAGGCTGCCAAGAAGCCTGCAATGACTGCCCTTCACCGTCAGGCCCGTTTGCGCTGGTGTCGACAACACAGACAATGGAACCTGAACATGTGGGGGAATATCATGTTCAGTGATGAGTCCAGGTTCTGTCTGCGAAAGTTGGATGGCAGGGTCAAAGTATGGAGACGACGTGGAGAACGCTATGCTGATTGTTGCACCGATGGAGTAAGAGCTTTTGGTGGGGGCAGTGTCATGGTGTGGGGCGGCATCTCCCTCACTGGCAAAACAAGGCTTGTCATCATTGAAGGCCATCTCAATGCAGTGAAATATCGGGATGAGATTCTGCAGCCAGTGGCGATCCCATATCTCCACAATCTGGGACCTACCTTCATCCTCCAAGATGACAACGCTCGCCCCCACAGAGCCAGGGTTATCACAAACTACCTCCACAATGTGGGAGTAGAGAGAATGGAACGGCATGCCAAGAGTCCACACCTCAACCCAATTCAACACTTGTGGGATCAGCTTGGGCGTGCTGTACGTGTTAGAGTGACCAACACAACCACGCTGGCTGACCTGCAACGAATCCTGGTTGAGGAGTGGAACGTCATCCCACAGCAACGTGTGACCAGGTTGGTGACCAGCATGAGGAGGAGGTGCCAGGCTGTTGTGGCTGCGTATGGATCTTCTACCTCTACTGAGGTTCCTGACGGTGGATTAAATGAATAAAGTATAAAATTTTCAATATGTCTTGTTTGTTCCTTGTTACTGATAGAGAGTTCAATCATCCAATCCACCAAACAACTCAAAACAAGAATCAACACCAACAGGAGAATACACTGTTTACCATTGGCAGAGCATTTTGGCAAATTTTTCTTGGGCGCTACCCACATAATCAGCTGTGCTGCTCATCCCACAAATTCATGATCCTTACAAGTTGGACATTATTGTGAAGGTAAATAAACAGGCTTTCCAACGATGTAAAATACAATGACCATTAGCATTGGAACAACAGAGAAATAATCGACCAAACACAAGTTTCCGAACTTTGTTTTTCCAGTTTATGTGTTTGTCTTGCAGGATGAGAGCATCAGGCAGTTCTTGGAGGAGGGCACAGTCTAGTCTCACGATTAAAGACGACAGTGGCAGCTGCAGTGTGGACCAGACGAGAGGAGGAGCTGATGTATATGACTCCCATAATCTATTTGGTGTGTAAGAAAATAAGATATTATGTTGTGCGATACTGTATAAATTCTCCAAAACACTGTATTGATATTTAATTACCCTCTGACGGCCCGCCGTCGGGCCTATGTCATACTAGCTTGTCGGCGGAGGAGGCTACACAACACTCCAAAGTTGCCCTAAATTTTGGCGAAGAAAAACTGGCATGCCGATTTTCACAGGGGTCCCTTGGCCTCTCACCTCAAGATATGTGAATGAAAATGGGTTCTACAAGTACCCACGAGTCTCCCCTTTACAGACATGCCCACTTTATGCTAATCACATGCAGTTTGGGGCAGAAATTAGGCCGTTTTTTTGCATGCAGTATAAATGTGTTGTTTTTTACCTATTCTAAAATGGTTTCTTTCTGGTGTGTTCTTTATACTATAACAGTTTTCCTAAAATTGAATTAAAAAAAAATAATTGTATCGCCACATTCTTGCCAATACACAGCCCTATAATCTGTTGAATACAGAATAAAGGTGAAATGACCAAGGCCCAGCAGATGGAACTGGACCTTGAGGAGACAGCTGGTGACCGTGATGCAGCTCATCTGATGAAGACAGTACAGCTGCAGTAGCAACGCTGGTAAAACTATAGACATCCTGTTTTTTTCCCCACCTCATTTCGAGAAAAAAAATTACCTTGTTTACATCTACCCTGATAGTCTTATTTTTTTTTTTCATTCGCAGAGGAGGCCAAAGCTCTCTTGAGTTACATTTATTTCCCGTTCTAAAATATAAATATAAATATATAAAATAGAGAAAATATAAATAAGAAACATATATAACAGCAGTGCAAATAAAAATGCTGAAAAATAGGATCTATGCAAATGATATAACTGCAGGCATTTATAAAAATGCAAGAATAGTGTAAAATCAGAATATTAGTTTAAATGTTCTCTATAAATAAATGCAGTGTTAATGCCGGAGTAAACCAGATTATTGCACAGCTGAATGAATGCACACAATTATTGCACTGTTGAGTCAGTATTGCACAGTTGAAGATATAATTAATTATGCGGTTATAGCTCCTGATAGGGGTAAAAACTAAACAATATATGTTGTATGTATATATTTACTGTAGACTGGACAAGGGTATATTTGATCCTAAATGCAATCTATTTACTTTATGTCGGTGGCATCTGTATGACAATGAAGTAGAATAAATTAAATGTCAGTTTGAGTAGATTACAGGTAAATGTTTGTAGTCGCGCGGAACTGACATCGGATCGTGTTCCATAACGAACACAAAATGGTGTTGCACGGCGTCAGTGAGGGCGGCTGGTTGAGTCTGCATCGATGCCGGCTCGCTGTTGGAGGGTTTTATAACCCACATCCACTCCCCAGTGATTGGTTTGGAATGGCACTTAACATGGCGGACCCTCCACGCGAATGCACAAACGGAGTGGAAGTGGGTAGGGAGAGGGTGTATGGGGTGGTTTGGAATTGGGCCGTAGTCATAGTAAGCCACTGAGTGCACATGCACATACATTATGTGCAACACGCGAGTGCTGCAGTACAAAATGACTCAGAGTTCAGTCACCCAGTTTAGCACCAATTGCTAAACGGTTGCCACAACAGTGTCAGCGAGGCTCACGTTTGGTCTTTAGTGCACAGCAGTCAAGACATCTAAAACAGTCAGCTGGTCAGTTTGCAACTCTGTGGCGGCGTCATGGAGTAGTCCTGTGATGATGCACTTTGGTTGACCAGCCTCAAAAGTATGCAAGTAAATAAAGTAAAACAACTGAAGAACTGAGTAAACACCGAACAAAGTCAACTACTGTTCGGTCTGCAAGTCAATATTGGAGAGCAGTATCGGTAATCGATCGGTTACTTTGTGTGTTATTGTGTGACTTTGGTGTTTTAAAGGGTTAGTTCGGATTCCATAAGGTCTCACATACACACAAACACACACACACACACACACACACACACACACACACACACATATCCGGAACACTGCGGTGTAGAGACTTACTTTAACTTGCAGCTGCTTCGTCACCATCGTAGCTTTCTAATGAGGCATCGCACGGGTGCGATCGTATTCCTTTCAGACAGTTTGTAATCCAGCTTGGAACAATAGTGTTTTTTCCAAGAGACTTCATAAAAGTAATAATTCCAACAATGAAAGTCTTCTGTGAGTATTTATTCATTTATCTGTGTTAAAAGGAGTTGTGGTTGTTGTTAGCCGTTAGCTAAGATTTTAGCCCGTGATCCAGTAGGTCGGGTCTGCTGAGGAAACAGAGGCCGTGCTGCTGTGTGAGTAACAGCGTCAGAACTCAGAGGCAGTGCGCAGTGGAATAAAACGCCATTCACTTCATCCTAGTGTCAGTAGATCCATGCTGTTTTAGTAGCAACTGAAATAACCAGTGGAACATCGTGAGTGTAATAATAACTAGAATGGCACTCGGAGAGCGCAGACCTCCGCCAAGGCGCGTGACTTTAAAAACAGATCACAGCTCTCAGCTGGTGGTACCGTGAGGTGGTCGGCTAGTTATTAACCCGCTGCGTTTCCGTGTAACGTATCTGCGGATGCCTCTCATTCAGCAGCCTTGTTATGTCTGTATAATGTTACACTACGTTGTCTCTCATCCCGTCATCTACCGTTTTTTTGTTTGTCACTGTGGACGGACAGCAGCTCCCGCACCTCAATGTCTCACCACACATCCACACATGTATCTCTCTGCTTTCAGAAGGAGGAAGGAGGTGGGGTCACGCGTCATCAGTTACACTGCGCATGTGTTATACCCTGTGGTCTTAATGCTCAGGCTGATCGGAATCCGTAAAAAAAATTCCTGAATCTGGATCATGATCCAGATCGCCACCAAAATCGAATGGATTGTTCATTGTGCCACACCCCACCCCTCCAAAAAATGTCATTCAAATCCAACATGAACTTTTGGACTAATCCTGCTAACAGACAGACAGACAAACCAACGCCGGTGACCTCCTTTTATTACCTCCTTCCAAGGCCAAAGGCCAATGAATAATGCTCAAATAATGTCTAGATTATCATTTGTGCACTTGGATATGTAAGGCAAGGCAGGGCGCACTGTGCGATCCATGGATACATGACGTTTTTACACACTTATTTATCTGCTTGACATGCAAAGGAACAGGAAGAGCGAAGGAAAAAAGAAAAAAAAAAAGACCGCTGTGCAGTGGACGGCACAGGGAGAGACACTTTGGAGAGGTGACCGCTGCTGCTGCACGCACGGGAACAGCTGTTGATTTTGAGACTTTTTTTATTTTATTTTTGCTTCTTTAAAAACGGACATCAAGGCGTGGATACAGCACACAAGAAGCCCTGCACTTATTCTGGAAAGTGAAGACGTAGGAGAATCTGGAGAAGAAGAAGAAGAAGAAGAGGTGGCTTATCAAGAGGGAATTGATCCAGCCGATAATTTGGAAGCGGCTTCCATTTATGTTCAGTATATTTTAAATCAAAATCAAAATCTATACATGTATATTATATATATTTGTACATTTGGTCTTCATTTGGGCAGAGAGAGTGTTTTATGGTTTTATTCAAGGTATCGGATAATATTCTAAAACACTGTGGCTATCAAGCAATCTCATATGTCCTCATATACTGTGTGAGATGTGAACCACTCATTCCGACCAGTCTAGACATATTTGAGTAACTTGTCGGAAAATTGAGAAACGAGCTCTTTCTGAATCAATTAGTGTCCAGTCGTATCCGATGGTTTAAAGTTATATGTGAAGTGTCAAGGGATGAAAACATGTTAATCTCTTGGGCAACACAGCAGGAAGCTGGCAGATTGGACCTGTCGAGCACCGAGAGCGTTTCTAATAACTACTGAAATCCACATTGGATATTTGTGAATTGGTTGACATTAGGGATGCTCATTTTGAACATTTTTCTTAACTGATAACTGACCTTCGTTAACCGATTATTAACTAATAACTGACAAGATTTGTGCCTCGCATGCAGCGGTGTACCAGCTGGGACGGGAGTCCCCAGTTCACCGTCCGGGAGCGTTAACTTATCAGCTACGATGCTGCGTGTAGTGTCGCGGACATGCAGCCACTTTCCCAGTAAAAGTCTCCACCGCACATTTAGTTTAGTTTAGCAGGTTGTCAGCTGTGTGTCTGCCCGGCGTAACTTTAGCGAGTGTCCAACAAACAGTGTGTGCATTTGTGCTACGTTAGCAGCTCTAGCATTGCCGGAGGCTTCGTGCTCGCCGCCGCACACGTAGTCTGAGTAACTTTAGCGAGTTTCCATCAGACCGTGTGTGTGTGTTGGCGGTGAGTGTGAGGTTGTTGGTGGCTGTTAAAGTGGACCAGCTTTTCTCCTTAAAGAGACGTGCCGCTCCTCTGAGCCGCTCAGCTTCTGAATGAATTATTAACAATTCTTTTAACCGTTTTAACCGATAGCGGTAATCGGTTAAAATGCTTAATGTCGGTTGATGGGTTAAATTTGGACATCCCCAGTAGACATTACGAAACAGGGAGTGGGATTCCCAAACCTCCGAAGAGAAGCTTGACACTTATACTCAAGAGGTCTGTACATACTGTGTGTGTGTGTAAGTGTGTTTAAGTATGCATGGTACTGTATAAAGTCTAGGTGTATCACGCAGATGAAGCAGAACCCCAGAACTAAATGGATGTGTCTGCTTGAAGAGGGCTCACTTATTTACTGGGTGGATTTCAAGGTGTCAGCCTTCAGGCTAGCTGAGTAAGAGTCTTAGGGAGATCAGGCACTCAAACGCAAACACACACACACGCACACACACACACAGCCCCGTATTATAAGTGGTCTCTGCTGGCAGAGACACTGAGCTTCTGTTTGTAACACAGCAGAGCCCTTTGATGTGCAGTGCCATTTTGAATGCTGCTATTCTTTTCCCTGTTCTCTCTTTCTCTGCACACACACACGGAGAGCCAGTTGAGGGAGACGTCCAAGTTATCTAATGTGTTCAGTGCATGTTGGGCTGCCAGACGCCATCTGGACAGAGTCCGTTCCTAACCAAAGACCAGCCAGGATGCAACATCAAACGGCATGTAAAACCCTCTTACTGGATGCCCAGCTTAATTTGTGTGTGTGTGTGTGTGTGTGCGTGTGTGCGTGTGTGTAGAAAACATATGTGCTGAGATTTGCCAGTCACACTCGGTAGTTCATTCAGAATGACAGAAAAATGTGTTGGAAGTTAAAAAATAAGTCGACCTAGTGGCAGGTATACCTGGGTCGAGCCATGCAACACTTTTCACAGTAAAAGCAGGATTTCTGTCCATTTGTGATGTCACAAATATACAATATTTAGACCCTTTACGCAGTTTTAAACATAAACATTCTAAATGTGTCCCAGTTTATTCCTGGTTGCAGTGTATGTGAATGTCATCAGTTGACAGGAAGTACACATGGATCCAAGCTGTTGCCTAGCAACACAATCCTGTTGCAATTCCGTTAAAATGCACTAAAACGGAGCGTTTAAGACAGCGGGTAAATATAGGCATATTCAGGCCGACAGTATGACGCAAATAAAGGATTTTTTTTAACATTACAGCATGTAAACATGTTCTAGTAGAAACACAAAATACAAGTATGAACCTGAAAATGAGTACGATATGGGACCTTTAAAAAAAATTAAATACTATCAAACAATATTTACGCCACCACTGCAGACTTTATGTCCAGATTAAAATGTGCACTTGACAACACATACACATCAAGTCAATTTTTGCAAAGAGCTTTCATCAACCACCTATTCCAAAGCCCGTCATGTCCAAAAACACATCCAGCTACTCATAGTTCCATTCCCGGTTCCTGATGTGCATTTTTCCATTCTTTCCATGTTGAAGCTCTTACTTAGAGTGATTGAGGGTACTGTGCAATTTTTATTGGGCTCCAATGGCCCCCTCATGCCAAACAACCTGCATGGGAATGAGGAATGCACCAAAAGCTGCACCTGAGCATCCGGCAATTCTGGGGTGAGATAGAGCCACTTTTACAAGATGAAACAGGCGGAGGTTTCATAATGCACTATTTTTTTTTTCCCAGCCTCCTTTTCTCAGGAAGACTAATGTTCCCTTTCAAACGCATTAGCATTTTGATAAGCCCAGCTGAAGACCTCTCTCCCTCTCCCTTCTCCCTCTCCTGCCAGAGCGATAAGGAGGTGCAGTCCGGCTTTATGACAGCATGGAGTAATTGGAACGCAGCATGGGAGAAGTCAGCGTTTAGAGAGGAGGGAGGGAGGGAGGGAGGGAGGGAGGGAAAGAGAAAAAAGCTCTTTCAGGTGGATAAAGTTTGCTGATTCAGTAAGTAAGGAAATGAAGAGTGAATGAAAGAGTGACACAGACTATGTATGACACTGTGGCGAAAGAGTGGCAGAGTGAGAGAGAGGGATGTATATAAAAAGGGCAGCTGATTCAGTCACTTGCTGATATAAGGAGTTCACTGGCGGTGGCTGTCAAGCGCCTCAGGCTCAGTTCGCCTGCGGAGAGCTTTCTGCCCATTGAAGGTAGCTCTGCACTAATTATGTAAAGATGCGTGAAAGGCGAGCATCAGCGCTAGCTTTTTTTTCCTCTGGTGTCAGGTCTTGATGCGTATAATCCCGACAGCACGACCTATGTTACTTCCTTTTGCTAAGCTTTTCTGCATGCACTGCAAGTGGTCATGGGAGCACAGACTGACACCTGGCCCGGCAGCACAGGTCAGTAACCTTTGTACAACTGGAACGTCAGGACGTTCCCATCCATCGGATGGAAGTACTGATCATCATCATGTTGATTACTGTTTAATGAGTTATTCACCTCTGTTCCTAGTAAACTCACAAGCTATAGGTTGGCCAAAGGCCTAAGGTCAAAGGCCTAGCAAGGAGGTTATGTTTTCACCGGCATTGGTTTGTTTGTTTGTTTGTTTGTCCGTTAGCAGGATTACTTCAAAAGTTTGCGATAGATTTGAATGAAATTTTGGAGGGGTGGGGTGTGCCACAATAAACAATCCATTAGATTTTGGTGGCGATCCGGATCATGATCCGGATTCAGGAATTTTTTTAAGGATTCCGATCAGCCAGAACATTAAAGGTCCCATATCATGCTTATTTTCAGGTTCATACTTGTATTTTGTGTTTCTACTAGAACATGTTTACATGCTGTAATGTTAAAAAAAAACTTTATTTTTCTCATACTGTCTGCCTGAATACACCTGTATTTACCCTCTGTCTGAAACGCTCCATTTTAGTGCATTTCAACGGAATTGCATGGAATTGCGTTGCTAGGCAACAGTTTGGGTTCATGTTTACGTCCTGTCAGCTTATGTTATTTACATACACTGCAACAGGAAATAAACCAGGGCACATTTAGAATATTCACAATCCAAACGGCTGGTTTCAAACGCACAACTTCTGAATATGGGCTGTGTGTATTTCTCCATATATTGAGCGTTTTGATAGTTAAACAGTATTTATATAGCACTTAAGCCTGCTTTATAATATAAAAGACATGAATTTTTACAATATGGGACCTTTAAGACCTCTGGGTATAACACAGGCACAGTGTAACTGATGACGCGTTGATGACGCATGACCCCACCTCTTTCCTTCAGAGAGAGGGACAGAGAGAGAGCGGGGGTGGGGGGGGGGGTGAAATTACATTTGAGTTAGACCAAAGCACACTTGGTGATTATTGGAAAGAGTAACGACGACAGTTTAGGTGAGTTTTATTTTGTTTCAATCGTACTCGGGCACCTTGGCGGAGGTCTGCGCTCTCCGAGTGCCATTCTAGTTGGTTATTGTAATCATTCCTCCGCTTCGTGCGTCCCTTCCTAATGTGAATACGATGGACTGCATACATACTCTACCAATGCTTTCTAGCGTGTCCTGGTGGCGTGGAGGTTTAAGGCGTCAATCACAAAAACAAATCACATAATATTTATATATTTGCAGTATTATTATTATCATGTCATGGGTGTCTGTGGTGACATTCCTGGAAAATTACAGTTTTTCTCCACATTATACAAACTAAAAAAAATGTAATTATGCACACAATTCTGAAAACTTGAAGAGTACAGAACAAGATGTTTTTTAAAAACATTTAAGGAGAGAAATAGGCATTACAGTTACAGAATCTTGAGTAAGTTTTGATCAGCGCTGACTAGTTGACAGTTTGATCGGGGTTTGCGAGTTTCGCGAGCAGTTGAAAGCTGCTCAGAGACTCCATCAACACTCAACATAACGTCATCTAGGCATGAATACGGCAGCGACGTTGTTGTAAACGGATCAAAATTGTGCTGAAATAACTACATAATGATGCTGATTAGTAAAAAGTCGGAATTCGTGCTTTGTCCGCAAGACGACAAGCAAACAACTTTTAAAATGCTTGTTTTCTGAATGGAGTTCGGATCGATCAGTGCCAGGCTATGCTAACATCCTAGCTGCTCCATTAACACTCCATATAGGAATAAATACGGCAGCGGGAATATCTCAACGTTGATAAACTTTCGCGACGTATGTATATATTGAACACCACTTATATGATGAATGCTTTGATACACATGCTTTAATAAAAACCTGAAATACTTTTAACCTTGCATACTGTATGTCATGCTAATACCTTTTCACCTTGTATACAATGTATAATATACTGACTAGTAAATGATACCATTTACTATTAATGAATGTAGTTTGCTTCATTATAAGTTGTCTTTCAATCAAATATTAAGATATAAGTGGAAAAAACTGTTTACAAATCATAATAGACACGACCTCTGTCTATTTGTGTAACAATTTAGCCACAAATTCACATACTGACCATATACGGTCCAGCCTTATACTGAAATATGTCAGGGAGGAAGATCTCCTCAATGTTGAGACCAATCGAAGCTAGAAAACTGACTGCACGTGATAAAGCTTTATGTAAGTATACTTATTTGAGAGTTGTAAAAACTTTGTGTGCATGTGTGGAAAAATAAAAACACTACATCCTCACTACCTGTGAGATAATCTGAATTGTACATTTTTAGTTTTTTTGCAAAATATGGATTGAAAAAGCTTTGTAATGTCAAAACATGATAGCAGGCCTAATTGCTATTTTGTGTCTTAAATCCAGCTGAAAATGATACCAGCGGGATTCCTGACCCGCCTCCCTGAGCTGAGCCTGAAAGCCCTACAGCCACACACAGAAGAATGATGAAAAGTGTAATGCCATGCAGAGACCATTCATCCTCAAGTATTTGTGAGAAAATGTCTTGGATGAATTTGGAAAAATGTTATATTTTCTAATCATTACTCCCCTCAAACCCCACTTTTGATATTTATGAGGGGAGATCAGTGCTTCAGTTCAACATGGGGCCCTTTGATAAATACAACTGTGGGGTGCCGGTGATATATTGTGGTCAGGGGTCAGGCTCTTTTTTGTGTGCTACTAACTAGGGGTGGGCGATACATCGAATATAGTCGATGTATCGCGGCTTGTCCCACGCGCGTTGTATAAAATGACTATATCGCCAACATCGACTACAAATTGTCATGTGATGTATTTAAGCCATCCACGCCGGCATGAGACTCGCTTTGGCATTTCAAACTAGTTGGTTAAAGTGAATACTGTTGGATACTGTTTGGTTAAATTTAACTTGTGATTAAAATTGTTCCAACAGAAACCACTAATGAATATAAGCAAGAAAGTTTTAATGCAGACATTTACTGCAGGGACTACAAGAATCATCATATTGGTGTGATTGAATGCATCAAAAGGTGAAATCGAGCATTTATGAAATGCTTAGAGGATATTTGAAAATATTATATATTATTTTTTGGCCATATCGCCCAGCCCTACTAAGTCAGTAAGAAAGTACTGCTTCCCCAACTATTAAAAACCTATCTTGGTAGCAGGTAGATCCTTGCTTTTACTTTGAATTCCTCTGAAATATTTCCACTCTACCCATAAGCCAGGTGTATGCATCAAACCAGTCGCACAATAAACCGTTTAAAGCAATGCTAGCCAACTGAGACCTGCCAGCGATGGTGAACCGGTCGGCTGGCATTGGCTTTGGCTGGCTGGGTCGTTCGTTATCACTGGCGGGCCCCGGCTGGCTGACACCACCCGGCTCCAACCGGCCGAGCCACCCGCCACAACCCGGGCACCCGCCAGCTGACGTAGTCACCCAGAGCCATTCCGAATGACTCGGAGTGACCATGTTGGCCGGCCGGCTGGAGCTGGGCGGTGTTGGCTAGCTCGGACCCCACCGGTGATAGTGAATGACTATGTTAGCTAGCTAGCTAATTTATGTGCTAATTAAAGTTGGCTAACTTAATTGAGGTCTGTTCAACAAGACAGTGACAGCTTGTACTTTTCTTGTGGTCGTCAGGCAGCAGCATCCAAGAAACATGAGAAATCAGGCGTATTTATTATTATCGTTTATTATATATTTGTTTATTCAGTTAAGACACACTCACTGCCGTGTAAAATACACCATTATACGTTGTTTTGGAAAGAAAACAAACAAACGTTGCACCAAATAAAGTTAAAGATTGATTGCGTAATTTTTTTTAATGATATCGCGATAATATTATCATGATATTTTTTGCCATGATAATCGGATTGGGGAAAAATTTATATCGTGACAGCCCTAATCAGATGCTGATCTTCCCGGATGTCTGATGCTGCCTTTGAACCATTTCAAGATGTTCCTGATGGTTGATGAAACGTGTCTGCCATCTGAGGTTGAGGTTGATCAACTTCCAAGCGCACCATGTATCGTTGCGTGTGATATGAGTCTTATTTATTTTTTTAATGACATTTTTGAGTTTTTAAATTTGTCTGATCATTTTGGCTGTGTGGATGCATATGGCATACATTTTGGCACGAGTGTGAGGGTTTTTTAAATTTTTGTTTATATGTTTGCAACCTTCTACTGCCTGAACATCAGCTATCCAGCAGAACTGGGAGCAACTCTTGAGTTCTTGCACAGGTAAGACTTAAAGTGTAATTATTCTAAGTCATTCCATCTTCAAACAAAGAGTGGTGGTTTGGACAGACGTCCATTTCAATCTGCTCTGTCCACAGTCGTGCACTCCACACTGCAGAAGAGTTAGTTTAGCTCTGAGAATATCTAGTGAATGTACAGTGGACGTTTGTGCAGAAATAACTGCTGCAGCTCCTCCAGACCAACAGAGGTTTCCCATGTCTTGTGAAGTGACGAGGCTCCGCAGAGAGTAACGTTATCGTCTCCGACCAAAACTCCGGTGTCTCCACTGTTCCCTCCGGCCGCGGTCGGGAGGCTGAAGCAGGAAAACACAGTATTAGCATTGATTCATGGAGAGACCTTCGTCTGGTCAGCTAACATTACTGCCAAGCAGGTGAAATATAGAGTGATATTGTGGTTTTAGCTGACGTGTGTCGCCTCACTGTTTTGACCGATGCTCGTTCATGTTTATGTAGAGTGAGCAAAGCGCGAGCCCGACTCTGAATTTCGTTGACTTAACGGCCACAGGTGTTGCTGTTAACAAGCATCTCTGATTCTCAGTCCCTTTAACTACTTTTTTTTTACACTTTTTTTTTTACAGTGTATCTCATTCTTAGAATGTAGATCCCTTCACCTTACTGTGTAAGGGAGCTGACAAACCATAAGAAGTTTTATAAAACAAGTAATAACCTGCCAGTATAGTATAGTATACACCGGCAGTTCGCCAAGCATGCACTGACCCATTTGCAGTGAGTTAGCTGAATATTTCCCGTTTACATCTGAAGATGACACAACATGACTGATGTGACCTTTGGTCCGGGGCTGTGATGTGTCATCTCCCCAGCTCATGGCTTCATCACCGTGAGTGGATTAAGGTCAGCTCAGCTCTGCTGTCAGCTGAAGTTTGCCACAGTGTGAGGAGGGAGCATGCTCGTCACATGTTAACTCCCCTCACCAGATCAATTGTTCTGTCGAAACACCTTGACAGATTACCAGGATGTTACTCTGATAGACTTGCAAAGTCCATGAAGTGTGATTTTTCTCATTTAATGGGATATGCAGATTGAAAATGTGCCACCTCTGTGCTTCAGAGTAAAGCAAAGCTCCTTTGAGTTCACACACACAGGTTAACCAAGGCCTGGATGTGACCTTGCATAAGTCGATCCACAAACAGTTAAGACAGTGGTGGATCGCTCCAAGTGTATTAGTGCCATGAGAGCATGACGGCAGCATCCGGTCTCTGCCGGGGCCGGAGCGGTCAGGTTCCGTGTGAATGAGAGGGTGGAGCTTAGCATGCTGGCTAAATACCAGCACCTGGGTTTTTCTTCTACGGTGCTGAAGTGCTGCGAGAAACGTCTGAGTTAGATTTCTAAGGTGAGGTAACACACTTAAAGATTTCTCATGCAGCCAGAAGACAGGTAAGATTACCTGTATTTCCTTCAATTGTCAGGGGAATTTTAAGCAAACTTTTGAAATGTCGCAAAAAATAAATGCAAATTAGGCCTGTTTCCATCAACTTTTGTTGTTTGGAGTGAATAAACTAGGCTACGGTGTACTTAGGCTACGCATGGCTGTAATCTAAACAGTTGTTACATGTGTTTTTTGGGGTTGTTACGGCCGTATTTATGTGTATTTATGTTGTTAGTAAACTGTATAGGTTAAATGGTGCGGCTAAAGTAATGGAGAGTAAGAGCTCTCGGTTTTTCTGAGGATCTACGTTAATATTTGCTGTTTCCATTGGCTGGCCTTCGATGACGGCACCGCTGCAGATTGGCTGAGAACGGCAGGTTGGCCTATTTAGCTTCCGGGAAAACACAGCTGATTCGAGGTCGATGGTTGTCGGGTGTTTTTGCTTCGATCTTCCTCGTAAAACCAATCTTTTCATCAGCATTTGTAGCATGTACTTGTGAACTGTGTGTAGGAAGTAGTAGAGTGGTAACCACGTGTAGTGTTGTGTATTGTGCTGTAGCTCTCGTGCTAGCCATAGTCTTTTTCCTGTGTGGGCTTTGTGTAAACATTTGTAGCTTTGGTTTAAGTAGTATCTTTGTAAATAAATTTATATCGGACTTTAACATCTTGTTGTATTGACCTCGGCGTCTAACACAAGTTGTCTACATTATCTTTGTAAATATATCGGACTTTGATCTTGAAGCTGTAGGGGTGAACCGCCAGTTGATTTAATTTGTTTTCTCCTGTTTTAAGTTAAGGAGTTTAGGGTTAAGTCCATGTAATTTTGTTTGTCTCTTTTGTTACAGGGCTTAGTTAGAACTTGTTTGATAAGTGGTTTTGTTTGTTATTTTAGCCTTTGATTCACAGCGCTTCCTTTGCTTTGTATTTGTAAATAGATATTTAATTATGGTGTGCAACAATGAACATGAATTGTTGCAATTCATTCGCCGTTTCACCTTGTATTTAAGTTGCGCTTCCACACCCCTAGACTGGGGCTTAACAGGTGTGACGAGACAAGACGGGTTTCCACCAGCCAGTGTATTGGTTATCTGGTCTGTGTCTGACTTTTTTTACGAGAAAGTTTCCACATGTTGTGCCCTCTCAAAGCAAAACAGCTGTTCGCTCCGCATCGGCTCCCACCAAGACCCCAGGAAGAGTGCCAGGCTTTGAACTACATTTAACATAGTGGCCAAACGGCGGTACTACAACTTCCGTGTCCGTCACGTAATGCCATTGGGCCCAAAAAGTATTTTTCCCATAGACTTACATTGGGAAAGAAACGTCTGTAACTCAAACTTTTTTTTTTAGATAAACAAACTAAAAATAGTCCTTATTTAAATCATTAGTTCTTAAAAGTTGTAAAATGCACTAATAGCTGAATCCAGAGTTATATCCCTTCCTCCGTTCATTTGAATGAGACCCAAACCGAGGCTAGAGCGAGGGCTTGGAGGCGGAAACTCTACTGCGCCTGCTCTATGACACTCTAGGATGTCTTGCTGACACCTGCCACCTCAGTTTGTATAAGCACGTCACCACTGCAGTGAATCAAAACAAGACCGTCCAGGTAAGCATGGAACACTAATCACAGTTCATCATGTTCAAGATGAAAATGGCTGAGCCAATCAGATTTCAACAAAAACGGGGATCAGTGCGCTCTGTCCTGTCTGCGGCTGCGAGGACCAGGCTAGCCCATGCCGGGGTTGTACATTTAAACTTAATAAAGATCTTTATTAAAAAAAAGACTGGCCATCGGGAACCTTGGGAATTTTTCCAATGGGCCGGTCTTGTGAGGGCCACTCTTTTTTTTGTCTGCCCTGCTTTCTGTACTCAAACTCAACAAACTCTGACATCACCGGCACTCCTCTCTCCATATTCACTCACGTTTCCACCGTTGTCTTCTGGCGACACGTCACATGACACAATAACAAACAGGGCGACAGAATTTATCTACAGCTGCAAATTATACATATTTTTCCATTACATTGTGTGAACAATTACCTCATCGTTATATGGTAAGTTTCTTCTGCTTCTCCAAGGCCTCTAGTTTTGTGTTCTGCTAGTGTCCTTGTCACTACTTGTAGCATGAGGCGGTACCTGCAGCCCAATCAGGTTGCACAGGTAGTCCAGCTGTGTCTCCCAGCACAGTCTCAAGAGCACGGAGGAGATACCGGGAGACCGTCCGTTACACGAGGAGGGCTGGACGGGGCCGTAGAAGGGCTTCAACCCAGCAGCAGGACCGGTATCTGCTCCTTTGTTCGAGGAAGACTGCCAGAGCCCTACAAAATGACCTCCAGCAGGCTACTGGTTTGCATGTTTCTTGCCAGGTCTGCCAGGTTCTGAGGGCCCAACGTCCTCTAGTGGGACCTGCGCTCACAGTCAAGCACCGTGCAGCTCGACTGGCATTCGCCAGAGAACACCAGAATTGGCAGGTCCGCCATTCGCGCCCCGTTCACTTTACGGATAAGAGCTGGTTCACACTGAGCACATGTGACATATAAACTGGAAAAACAAATTTGGAAACTTGTGTTTGGTGGATTATTTCTCTGTTGTTACAATGCTAATGGTCATTGTATTTTACATCGTTGGAAAGCCTGTTTATTTACCTTCGCAATGATGTCCAACTTGTAAGGATCATGCATTTGTGGGATGAGCAGCACAGCTGATTATGTGGGTAGCGCCCAAGAAAAATTTGCCAAAATGCTCTAAACAGTGTATTCTCATAAGGCTACCAGGAAGCCTGCAATGACTACCCTTCACCGTCAGGCCCGTTTGCGCTGGTGTCGACAACACAGACAATGGAACCTGAACATGTGGGGGAATGTCATGTTCAGTGATGAGTCCAGGTTCTGTCTGCGGAAGTTGGACGGCAGGGTCAAAGTATGGAGACGACGTGGAGAACGCTATGCTGATTTTAGCACCAATGGAGTAACAGCTTTTGGTGGGGGCTGTGTCATGGTGTGGGGCGGCATCTTCCTCACTGGCAAAACAAGGCTTGTCATCATTGAAGGCCATCTCAATGCAGTGAGATATCAGGACGAGATTCTGCAGCCAGTGGCGATCCCATATCTCCACAATCTGGCACCTAACTTCATCCTCCAAGATGACAACGCTCGTCCCCACAGAGCCAGAGTTATCACAGACTACCTCCACAATGTGGGAGTAGAGAGAATGGAACGGCCTGCCAAGAGTCCAGACCTCAACCCAATTCAACACTTGTGGGATCAGGTTGGGTGTGCTGTACGTGTTAGAGTGACTAACACAACCTCGTTGGCTGACCTGCAACGAATCCTGGTTGAGGAATGGAACGCCATCCCACAGCAACGTGTGACCAGGTTGGTGACCAGCATGAGGAGGAGGTGCCAGGCTGTTGTGGCTGCGTATGGATCTTCCACCGCTACGGAGGCTCCTGACGGTGTATTAAATGAATAAAGTGTAAAATAGCCAATATGTCTTGTTTGTTCCTTGTTACTGATAGAGAGTTCAATCATCCAATCCACCAAACAACTCAAAACAAGAGTCAACAGGAGAATACACTGTTTACCATTGACGGAGCATTTTGGCAAATTTTTCTTGGGCGCTACCCACATAATCAGCTGTGCTGCTCATCCCACAAATGCATGATCCTTACAAGTTGGACATCATTGCGAAGGTAAATAAACAGGCTTTCCAATGATGTAAAATACAATGCCAATTAGCATCGTAACAACAGAGAAATAATCGAACAAACACAAGTTTCCAAACTTTGTTTTTCCAGTATAAATACTATGTATACATATATAAATAATGAATTAAAAAAAACAAAGCATTTGAATACTGATTTCTGAGCATTCGGGTCAGCACTATGGAATTGTTTCACCGTTTTCTGACATTTTACAATAAAAGTGTAAAATGTGCAGTCCTATAGTGCAGACTTTTCCCAATCATTCAATATACATTATACATTTATGTAGCTTCTTGATGTGGCTTGACAAGATTTATTGACTCTGCAGCTTTAACAACTACAGTGATGCATTCGTGCCTCGACAAGAACAAAAGTAAAATAACAACTGCCTCATGAATATTTACACGCGCTAAGAAAATGACCCCAAAATGACAGAAAATCACTGTCAGATGTGCAGATAGACTATGATGATGGCTGCTGTTAGATGCTGCTTTTTCAGCACCGTGAAGCCCATGACGATTAGTCTAATGCCTGTTTATCACTGCAAACCGTGTCTGGATTCAAAAGCTCAGATCTGAGAGCAAATCCATCATCGCATGAAAGGCTGCTCCACCTCTGCTGGAGATGCTGATACCAACACACAGCTCGCTCGCTCTCACTCTCACAAACACACACACATTCTTGTTAGCATTCTCTTCTGTATCCCACCTACTGACATTGCTATTGATTACAGTCGGGGACCTTAATGAACCTGCACAATAAGCAACCACCATAAATGCACAATTCTTCCCCAACCCCAGGGTAGAGACTGTCTGGCCCTGTGGGACAATGTCAGAGCCTTATCAGGCTGGAGAATGACATTATACAAGGTTTGGCACATTATACAAGTGTTGCATATGCCAACATAGGAACAATACAAGACCATCAGGTCTGTGCGGAAAGATAAATACAAAGACATACGCCCTGCAGCAAACATGGTAAAGGCTATTTGTCACAAAGTCTAAAACCAATTTATCCCATTGTTTCCCCCGCCCATGTCAATTAAGCCCTGCTCAGGTAAATTAAACCCTGCCCAGGCCGATTAAGACCCGTCCAGGCAGATTAAGACACGCCGGGGTAGATTAAGACCCGCCCAGGTAGATTAAGACCCGCCGGGGTAGATTAAGACCTGCCCATGTAGATTAAGACCGGCCCAGGTAGATTAAGACCTGCCCAGGTAGATTAAGACCCGCCCGGATAGATTAAGACCCACCCAGGTAGATTAAGACCTGCCCGGGTAGATTAACACCCGCCCAGGTAGATTAAGACCTGACCGGGTAGATTAAGACCCGCCCGGATAGATTAAGACCTGCCCGGGTAGATTAAGACCCGCCCAGGTAGATTAAGACCCGCCCATGTAGATTAAGACCGGCCCAAGTAGATTAAGACCCGCCCATGTAGATTAAGACCCGCCCAGGTAGATTAATACCCACCCAGGCTGATTAAGACCTGCCCAGTAAGATTAAGACCGGCCCAGGCCGATTAAGACCCGTCCAGGCAGATTAAGACACGCCGGGGTAGATTAAGACCCGCCCAGGTAGATTAAGACCCACCCGGATAGATTAAGACCCACCCGGATAGATTAAGACCCGCCCGGGTAGATTAAGACCCGCCCGGATAGATTAAGACCTGCCCGGGTAGATTAAGACCCGCCCAGGTAGATTAAGATCCTCCCGAGTAGATTAAGACCGGCCCAGGTAGATTAAGACCCGCCCAGGCAGATTAAGACCCGCCCGGATAGATTAAGACCCACCCGGATAGATTAAGACCCGCCCGGGTAGATTAAGACCCGCCCGGATAGATTAAGACCTGCCCGGGTAGATTAAGACCCGCCCAGGTAGATTAAGATCCTCCCGAGTAGATTAAGACCCGCCAAGGCAGATTAAGACCTGCCCAGGCAGATTAAGACATGCCCAGTTAGATTAAGACCGGCCCATGTAGATTAAGACCCGTCCATGTAGATTAAGACCGGCCTAGGTAGATTAAGACCCGCCTAGGTAGATTAAGACCTGCCCAGGCAGATTAAGACCCGCCCATGGAAGATTAAGACTGGCCCATGTAGATTAAGACCTACCCAGGTAGAGTAAGACCCGCCCAGGCAGAGTAAGACCCTCCCAGGTAGATTAAGATCCGCACAGGCAGATTAAGACCCTCCTGGTTAGATTAAGACCCGCCTAGGTAGATTAAGACCCGCCCAGGTAGATTAAGACCCATCCAGATGGATTAAAACCCTCCCGGTTAGATTAAGACCCACCTATATAGATTAAGACCCACCTAGGTAGATTAAGACCCTCCCAGGTAGATTAAGACCCTCCCGGGTAGTTTAAGACCCTCCCAGGTAGATTAAGACCCGCCCAGGTATATTAAGACCCGCCTAGGTAGATTAAGACCTGCCCAGTTAGATTAAGACCCTCCCAGGTAGATTAAGACCCACCCAGGTAGATTAAGACCCTCCCAGGTAGATTAAGACCTGCTCGGTTAGATTAAGACCCACCTGGGTAGATTAAGACCCGTCCAGGCAGATTAAGACCCGCCCGGGTAGATTAAGAACGGCCCAGGTAGATTAAGACCCACCCGGGTAGATTAAGACCAGCCCGGTTAGATTAGTGACCGTTTTATAAAAATAACTTTTTTTAATCATATTTGTTCCAATCTCGCCTTCTTCAGCTTTAAGACCCAGGTGAACCAGAATTCCCCTGCCCTACTTTGCAAGTAAAAAGTTAGTTAAATTAAGATAGGGGGGGTTGACTATTCTCCATATGCTTCAGTGGTCGTCAGTAGAAGATTTTGAGACAACTCACTGGTGTGCTTTGTAGAAAAGGGGAATGCCAGGTGTGGTGTCAGTACTACATGGTTACCTAGAGTTTGTTTTTTGTCTGCGTTCAGCTGAACAGCATGTAACAAAGGTCTTCATCTTCTGGGCTCAGCTGCTGATGTTTCTGCCCGTGTGTTCCTCTGTGGCAGCAGCAGGCACATTTTAATCACTTGCTGGCAGACAAAAAAAAAGGGGATTGGAAAATATCTGCAGCTTCCTGAGAGATGGAGGAAGGGGGAGAAGCCAAATTTGGGCTGAAAGGAGGGAGAGACTGTGTGTTCTTGTTGACTCTGCAGCAACAGATATTAATAATGAGAGATGAAACACATCATTCACCTTGTAGAGTGAGGAGTGGGCATTTAATTTATTGCCTCTGCCAAACACAATGGCATGTGAGAAAAGGCTTCCTGTAGAGGTAACACCTTTGACACAACATTGTAAGGGCTGGTGGAGATTAGAGTACAAACAACAGAATGGGACCAGATCTGGGTAGAATCAGACCATAATATATCCTAATGATAATAATAATGATCAGAATACATTCTCATTACTGACTTTTTTTTTTTTGGTAACTAGAATTGCCTTCACCAACCGGTCAAGTAGCAGTTTACATCCATGTCTTTCCAAAATGTCATCACTTCATCATTTTATCCTGTTAGAAATTGTCATAATTAGCATATGAAATAGGGGCGCTAATTTTGAAATTTTTTCTTAACCAATAATCGACCCTAACCGATTATTAACCGTTAACTGACAAGATTTTTGCGTACCAGCTGCAGTGTATGAGCACAACAGACAACTGAGTCTCCAGTTCACCCGTCCGAGTGCGTTAACTTAGCAGCCATGGTGCTGCGTTCACTGTCTCCAGTTCACCCGTCCGGGAGCGTTAACGTAGTAGCCACGGTGCTGCATTCACTGTCTCCAGTTCACCCGTCCGGGAGCGTTAATCAGTTAAAATGCTTACTGTCAGTTAACGGTTAAACAGTTAATTATTAACATCCCTAATATGAATTCTTGAGTTATGGTCAGAAATGTGCTTTGTGAGGTCCACAAAATCCACCAAAGACCACCAAATTCTAATCAGTTCATCCTTGAATCCAAGTGGATGTTTGTGCCAAATTTGAAGAAATTCCCTCCAGGCGTTCCTGAGATATTGTGTTCACGAGAATGGGACGGACCTGAGGTCACAGTGACCTTTGACCACCAATCCCTCTGTCCTTGAGTCTAAGTGGACATTTGTGCCAAATTTGAAGAAATTCCCTCCAGGCGTTCCTGAGATATCACGTTCAAATCTAGCACGCACAGCAATGTAAGCTTGTGTGGTCACTGAAATATGGCTAAAAGGGTGTTTTTGGTGGGATCATATTTAGGTGATTTTAAAATTCTTTCTCTGAATGCGGAGAAGACATTTGACTGCCTGGAGTGGCACTTGCTGTGTATTGCGCCGGAAATAATTTCTTAGCAATGGTTCAACTATTGCATACCGACTAGTGCTGACCGATAAAACGTATTTTCATCATCATCGCGATATGAACATGCACGATAAATACATCGCAAGCGACTGCCTGAGCTGCGATGAATAAGAAAAATCATTTTATTTAGCGATGAGTAAGGGATAATGTACAGCGAGCCGGTCATTCTTGTGAAAAAAATCCCCGGCAAGGCGATGCTGCAACGCAACGGAAGGGTCTCTCATCGCCTTGAAAGGGATTCTTTCACAACAATGACCCGCTAACTGTACATTATCCTGTTTATTACACGGCTACTTACTGAAGAAATCAATATTTTGACAGAAAAACGGCCCGCCAGAGTCTGACATCAGAGCTGCGCCCATAGCAACGGTCTGTTATACATAGCAACGGCCTGTTAAAGAGAAATTACAGACCGCAAAACACCGTGATTGACCAATCGGAATCGAGTATTCAACGCAGCCATCTAATGAAACCCGGTATTAAACGGGCCGCGGGGCTAAAAACTGTAGTATTTATTATCAGAAAGAAGCCTCTCCCTGCTCTGTGTCAAACCTGTGGAGGAGCTCTCAACACACACACACACACAAACACACACACATTCACGCAGCGAACAGCTGATCAGATTCAGTATGTTGTCATATGATTTATTTTATTAGCATTTCAGATTGTTTCCAGTGAGATATTAATGAGTTCATATGGTGACTTTGCTGTTGTAAACATTACTGTTGCTGCTCTAGAAAACAACTTTTAGCCCAGTTATATTTGAAATATTCAATTATAATCAGGTTCTGAATTTAAAGACAACCAGGCTGACATAAGTAAAGCTAATATGCACAATTGTTTACTTATCGCAAGTCATATCGTCATTGCAATATTGAATGATATCACACGTCACAGATTTGCCTCATATCGTGCAGGGCTAATACCAACCCAACAGCTACGGTGTTAACATTTGAACATTTTCAAACCTGTGGCCCAGGCCGTCCGGCAATCGGCCAATCATGACCCTATTATTGTGGGGGGGGGGGACAAACATAGACCAAAATGTGAAGGTGGACTGGGACACCCAAACTTCCAATGGTACTATTGCACATTCGTGCTGCATCCTCTTTCCAAAAGGTTGGATTCCACCTCCTCTGTATGCTGTCGCTCTATAGATTGTTCTCCGTCATAGACTACGAGACCTAATCTATTCCAACATTCCTCCTAAACATTCTAAAACTAAATTTGGCTCCATCATTACGGAATTTCTTTCTTTTTTTTTAAACTCACAAATGTATCTTGCAAAAATACACCCGAATGGTACTAGGGATGGGTTAAGATTTTCGAATATTCAAATAGTCGTTAATTAATAAATAATCTAAAAATGTATGCGACTATCGTCTATATTTAGGCCTATATATATTCCTTTGTTTTTTTGCCGGCACCGGTGAAACATGTGAGTGGCACATTCAGTTCTGCCTTCTCCCGCATGAGGGCAGTATAGCGCTGTGAGATGGGCTGGATGCATAAAAAAAAACAACAACAAAAAAAGCATAAAGACGTGGAAAATAAACAACATGCAGAGACTAATACAGCCGTCGAAAAATTCTGTGTGGAACTACTTCAACAAAATAAACAGAAATTAGGTACAGTGCAAACTCGACTATGCACAGTTATTTAAGAGCGAGGCGCCCGGCGGAAGGAGCGGACCCAGGCCCGTCGACAAATCAACAATCCATGGGTGGCTTTATCACCGAACGAAGCAAGTTCGATGCTAGCAGACGTGCAGAGCTAACAACGGCCCCTCATCTCAAAGATGATAGCTAAAGACATGCTTCCAAGCAGCTTTGTCGAAGGCGAGGGTTTTCGAGGTTTGTAATTACTTGGTGAATGCGCGTGGTTGATGGCATCACCGGGAGACTATCTTGAATGCTCTTTGTGGCTTCAACGTTACACTAACTGATGTAGAACAGTTTTACTGAGGTCTGTGCATCTGCCAATGTGCTGAAGAAGAGCTCAGCATTGGGGATGTCTTTCCCGTGGCTGAGGAGCCTGTCCGTAGTCCTTTTGAGGAGGCCTCCAATTCCATCTGGAGCACCCTTGCCGTGGCTCGCCTCAAATAAAAGTTCCAGGTGCAGTTTTGTAGTCTTGTAGTTTTTTTGAAAAATCTACATGAATTAAGCATTCATGATCTGTCATGCTCCTCCTTAGTTCCCTGTAGTAGGTGAATTGCCGTTTTATGTTAAAAAGGTGTCTTTTGAAGATATATTGTGATATATATATATGTTCAGATCAGTTAAGTTTTTTTTTTATTTATTGTTCACTGAGAGAACAAGAACGCCCTGATCACAGTCACACAGTTACACATTCACACCTGGAAGGCCACTGAGCATCTCCACTGGAGCGGTTGGGGTTAGGTGCCTTGCTCAAGGACACCTCAGTGTGGATAATGAAGGAGGGGCAAGCGCTGGTTTTCCCTTTCCCCACCCAGATTTTTCCTGCCGGTCCAGGGGATTGAACCGGAGACCTCCCGGTCTCAAGCTCGCTTCTCTAACCTGTAGGCCACCACTGCCAAATTAATCCCTTCTCATGCAAATCATTTTTTTAGGCAATTCCTATGTAATTACTAAGTAATTTGGCACTTGTTATGTAATTACTATGCCATTTCTGTGTAATAACAATAGTCCACGAATGGCTTTTTTTTTTTATCAACAACACTCAATATAAGCATAAACTATGACAATAAACTGCCAACATTGTCAACCGTGTTAACCCCTGTCAACTGTGTTACAGTTGATGGGTAACCCAGTTGACATTTCGGCCATTTTAGGGCCTTGTGCTAACTGCAGACTGTGGACCTGTCACCACATGACCTCGATCAACTCGTGTTTTTATACACTTTCTCTGCATATTTGTTAATATAACATCTAAAGCAAGTTCACAAGAACATGTTGATAACACAGTTGATGATCACTTAACCCACTCAATGTGCACATAATAATATTGATGAAATATTGAAGGAGGAGGAGTAGAAACTTACCACACTGTCTTCAAATCTCCCTCTCTGAAGGAAGCGACATCACGTGATGTTGGACATGTGACTTTTGGAGCAAACCATTGCTGATTTATAGGGGCTTTTTCAACGGGTAACACAGTTGACAGAGATTTCTCGGACACACACAAAGTGGATGATTTAATGTACATGAATGAGCCAAATAGTTTTTAAAACACCTTTCTCGTATTTTAATGATTATTTTGAACAAATAATTATGAAAATTATATTCAAAAACATGTATTTTAGTGTTAATCTGAAGAGCAAAACCTGACATTTAGCAAATCAGACAGCACACAAACAGCAAATCCCAGTGAAGAATATGCATTTTCTGCAAAATAAATGATGGGACCTGTTGACTTTTTTGTATTAAATGAAAGATAAAAATGTGCCCCAATATAAAATTGATCATTGCTTGAAATGAATATTTAGTACAATTGATAAATACAGCCCATGGACATGACATGTACCCCGAATTATAGAATGACTCAGCTGACAACCTCCTAAACTAAACTAAATTACTGGGAAAGTGGCTACATGTCCGCGACACTACACGCAGCACCGTGGCTGCTAAGTTAACGCTCCCGGACGGGTGAACTGGGGACGCAGTCGTCTGTTGTGCTCATACACTGCAGCTGGCGTACCGCTGCATGAAATTAGCATCCATGGTCACGATTCAATTTCATTTTCAATTGAAACATTTTTTTTTTTTTCAGCACCGACGGCTATGCCATTGTTAGTTATGGGGTGGCTGCGTGCACAAGAACGTGATGTTTCCGTACGAATACAAAGATTGTTACAGCCTACCTCCTACCTTAAAAAGACCGACATGTATATTTTAATTATTGTATATAATTAAAAGTAAATGTGACCCGCTCTTTCAAAATGAATCGGAAGTCGCGGTAGCACGTTCTTGGGAAAACACGTTTTTACATGAAAAAGTGGATTTTGGTCTGTTTTCGTTTTGTATTCGTTTCTAAATAAATAAACTCTCAGCTTTAATAAAATGTAAAAAAAATCAATGTAAAATTGAGATTATAAGTATACGGGACTCAGTTCTTTGTTGACAAGGAAGATAGCTAGCTTGCCAAAATGAATTCACAAGAGGAAAACCTCGCCAAACTTTTAAATTCAATTCCCATTAGAGTTTTTAAGTCTGACCCGACGGAGACACACACGTGTCTGATTATAGTCCATTTGAATGAGGACAGCGCTAAAGAGTTTGAGATCGCCCGAGAGTACAAGTGTAGCTGCAAACTTTACAAGAGCGCCGCTAGCAACTAAAGCTTTACACCGGAGGAGATGGTTAGAAGACGCGACCAAATCAATGAAATTACTAATGGTAAATTCTAATAGTTATTGTTTTTTTCTGTTTGTTTTAAAGACATTTAAAAATCACTAGTACAGGTTAAGATGCATTATTAGCAGCTAATAACGATTGTGTGTAGTCTAGCTAGGTGTCTCTGTCTGTCTCAGGTGTCTGTCTCCTAGAAATTATTATTATTTAAATAGCAAAACAAATAGCTGAACATATAGTTAAATTATAGGTTGTAAATTCATCTGATATCACATGATGAATAGGCTATGTTTCTGAATATAGGGCTGTATTGATGTGGAAATGATCAGACTTCGGTCAACAATGATTCGACATGATTTAGCCGGCCTAAAATCTTTGAGACAACTTGTTTTTTCACTTTATGCTTTATGTCCTTTTGTAGATGATCAGCTCCCCACATGACCGATGTCAAAAGATACAGTGAGCTCCAGGAGAAGCCAGCAAAAAGAGCCCAAGCACCAGAGGACGGCCTACTTCCTCGATGGACAGCAAATATGCCGGGAAACCTTCCAAGTTTTCTGCATGCGTGAGTTAACTAAAATATACTCTACAACAGGCCGATTCAAATGGCGGCTCCGCGAGCCACATGCGGTCCAGAGAAAAAAAGGAGAAAAACATATTTCACGAGCCTACAGAAAGTCCTACAGTAGTACAGATCGTGAATGCAACACAATGAAGAACTGCTGTTAAGTTGTTAAGTTGCTTCTTATGATCTATTTATATTCCATATGGATTATGTAGTTGTATTTATTATTGTAATGTATTTTTATTTACCTGACATTACACATTTTTCTATATTTTTCCCATGATATCTCAGGACATTCTTTGATTTTATTTTTCGCTGATATTTTCCTATGATATATATTGGTATATTTCTTGTTGACATTTTTCTATGATAGCTTATTTTTCCACATATCTATTTTTCTACGTATCTTTCTTGTTACCTTAACACATTTTTCTACTATATTTCCTATGATATCATTATACATTTTTTATGATTTTTATGAAGTATTTAAACTGGCATTACGTCTTGTTGGATCACGCTGATGACGGCTTATAGGTGAAATGCGTTCTTTTACGTTTGATTGCCCGGAATAAAACAAAAAAGACTCTTTTCAAAAAAGAATCTGTGAGTGCCGGTGATTTGTTTCTTCAGTATTCTACAATCTAACATGTCTTTCTCAACCCAGAAATGTAAAATTGACAATGAAAACTGTCTGTTTAACCTTGCCAAATTTTAACGCCAAACCGATGTGTTTAATTTGCAGCGAGTGCGTTGCAGTACAAAAAGATAACAATGTGCGGAGACACCACATTGAGACACACCAGACTTTCCGCACAAACTTTCCCGAAGGGATCTCAGGAGAGGGCTGCAAAAGTACAGAGTTTGATTGCATCTTACAACCGGAGCTGTGCTACTATGGTGCGGTCATACACAGCCCAAGAGAGAGAGCTACAGCAGCTTCCCTTCGTGTTTCCTGAATCTTGGCAAAGAAGAAAAGGCCATTTACAGACTCTGAAACCGTGGAAGACTGCATGCTGGACGTCGTGAATGAGGTTATAAATATCGACAAAATAAAAACGAGTGTGACCTCTGCTATTAAAAACGTACCAGTCTCAGACACTCAAACATTTGCAGGGTTGAAATTCTTGGTCCACATGTGTTTGAAACGCTGTTAGAAGACCAGAAGAAAGCTGATGTCATGTCTATAGTGCTAGATTAGTCTACAGATAAAACTGATACCACACAATTGTGCATATACAGTATATCCGTTTTTTGACGGCAAATGCTTCCGAGAGGAACTGCTCGTCTTGCTGCCGTTAGAACACACAACTGGCGAGATAGTCTTTGAAAAATGTCTGCTTTTTTCAAAGACAATGGTCTGGATATGAAGCGTGTGTGCATGCTTGTGACAGATGGGGTTCCATCAACGGCAGGAAAAGTGAGTGGTTTGGCAGCACGTTGGTCCGCTGTTGCACATCAGATACACTGCATGGTGCATCAGACGGTGTTGTGCACAAAACTAAGCGGAGAGCTCAAAACGACAATGGACTACAAATAATTTTATTCGCTCCACATCAAGCCTCCAATACCGCATGCTGCTGTCAGAAATGTCTGCTGAGCACCACGATCTGCTTTTGCCGATGACAATAACTTGTTTTTTATGCACTTTGAGTTGTGCCCAGGTCAGATATGACCAAAAATGTTTTGTTTTTTTTATTTCAAAAGTGCAATAAAGTATTGCTACTACCTCAGATTCTGTTAAGTTCAGTTAGCTTTTTTGATTTTTGATTTTTTAACACACTTTTTGATGTGCCTGTGTCAGATGTGAACAATTTTTTAAGGGAAACACTGATTAAACATTACTTGTTTTTCAATACATTCATTTGTGTCTGGCCCAGCTAAATTTCTTGGTTTGAAAATCTGGCCCAACTGAATTTGTAATAGAGTAGCCCTGCTCTACACTAGGGATGCACCGATACCAGTATCGGGTATCGGGTCCGATACTGTGCTCATGTACTCGTACTCACAAAACGGCTCCGATACAACGGCACCACCACCTGGCTGTTAACGAGGGTCTTTTGGCACAGAGAAGCACTCGTATCGGTACTCGGTATCGACGAGTACCCAAATGTAAGTACTTGTACTCGGTCTGAAAAAAGGGGCATCTCTACTCTACACTTAGCACTTTTTTAAAACTGTATGCATATGATATACTTAATCTAATTAGCATAATGTTTATTTGTTCCAGAATATCTCAAAACAAGTTCACAAACCTTCTAAAATTGTACAACATGGATTGGCACCAGGGGTGAAAAGGTCTGGTGGACGTGTTTTGAGCAGAAGGATGCTGACTGTTCAGGACCTCCCAACGAGTCAAGCAGTTCATCACAAACTTTGCTGATGTCCACGCCATGCCACTCCCTGGTGCGCATCCCTGGTTTCAAAAGGTCTCACATCCAGGTGCTCCCCACAACAGAGACCATGACATCAGTGTGGCGGAGATACAAAAGTCAGATGTGTGACCAAGGTATGTATTGTATTTCTTTCACATTAGAATATCTAATGTTTTTAATCAATTCAAGATGAAAAGTACTCTATTCTAGTATTCCTCTCCCACCTTAAACATTGGTGTAGGCCTACGTGCTGCTGGCAAAAGCTGTGAAGGCAGTTGACCCCTTAACATTGTCATTGGGAAACCCATGACAGACTTCTGCTGGGTCTACCAGAAAAATAACAACGCCATCTACCGCAGCTCCAACCTTCCGTACTGTGTGAAAGTCTGCAAAGTTAAGGAAGCAGGAACAACACCTTTACGTTGTCAGCATGGAGCGTCAGGCATACCAGGACATTAGGTTACCAGCTGCAAAGCAACAGCTGGTATGCTGGGTGTCAAGCTTGGGCCAAATCCAACCCGGCTAATGACACCAGAAGCAGAGGTGGACACCTATATGAGAGAAAATCCCCCCCTTGTTGGATACTAATCCTCTTGAATGGTGGAAAGGAAATCAGACGCGCTTTCCGAGGCTGGCGACTTTAGCGAAGCGCTATCTCTGCGTTCCCGGAACATCGTTAGCATCTGAGCGGGTATTCTCAGCCGCGGGTTACACAGTCAACAGACTGCGCTCCAGACTAACTCCACAGCATGTCGACACATTGCTCTTTCTGACTAAAAACCAGTAGAAAAGCTCTGCTGAGGACTGAGGTAGGCCTGGCCTGTTTGCACAGACTGAGTTTTTGTAAAAACCTGTCGGCTTATTATTATTTGGGCTATTTATTACTTAGCCTACTTATTGTGTCATTATATTTATTATTACTACTAGGCCTATTTGCTATTTTTTTTAATAAGTTTTACAATATTTCCTCACACGGGACCGGAGAATAAGGCGCTGTTCTGCGCAAAAGATTATATAACGGTCTCTGCGCTGGATGTGTGTTTTCGTTTTTGTTTTTGTCTGACTGGCTACCATTTGCTGTTTAGCCTACTTAAACATTTATTTAAGTTATATGTTTTGCGTGTAAGCCTGTTGTCGATTTTATTGAGTTCACAGCGCTGCAGGGTAGACATGCTCACATTCTATTGTTGTTGTTTATGCTGCTTTTGTACGTTAAAATAAACACTTTAAAAAAAAACAACATTTGTTTTATTGATATTTTTTAATGGGTCACAGACATTCATCGAATTGGCGGACATCTCCAGATCACCAGGGTCTCCGTGGATTGTTATCGGCTCCGAGAAGCGACGTAGAGAGAGGAAGCAGAAACGGGAGAATGTTCCAACACAAGCAACGGCGACGAGGGCTGTGACTTGGCTCGTCTCCAAGATATGAATCGGGAAGGACTCAGCCGGATATTTCTCCGTTCTTGGCTGAGATGGACGGCATAGCGCTGCAACACGTGTCTTTCATTCTACAGTAGTGTTGTTTGAATTGCTATTTATTATTGAATAAGAAGCATTTTCCAAAAGGTTTGGTGTGTTTTACGTGTGTTTGTAATCCTGGAAAGTAAAAAAAAAAAAAACAACAATGAATATCCGAAAACCGAATATTTACCCGACGAACAAATATCCGAATAGTGAAATATTCGGGTCCAACTCTACTGATTAGTAGAAATGGATCAAGCATACCAGTGTCAGCAGGCGCACATGTTTTGCCTCAGCTCATCCAATATTAACACAAACCTTGTAAACAGTTCCAGTAGCTTGTAAACCCTCTCCCCAGGACTCACTGTGTGCTGCTCAATTATAGCCTGCACAGTCTGTCAGCATGTGATAGTTCTTTCGACAGCAATAGAGTTTCATGAGGCAATCAATATATGGTCCCTGCCTAAATGACAGCCAGCTTGTTGCAAGCCAAACAGCAGATGCTTCTCTCCCTCGTTTTGCATATTCACCACATGAAAGGTCGCTGCGAGGCAAGAGAGCTTTCTCTCAACAAGGCTCAAGTACACTTACATTATTTTGATGCAATTTATTATGCCTCATATTTTTTGTCTCAATGAAATTCTGGAATATTTCCTCCACACGATCATAATAATAATAAACGTAAGCCCATGCGAATGAAACATGTCCAACACTTTGGTCCACTTTGGACTATATGAATCAAGGTCCCCAGAGGATGATTCCTCATTTAGGTGATTACCTGACCTTTTTGTGGAGCACCACAATCAGGCCAAAATTACCACACTGTACCTTCAAGAAATATCGAGCCAGAATGTAAAATGTGCATTCAGTTATATCTTGACATTTTCGTTACTGCATCTTGCACGGTTGTGAATAGGGATGCTCATTTGGGAAAATGTTCTTAACCGACAACCGACCTTACTTAAGCGATCATTAACCGTTAACCGAAAAGATTTGTGCGTCTCGCCAGCTACAGTGCAGGAGCACAACAGACAACTGAGTCCCCCGTTCACCCGTCCGGGAGCGTTAACATAGCAGCCACGATGCTGCGTGTAGTGTCACAGACATGCAGCCACTTTCCCAGTAAAAGTCTCCACCACCACAATTAGTTTAGTTTAGCAGGTTGTCAGCTGTGTGTCTGCCCGGCATAACTTTAGCGAGTGGCCAACAAACAGTGTGTATTTGTGCTACGTTAGCAGCTCTAGCATTGCCGGAGGCTTCGTGCTCGCCGCCGCACACGTAGTCTGCGTAACTTCAGTGAGTTTCCAACAGGCCGTGTGTGTGTGTTGGTGGGTAGTGTGAGGTTGTTGGTGGTGTTCTAACTGTGAATGTAGGTGTAGCAGTGTGTGTACAGTTTATTTATCGGTGAATAAATGCTACGAAACTACAACTCCTTCGCTCCGCTCAAGCGAGCCAGAGACCAGAGCCAACCTCCTGCAACTCCGGCTTCGCCTCTTAAGGTGGGCTGTTAAGGTGGACCAGCTTTTCTCCTTAAAGTGACGAGCCGCTCTTCTGAGCCGCTCAGCTTTTGAGTTAATTATTAAAAAATGTTTAACCGTTTTAACCGATAGCGTTAATCGGTTAAAATGCTTAATATCGGTTAACGGTTAAACGGTTAATTATGGACATCCCTAGTTTTGCCCTTTAGGAACTAATGGAGTTAGTCTATTGAGCACAATGTAGCTTATCAAGTCCAGGGTAGCACTGGACTTCTAACCCCCCAAAAGGCACAACTAGACCACACTGTGAACCATCATAGCAAATTTTAGGTTCCTAAGTTAAAGGTACTGTTTGTAACTTCTTACACGGATAAATCGGGTCGGTGTCCCATGCGAGCTTACGCGTGGCTACGCTGTTCCAACACAAACTACACGGAAGCACCAAAACCTAAAAGTTATATCTAGTGAAGCCCATCTTGCAAAGCAGTGTCAACTCTTCCTGCTTCGGCCCCCCTGACCACGGCCAGAAGACACAGGGGAGCTTTGGTCTCCAGGGCCGGAGGCGACGCTGCTCTGCTCCTCTGCTTACCTTCACTCACACACCGCGCTCGTTCTCACTCGCTCCACCTTTCGCGCACACTACACACTGCAGAAGACGGGAGTCTGAAGCAGGACAACACAGTATTAGCGTCGATTCATGGAGAGACCTTCGTCTGGTCAGCTAACATTACTGCCAAGCAGGTGAAATATAGAGTGATATTGTGGTTTTAGCTGACGTGTGTCGCCTCACTAGTTTTGAGCAATGCTCGTTCATGTCTATGTAGAGCGAGCACGAGCGTGAGCAACAGGATGCTGACTTTCATTGACTTGACGGCCACAGGTGTCGCTGTTAACAAGCAATTTCTGATTCTTACATAGAGTCCCTTTAACCAGTTTCCGAGTTCTGCTCCGGAAACGAGGAAGGACTGATACGCGGAGCGCTATATGTCCTGCTACAGTAGGTGTCTCCAGCACCACATTTTGTCATGATAACACACGAACAGACTGAAAAGGTGAAAACAATACCAGCCACATTCTGTCACTGTATTTTACATGAAAGCACCCTGTGCAACCGCTGAGTAATTATGAGCAGGTGTATTAATAGAAGAATAGTCCTATCTGAGCATGAGAATGTAGCTAAACTGGCAACATAGTTATAACAAAGTACAGGTTTGTGAATCTATTCATCCGTCACATAGAACTACAAGTTGGCCAAGGCAATACTTTACAAAAATCTCTAACCAACGCAAAGGCTGTGGGTGTAGTTCACGACATGAAACCACATCATCCTTTACGTTAATGTCACTAACAGAAACACGTCATTGAGAAATCCTCATTTATGCCAGAAGGCCTTAAAGGCTATTTGATGCTTTTTCAATGTCAACAAATCCCATGGAAAGACCAAACCCAACGATGTGTTAGTCCATCGATTAATACTTTGATTTCCCTACCCCTGTCTAAGCCCATTGGATCCTACAGAAGACATACAGACATGGACAAAATTGTTGGTACCCTTCCGTTAAAGAAAGAAAAACCAACAATGGTCACTGAAATAACTTGAAACTGAAAATTTACTGAAAATGAACTAATGAAAATCAGACATTGCTTTTGAATTGTGGTTCAACAGAATCATTTTAAAAAACAATCTAATGAAACTAGCCTGGACAAAAATGATGGTACCCTTAACTTAATATTTTGTTGCACAACCTTTTGAGGTACTCACTGCAATCAAGTGATTTCTGTAACTCTCAATGAGACTTCTGCACCTGTCGACAGGTATTTTGGCCCACTCCTTGTGAGCAAACTGCTCCAGCTGTCTCAGGTTTGAAGGGTGCCTTCTCCAGACAGTATGTTTCAGCTCCTTCCACAGATGTTCAATAGGATTTAGATCAGGGCTCATAGAAGGCCACTTCAGAATAGTCCAGTGTTTTGTTCTTAGCCATTCTTGGGTGTTTTTAGCTGTGTTTTGGGTCATTATCCTGTTTGAGGACCCATGACCTGCGACTGAGACCAAGCTTTCTGACATTGGGCAGCACATTTCGCTCCAGAATGCCTTGATAGTCTTCAGATTTCATTGCACCCTGCACAGATTCAAGACACCCTGTGCCAGATGCAGCAAAGCAGCCCCATAACATAACCGAGCCTCCTCCATGTTTCACTGTAGGTACAGTGTTCTTTTCTTTGTATGCTTCATTTTTGCGTCTGTGAACATAGAGCTGATGTGACTTGCCAAAAAGCTCCAGTTTTGTCTCATCTGTCCAAAGGACATTCTCCCAGAAGCTTTGTGGCTTGTCAATATGCATTTTGGCAAATTCCAGTCTTGTTTTTTTATGATTTGGTGTCCTCCTTGGTCGTCTTCCATTAAGTCCACTTTGGCTCAAACAGCGACGGATGGTGCGATCTGACACTGATGTACCTTGACCTTGGAGTTCACCTCTAATCTCTTTGGAAGTTGTTCTGGGCTCTTTGGTTACCATTCGTGTTATCCGTCTCTTCAATTTGTCATCAATTTTCCTCTTGCGGCCACGTCCAGGGAGGTTGGCTACAGTCCCGTGGACCTTAAACTTCTGAATAATATGTGCAACTGTAGTCACAGGAACATCAAGCTGCTTGGAGATGGTCTTATAGCCTTTACCTTTAACATGCTTGTCTATAATTTTCTTTCTAATCTCCTGAGAAAACTCCTCAGCTTTCTGTGGTCCATGTTCAGTGTGGTACACACCATGATACCAAACAGCACAGTGACTACTTTTCACCCTTTAAATAGGCAGACTGACTGATTCCAAGTTTGAAGATACCTGTGATGCTAATTACAGGACACACCTTAGTTTAATATGTCCCTATGGTCAAATTATTTTCAATCTTTTCTACGGGTACCATCATTTTTGTCCAGGACAGTTTCATATGTTTGTTTTTTAAAATGATTCTGTTGAACCACAATTCAAAAACAATAGCTGATTTTCATTAGTTAATTTTCAGTAAATTTGTATTTATTATTACTTTTGTCAGTTTCAAGTTATTTCAGTGACCATTGTTGGTTTTTCTTTCTTTAACGGAAGGGTACCAACAATTTTGTCCACGTCTGTACGTCTTTAAAAGCAGCTCACAAATATTTAATTCAATTTTTGTTTTTTGTAGTTTTTACCAAATGTAACTCTAACAGGAAATAGTGCATTTGATGGGGACTATTTTCAGCGGCGTATGAATCCACATCTGGTGCTCAGTGAGTATTTAAGGCAGTAGGACGGTTTTGAAATTAAAATGCATTGTGAGTGTTCATGGTGACGAAGGAACGTTCTCACTGATGATTTTTAAAGGTCCCATATTGTAAAAAGTGAGATTTTCATCTCTTTTATATTATAAAGCAGGTTTAAGTGATATATAAATACTGTTAAACTATCAAAACGCTCAATATACGGCGAAATAAACACAGCCCGTATTCAGAAATTCTGCGTTTGAAACAAGCCGTTTGGATTTCTGTCCATTTGTGATGTCACAAATATACAATATTTAGACCATTACACGGTTTTAAACATAAACATTCTAAATGTGTCCCAGTTCATTTCCTGTTGCAGTTTATATTAATAACATCAGCTGACAGGAAGTAAATATGGACCCAAGCTGTTGCCTTGCAACGCAATTCCGTTGCAATTCCGTTGAACTGCACTAAAACAGAGTGTTTCAGACAGAGGGTGAATACAGGTGTATTCAGGCAGAAACTATGAGGAAAATAAAGATTTTTTTTAACATTACAGCATGTTAACATGTTCTAGTAGAAACACAAAATACAAGTATGAACCTGAAAATGAGCATCATATGGGACCTTTAATAGTTTTTGGACAACAATGGAGCTCTATGGCACAGAGGAAGAAGATAAAACAAATATGAAAACTTGTGTTTGGTTGATTATTTCTCTGTTGTTAAAATACTAATTGGCATTGTATTTTACATGGTTGGAAAGCCTGTTTATTTACCTTCACAATGATGTCCAACTTGTAAGGATCATGCATTTGTGGGATGAGCAGCACAGCTGATTATGTAGGTAGTGCCCAAGAAAAACTTGCCAAAATGCTCTGCCAATGGTAAACAGTGTATTCTCATAAGGCTGCCAGGAAGCCTGCAATGACTGCCCTTCACCGTCAGGCCCGTTTGCGCTGGTGTCAACAACACAGACAATGGAACCTGAACATGTGAGGGAATGTCATGTTCAGTGATGAGTTCTGTCTGCGGAAGTTGGATGGCAGGGTCAAAGTATGGAGACCACGTGGAGAACGCTATGCTGATTGTTGCACCGATGGAGTAACAGATTTTGGTGGGGGCAGTGTCATGGTGTGGGGCGGCATCTCCCTCACTGGCAAAACAAGGCTTGTCATCATTGAAGGTCATCTTAATGCAGTGAGATATCGGGATGAGATTCTGCAGCCAGTGGCGATCCCATATCTCCACAATCTGGGACCTAACTTCATCCTCCAAGATGACAACGCTCGCCCCCACAGAGCCAGGGTTATCACAGACTACCTCCACAATGTGGGAGTAGAGAGAATGGAACGGCCTGCCAAGAGGCCAGACCTCAACCCAATTCAACACTTGTGGGATCAGCTTGGGCGTGCTGTACGTGTTAGAGTGACCAACACAACCTCGTTGGCTGACCTGCAACGAATCCTGGTTGAGGAATGGAACGCCATCCCACAGCAACATGTGACCAGGTTGGTGACCAGCATGAGGAGGAGGTGCCAGGCTGTTGTGGCTGCGTATGGATCTTCCACCGCTACTGAGGCTCCTGACGGTGTATTAAATGAATAAAGTATAAAATAGCCAATATGTCTTGTTTGTTCCTTGTTACTGATAGAGAGTTCAATCATCCAATCCACCAAACAACTCAAAACAAGAGTCAACAGGAGAATACACTGTTTACCATTGACGGAGCATTTTGGCAATTTTTTCTTGGACGCTACCCACATAATCAGCTGTGCTGCTCATCCCACAAATGCATGATCCTTACAAGTTGGACATCCTTGTGAAGGTAAATAAACAGGCTTTCCAACCATGTAAAATGCAATGCCAATTAGCATTGTAACAACAAAGAAATAATCCACCAAACACAAGTTTCCAAACTTTTTTTTCCCTGTTTATATCGGGTTTTGATGCAAACACAATGCTTCTTAATAGATATATTGAAAAGTCCAAAATCGACAATGAAATATACTTTACATTACCAAGATAATGGATCCAAACACAATCACACTGGTAACACAGTCGTGACCTTGTGATAACTGTTTTCATCTGAAGGAGACACATCAGAAGTCCACGAGCTCCACATTCAGAGTTAAAAGCAACCAAATCTATACTTAACAAGAAATGCACACATGTGGAGATTGGGTTGGATTAGGGGCCACCAGATACCAATCACTGTAAATATACTCCAGCACACTGACATCTGTCACATCTTCAGCACTTCAAAAAGAGGGAAATCTGTCTCCAGAGAGACGGACAGCCTAACAGATGTCTCCACACAGATATCATTTAGGTGGGTTATTAAGAAAACACTGGAGAGTTTAAGTCAGTTCCTCTCATGACAGGCTGTAGCGCAGGTTTCACCGGAACGTGATGCAATAAAAACTACTTCATTTCAAATCCAACTGCACGTGAAGCCCTGCTTGATCACCATCATCATCATCATCACCATCATCATCATCACCACCCAGCAGCCCTCCCTGAACCAGAACTCTCGTCAACTTCAGTTCAAACACACCGGATCAGTGAGGAGGTTGAGCAGAGCAGAGCAGTGGATGGACTGGATAGCAGCAGAACCAGAACCAGAACCAGAACCAGAACCAGAACCAGAACCAGAACCAGGAAACACCGCAGCTATTCTCCCCGGGCTTTTGACTCACCTGCCGGCTGGTGCTGCTGGACACTTGACGGTGAAGAGACACTGACAGCTGTTGAGACCCTCTCTCTCTCTCTCTCTCTCTCTCTCTGTCTCTCTCTCTCTCTGTCTGTGTGTGTCTCTCTCTCTATCTCTCTCTCTCTCTGTCCCTCTCTCTCTCTCTCTCTCTCTCTGTATCTCTCTCTCTCTGTCTCTCTCTCCCTCTCTCTCTCTCTCTCTCTCTCTCTCTCTCTCTCTCTCTCTGTCTCTATCGCTCTCTGTCTCTCTCTCCCTCTCTCTCTGTCTCTCTTTCCCTCTCTCTCTCTGTCTCTCTCGCTCTCTCTCTTTCTCTCTCTCGCTCTCTCTCTCAGCTGTGAAAGTAAAGCTCCAAGTTCCAAACACCGGAAATGGAGCGAAGCATTTTCAAAATAAAAGCGGGGTTTTGAAGATTAGTTTCTATAGGTCCCTAATAATTGCTTAGTGTAGACCAGGGGTCAGTAACCTTTACTATCAAAAGAGCCATTTTAGGCAACAAAAAAAGCCGCAAAACATTTGAGCATTGTGATGAAGGTAACACAGTTTATGGTCTAAGTATATAGTATATAAGTCTAATGCAGTGAGGGCCAGAGTGCAAATGTACGACGGAGTATTAGGACCATATTGAGGGGAAAAAAATCGGAGATTTACAGAATAAAGTCATAATATTGTGAGAAAAAGTAGTAATATTACGAGAATAAAATCATAACTTAACGAGAAAAAAAGTCGTTAATATTACAAGAATAAAGTCGTTATATTACGTGAATAAAGTCATAACTTAACGAGAAAAAAAAGTCGTAATATTACGAGAATAAAGTCATAACTTAACGAGAAAAAAAAGTCTCAACATTACGAGAATAAATTCATAACTAATACTCCATCATACCATAGACCTACAGCAAAGATAAATAAAAATGAAAATGTAAACAAAAAACGTCATTCATTTCCACTTTAAAAAATCCACAGGGAGCCACTGGAGAGGAGCTGCAGGTTGCTGATCGCTGGTTTAGGCTAATGTGTTGAACAATGCAGGGACTATTTTACTTTTCCGTTGTTTGCGCACCTGAGAGCATACTTACCAACCTTGAGACCTTAAAAATTAGTGGAGCGGATAGTGGAAAAATCATGCAAGTAGTGATACAAGCACCAAATTTGGCATGATGATTCCCGAGAGGACGCTTAGAAAATATGAACGATTGGCCACTTGATAATCTATTTGGTGGCCATTTTTCAAGATGGCGGCCAAATTGACTTGTCGATAATGGTTTCTCTCATAGAAATTCATCTACTTTGTCGAGTAGGGGATCATTAGTCCAAAGTTTCCTTCCCTGAAAGACCGGATGAGCAGGAATATGAGAAGCTCCATATCCAACACCAGGTGCTAGAACTGGAACTGTGGACTCTCAAGCCGCAAAAACCACAAAACAAAGACTCAGCGGACAGCCAGAAAGTAAGAAAAAACGTATTGTAGGATGTCAAGCAGCTTCCCGGCGTCGCCAAACAGATAGAGCCAGAGCAACACGACCTCCTCTCCACGCCTAAACAGATAGAGACAGAGCAACACAACCTCCTCTCCATACCAAATAGATAGAGCCATAGCAACACAACCTCCTCTCCATGCCAAACAGATAGAGCCAGATCAACACAACCTCCTCTCCATGCCAAACAGATAGAGCCAGAGCAACTTGACCTCCTCTCCATGCCAAATAGATAGAGCCAGAGCAACACAACCTCCTCTCCATGCCAAACAGATAGAGCCAGAGCAACACGACCTCCTCTCCATGCCAAATAGATAGAGCCAGAGCAACACAACCTCATCTCCATGCCTAACAAATAGAGCCAGAGCAACATAACCTCCTCTCCACGCCTAAACAGATAGAGCCAGAGCAACACAACCTCCTCTCCACGCCAAACAAATAGAGCCAGAGCACCATGACCTACTCTCCATGTCAAATAGATAGGGCCAGAGCAACAGCACCTCCACTCCACGCCAAACAAATAGAGCCAGAGCAACACAACCTCCTCTCCACGCCTAAACAGATAGAGCCAGAGTGTTTGTTGTTATTGGTAATCTTTTACTCCTCTTCCATTGTGGATCAATGAATTTGATTCCCATAATCTATAAGGGGTGTAAGAAAATATAGATATGTTGTGCGATACCGTATCGATTCCCCAAAACACTGTATCAATTTTTAATTAACCTCTAAAAAACCTGACGGTCCGCCGTCGGGCCTATGTCATACTAGCTTGTCGGAGGAGGAGGCTTCATAACACTCCAAAGTTGCGCTAAATTTTGGCGAGGAAAAACCAGCATGCCGATTTTCACAGGGGTCCCTTGACCTCTCACCTCAAGATATGTGAATGAAAATGGGTTCTACGGGTACCCACGAGTCTCCTCTTTACAGACATGCCCACTTTATGCTAATCACATGCAGTTTGGGGCAAAAATCAGGCAGCTTTTTTCCATGCAGTATAAATGTGTTGTTTTTTACCTATTCTAAAATGATTTCTTTCTGGTGTGTTCTTTATACTATAGCAGTTTTCCTCAAATTAAATTTAAAAAAAATCATAATATATTGAATCGTTACCCCTGTATCATAATGCGTATTGTATCGCCACATTCTTGCCAATACACAGCCCTATGATGTATTGAATACAGAATAAAGGTGAAATGACCCAGGCCTAGCAGATGGAACTGGACCTTGAGGAGACAGCTGGTGACCGTGATGCAGCTCATCTGATGAAGACAGTACAGCTGCAGTAGCAATGCTGGTAAAACTATATACAGACATCCTGTTTTTTTCCCACCTCATTTCCAGAAGAAAATTAACTTGTTTGCATCTACCCCGAAAGAGTCTTATTTTTTTATTTATTCGTTCGCAAAAGCATCCAAAGCTCAAGAAAGCATTCAAGATAACATATAAATCCATACATCACACATTCAAATTGACCAAGTACATGCATTTCCTTAAGAAAAACATTCTCCGCGAGTAAATTTGACAGCCATCTTGAAAAATGGCCGCCATATTGCAGTTAAACATTGTTAAAACTATCAAAATTAGATCCAGCATGCCAGGAAACATATAATTTGACACCAAGATCACTCAAATCGATCATGTGGATGAATTTCTATGAGGGAAATCATTATCCTTTATTAAACTGATCCTTCTGTTGTTCTTGTTCAGTCTGTTTATTTATAAGTTAGTCTAATTTACATCAGTAATCGTTTTGGGTCCTGTTTTATATATTTTTTTTATTTTTTAGCTTACATATATTGATGTTGTTATTTTTTCTGTACAAGCTGCTTCAAACTAATTGCCCCTAGAGGGATTATTAAGTTGTTTGAATTTAATTGAATTGAATCAGCAGGTCAATTTGGCGGCCATCTTGAAAAATGGCTGCTATCTTAGATTTTCAAGTGGCCAATCATTCATATTTGCTTAGTGACCCCTCGGCAATCATCACGCCAAATTTGGTGTTGTATCACTATTTGATTGAAAAATGGATGTTATTTCGCTCCACTAAATAGAGGATTAAAAAACTAAAAGGGCCTGGGGGTCCTCCCCTAGAAAAAATAGAGTTTCAGAGACTTTTTTTTCTGCATTCTGGTGACCATTAAAGAATGAAAATAATAAGTACACTGCAACAGCATTTTTTTGTTAAATAGGCGTACTTTTAATTTTACTTTTAATTCTGAGGAAAGAAAACTGAATGATTCGCCCCTCTGGCCCCGGTAAACCAGGCTAATATTCATCAGTCTTCATTCATCCATTCATTTTTTTTGGTATTTCTTTCTCTTGGCTCTCTCCATGTCTGTCTCTCACTCACTGTACACTGTAATACAAGAGCAATGCTGTTTCTTTATTTCCATGTCTTCTAGCATCAGCTGGTGTGGATGTTAACAGGCTCGCCAGCTACAGCTCATCTGTCGTCTTTTCAGCCAGCAAAATCGATAATTAGTGACTATAAATGAAAACCTGCTTTTGTCTACTACTGTCTGAAATCAAGGACCATGTGTTTGAAAAAAAAAAAAAATACTTTTAATTTCAAGTGGTGAATCTACCATTGAAAAACTGCGTACAGTATGTGCTGTGCAAGAAGGAAAAGCTTGACAACAGTAATTAAGGGGGCCGGGGGGCTTAGTGAACAGTCAATTACTTCCCATCCTGACAGTACTGAGCTTTGAGGGAGTAAAGAGAAGCTTAGAGTCCAAAAAAAGAGGAGTAAGCTGTCATAGTAGCCGTGTTGCTCCATACAACAGAACATGACTCTGCCACAAAGCTGATGGAGCTTTCCCCTTTCTATCCATTTTTCCACACAAAAAAGTAGCCGATACACGCCCAGCAAGTAGTCACCTCCAAAAGCTTTCAACACCACCTGTTTTGTGTAGTTTAGTTTAGTGTAGTCTAGTTTCCTGAGGATGTGGAATGCACTTGCATTTATATAGCTCCTTTCTAGTCTTCTGACCACTCAAAACTCTTTACACTACATGGCGGCATTCACCCATTCACACACACACATTCATACATTGATGGCAGAGGCTGTCATGGGAGGAGCCAACCTGCCCGTCGGGATCTAATCTAAATACTCATTCTCACACCGATGGCTCAGCCTTCAGGAGCAGTTCGGGGTTCAGTATCTTGCTCAAGGACAATTCGACATGTGGACTGGAGGAGCCGGGGATCGAACCACCGATCTTCCGATTGGTGGGTTATGCAAGTCCAATTTTGACCTGGTCACCAGGTCGGTTTGTCACAGTCAAGAAGCCATGTTTGACAAGCATGTTGATTTTACCTGGGCAGTAGGCAAGGGCGTAGGTTTTTATATGGACGGTAGGGACATATTAAGACAATATTTTGGGAGGAGAGAATCGTCCTTACCAATATTTGAGGAAACCCATTCGCATTATCTTTGGAGTGAACACACACACACACTGAGAGAAAGAGAGAGAGAGAGAGAGAGAGAGCGAGAGAGAGAGAGGAGCAGAATGTTTGTTGACCGGCATGGAGAAATGAGCTTCTAGTGTGAACAGCTGCATATTGTGACGCTTCCAATCCTGTCTGAACCTGGTCCCTTTCCTCTATTGCCTTCACTGCAGCACACCAGTCTGAAGAGGATACCATCATATCAGCAGAGCAATAATGTAATGCACAACAGACTATAGGGCATTCTTATTTCTTATAATATTGTTACGGACTGGATGACATGTGGTGTTAACTGTAATGTTGTTCTGTGACTGTTAAAGTTCCCATATTGTAAAAAGTGAGATTTTCATGTCTTTTATGTCATAAAGCAGGTTTAAGTGCTATATAAATACCGGTAAACTATCAAAACCCTCAATATACGGAGAAATACACACAGCTCATATTCAGAAATTGTGCGTTTGAAACAAGCCGTTAGGATTTCTGTCCATTTGTGATGTCACAAATATACAATATTTAGACCATTACACGGTTTTAAACGAAAACATTCTAAATGTGTCCCAGTTTATTTCCTGTTGCAGTCTATGTGTAGCGCTTTCTGCACCTTTTTATAAAGGTAGCGCCCTGTGTCGTAAAACTTAATTCCCAGGTTGGCTTTAGTTAAACCCTTATTCCTGTTGTTGCTTTATTTTAATAACCCATAATTATTTCCTCCCTATTTCTTATATGTGACTGCACTGTGGTTATGTTTATACCTAATAAAAATCACATAACAAATGTAGTGGCATTCCTTCTGAATCCCAAAAATAAGCCACAAACGAGCTGTAGGCACAGTAACTTCAGTCTGACGCGAATGACAGTAGATGTGATTAAAACGTTTACTGAAAAAAGTTAAATATTACATAGTGTCACACGGTAGAAAAACTATGTGCTCCCGTGCCTAACGCAGCTCTCTGCCTCCTAACTCTAACGCACACTCACTCTCTCACTATATTAAAGGGAGTCTAAATCATCAAATTTCAATATACATGCATTTGTCTCTTTAGACAGTCAGCTACAATAACTAGAAATTATGAATTTTAACTTATATTCACACATTGTGGCTCTTCCAACAAATATGTCTCCAACAATTTACTCAATGTATTAACTAAAAGGGAATGATATAAAAAATATGTAAAATAAAAAAGGTTCACAATACTCTAAATAATAGTATACCAAGAAAATAGTATTTTGACCTTTCACAGAGATAAACAAGTCAGTATTAACCCAAGTCAATCTTCTATGTTCCTTTAACCTTCTGGGGTCACTAGCATATATGTCACCCTTTAATGTACTTAGTCTAGCCCAAAATAGCATAAAGCAGTACCAAAGGATATGCAATGAACTCTTATGGTTTCTTTTACTTTCACCAAAAATAACCTGGTGGGCACACACACACACTCACACACACAAACACACAAAAGCCAGCAAACAGTAAAGGACTATTAATGAAAACAAACCCGTTGCAGGCCTGGTCGATGCTTGGGTGGTGGCCAAAAACAGTTGAGACCGTTTCGCTCTAACAGAGCCAAATAAAAGCTGAGTACTCACGTTAGCGTAGCAGAGTTAGTATCACAGAGTCCTAATGTTGCACCTCCAAGAGTAGTGCAAAAACCTAGAAAGGCTGATAGCTGACCGTGGCAGTCCGATGGGTGAAACCTTCTTTCTCCCGCGTTGCCAGAGGAGCTACCAGGCTTTTATCCAGGTCACCTGGAGGCTATCTGGGCAGTCCAGAGTGTCCTTCAGCGGTAGTTAGCTTGACTAGTTAGCTGGAAAGGCTAACGGCGCAATATCAGCTACTGCGTTGATAGCACTTAACTACTCGCAACGTATACATTCGGCGTTTCACTGGCTTGCAGTCCCAGGCTCTAGTTTTTACAGCACTATAACTTACAAACACACTTTAAACCATAAATCTCTAATTACTACATCTCTTTTCGTTTCTCTCCAACCTCTCTGTTGCACCGCTCCCTCACTTCTCTTGCTGGACCAACCGCTCCTAGCTAGTCCTGCCCAACAGCCAATCACAACCAGGTAAAGAGACATGACACATAAACAACCAATTACATGTAATACAATTAAACAACATAGGTTGTACTCAAAGTAAACCACATGCTCACCAAGTACACTGCAACCAACCTATTTAAGTGACAACATACTTTATGTGTATATTGAACTGAACATGTAAATATTAACCAAAACATATTTATTCTGAGCAGAACCACCAGGAAACTGGTAGTAGACCAGGAAACCAGCCACAATGGCCCTCAGGGGCAGAACAAATTGCCCTGGGGCTACATATGTAAATAACATCAGCTGACAGGAAATAAACATGGACCACACTGTTGCCTAGCAAGGCAATTCCATTGAAATGCACTAAAACAGAGCATTTCAGGCAGAGGTTAAATACAGGTATATTCAGGCAGACAGTATGAGGAAAATAAAAGTTTTTTTCAACATAACAGCGTATAAACACGTTCTAGTAGAAACACAAAATACAAGTATGAACTGGAAAATGAGCATGATATGGGACCTTCAAGACTGTGTTATGTGCAGCTAAAGTCAAAAGGTATGTTATTGCTGTTAGTGAGTTGTCCATGATGTCAGTGAAAGTAGCATTGCCTGTGAATTTGTGTGTTCTCAGAGGCTGTGCAGCCTGTCACTCATATCAGTTACCTATAACAGTGATTTGTGTGAGATAGCCACCTGTGATTGGCAGAGGCTTTAGGGATGAGGGTTGTTGTTGTTGTTCCTAGTAGTTCGCAAGGCCTATTGAGGGAGGCTGGGTCACGCGTCATCAACAAGTCATATCTTTGGGGTACAGCCAAGCCTCCAGGAAGTGCGCCGGTCGTCGATCCCGACTTTTGTAGTGGCCAAATGGCGGTACTGCAACTTCTGTTTCAGTCACGTGATGCATTGGGCCCAAAAACACTTTTTCCAATACACTGACATTGGGAAAGAGACGTCTATAACTCAGCGGATAATTTGTTTTGAGGTGAAACAACTCCCCAGTACGAACACTCTATTAGCCCTTATTTAAAAAATTTAGTTTTTAAAGTTGTAATACGCACTAATTGCCAAATCCAGAGTTATTTCCCTTCCTCCGTTCATGTGAGTGAGACCCAGACCGAGGCTGGAGCGCAAGCCGTGACGACGGCGTGACGTTGGGACCCCATGACCAAGTCATGCGACAGAGCGGACACTACTCCGCCCAATCATCTCGGAAGCTACTCTGCCAAGATCCAGGTACTTTTCCAGACGGAAGTCGAGCCATTTAGGCTTCTTGCGCCAATGAGCAACTCTCATAGGAATGACCGGGGCTCCGCCTCCAGCGCTGTATCCAGTTCTTTTAATACATCCATGGGTACAACACATGCGCAGTAAAATTTGGTCAGCACTCGCCGTAATTGAGCCAATGGCAACGCACAACCGCAGCTTAAGTTACACTGCGTTATACCTCATACCCCAAGACCAGTGTCCGCCCGTGACCCAGCCTCCTTTCCATGGGCCTTGGTAGTTTGCGGTTGTGTGTGTGTGTGTGTGTGTGTGTGTGTGTGTGTGAGACGAGGAGCAGGAGATGTGATAAGTGAGTTGCTAATGTAGATAGCACCTTGTAAAGTAGACAGGTTTGTTGTTTTGGTTTTGGCTACGGCTCACAGTAGCCTGAGGAATAAAGTACCAGCGAAATGGGTCCATGCCTCGTAGCTACGTTAATAAGGGACCCTACAATGTTATGACCTCTTAAAATATTATGACTTCATTCTTACGTTACGTTAGTCTTAAGTTACGACTTTATTCTAATGAAAATATTACTTTTTTTCTCAAAATAGTACGACTTCTCCAGGAACACAGATATGTGGGACATGTTTTGAATGTGCAGAAAGTTTTGAACATGAGCAGAAATCTTGCTAAAACACATGAGCGATTATTAAAGTTAGAAATGAATTCAAATGACTGAATGTATCATACAGGTGAATAGGTGCCACATACACATTTCAAGAGGTTACTTCCCCAAACAAAAGACACTTAAAGAGGAAGGAAGAGGAAATCACGCCTACATGTGTGTTGACTCAGCAGAGATGAGACAAGTTGATCTCCAGAGGAATACATATTTGAAAGAGACACAGAATGATTTAGAGCCTCACTGCATTATATTTCATTATACTTTCACATTGTCCCCTGCTGCCTGAATTTGGGGGTTTCCTTTACATAAATGAATACATTTCGACCATGAATTGATGCATAACTATTCATCAGAATGAAAAAAAAATTCCAGGGGTCCTCCCCCAGACCTCCCGCTCACTATGTGAGATATCATGATGTATACTATTCATCCACCATAATGGCAACAGAAGCCACGTATGGTACAGGTGCTTTGCGTCATCCATTTATGGCTGAATGTGGGCGTGTAGAGGGCGGGATATGAGGCTGATTCACGTGCGCACATTTCCAGGTGGACTGTGATTTATAAAGGGCACGCCATTTTCGGCTTTTGTGCATACGTACATTTTTAGTACGGATCCTACGCGCTGTTTTATAAACGACACCAAAGCTACCAAACGTGAATTGAGTCGAGCGAAGCCGTACCATGCAGTGGAAACACAGCTAAAGAGAGAGTGGATATTGAGTGGCTATTTTGTTTTTACATTAGCTTTTTTTTCATGTGGATATAATGTGAGCAATATCTAGTGATTGTGGACGAGTTGAGAATTCAGCACACAAATAGAGCATTGTGCATAATAAGGGTCAGTGGAGGCTGGTTTATTTTTGAGAGGCAAGAGGGAGATCGAAATATAAAAAAAGAGTAAAACTGGTTGAAATAAAGCATTACCAAATCTCAGTATCATTTATATACTGTATATATAAATAAATAAAAAATCTCTCTTCTTTGGAAAAAAATCCCCAAACCTTTTCTCACCCTATTTCAAAAGATGTTGTCTCTATTCCAGATGTCATGGCACATTGGAATCGGTTTGTAAATGATATATAGGCTATTGGAAGAAGGTCTTGATGCTTCCTCATAAATAAATAGTAAATAGTGAATAAGGTTAAGGATGCGTCCCTCAAAATTATTCATAAATATGACCTTGTCAATCACCACATGCAGAAATTAAAAAAGACATAAAGGCCTTTGCAGATTTTAGTTAAGTTTGAATGTTTTAAAAAGATATCTATTTATTTTTTTAATTTAGCTAAACATTCTTTTTTTATATAGTGCACTCAGGAGACTATCCATTAAAACTGGTGTTGGTTTGGCTTTTATTTGTTTTTGCAAATTAACTCTTTATATGCACAGTGATAGCATGCAGTCACAGTGGAATGTTTAGTTCTCGTATGTTTACGTTTTTTTTTTTTCTCACAGCAGACTTCCAGTAATTTGGGATATTATTCTAAAAAGGGAAAGAGTGGAAGAAACAGTCAGAGTTCCCCGTTGTCCACTGGAGGGCAGCACAGCTTCACTGTTCATTCAGTCTGTACTGTGTAACCAACCCAGAGAATGGAGATACTTACTGTATACACAGTAATATGCAGTCCTCATAATTAATATTTTCTAAGCAAATTTTTTTGTACGTTTTACAAATGTATGGGGAAAACTTGTAAATATTACCTAACACTTGCGAGGTAATATTTAGACCATACTGAAAACATTTTTTTGTTTTTCACTCTTTTTTAATTTGATCATCACTCACAATTGAATATTTGTTTCACTAGATCATTTTTTTCTTAATTTTAAATGTTAATTTACTATTTGTGGCATTTGGAGATTCATTATTTCTGATTTTTGAAATAGTAGTTAATATAATATCACTTAACCATTCATCATCCTAACAACATTCATCTTCCTTGTCTCCCAGTTTGGTTTGGTTGTCTACTTCAGATGCTGGTAGACAGTCAGGCGAATGATAAGGGGCCCCCTGCTGCTGGGAACTTTTCAGGTTAAACACCATGTCCAATTCCATTATCTCTGGGAGGGAAAAGTTGCATAATATACAGTAAATTTGACATTATTGTTCATTCGATGACATGTATGCTCAAAACGTTCCCAAAAGTAATCAGAACATTACAACTTTTGATGATACTGGAAAAAAAAAAATCATATAACCCACATGAACATTTGGCATATGTTTTTAGATTGATGCAAACATGAAATAAGTGGAAATTAAACAGGGAGTTGCATCTCATCTTCTCAGACAAGTTTCGATTAATAGAAATCCTAAACCTGAGTGCAGAATTGACTTACTTTCATTTGTTTTCTTTTTCAAAATCACTGCAAGTACTTCTTGATGCTGAGCTTGTGTGTGTGTTTGTGCAAGACAGATGTCAGTGTGAGGCACTACGAACACATCAACCAGCTACCCAAATATCCTGACTACACCATACCACAACAGTAAAGCTCAGTGAATGCATTCATCAAATCAATACATGTACAGTAGCAAAGTGAACAGTCCTGTGGTTGACCGTGTACCATTATCAGGGGCGGCTGGCCAATAAAGGGCACTAGGGCACCGCCCTCCCTGAGCCAGACAGCCACACACAAACTATTTTATGTAGTATTAAAGTGGCAGTAGGCAGTATATTTTTGGCATCATTGGGGACAAATTCCATAATTACCTTTCAGCATATTGTAATTCAAGTGTTCTGAGAGATAACTAGACTTTTGCACCTCCTCATGGCTCTGTTTTAAGGCTTTAGAAAATCTAGCCCGTGAAGGGAGACTTTGACCAATCACAGGTCATTTCATTGAGAGAGAGCGTTCCTATTGGCAGTGTTCCGGTCATGTGACCGGCACTTGGCGTTCCTTCACCAGATTTCACAATGGCGGCGGCGTCGTCACAAACTTTCTCATTTTACAGCTAGAGAAATAGGCATTAACGTAACATAATATTGATTCATATTTGATCAGCGCTGCCTCGTTTGACCATTTGGTCGGAGTTCGCGAGTGATTGACAGCCGGCTCTCATAGACAGCAGCTGGACAGCAGACCTCAGATCAGCTCTGACTGCTTGTTTTCCTCCAGTCTGTGAAATCCTGCAGATGCCGTTAGGAGCACCGGAGGACACAGAGGCACATGACTTTTTTCAGGTTACCCATTTCATGTACTACTGTCATGATATAGCGACCGTTGTATAAATATTACCTTTTCTACACCTCAGAGCACTAGAGTCCCATGTTTATGTACATTCAGGTGTCTGAATAGCTTCAGGATGTAACAGCAGTATTCCTAATTAGACTTCATGTTTACTTAACCTGATCTTTACCTCACTATTGGTTTCCCAAACAAAGCAAGGTTAACAGGGATGTAGTGGAGTACAAGTAGAAAGTAGCAGAACATGGAAATACTCATGTAAAGTACAAATACCTCAAAAGTACAATACTTGAGTAAATGTACTTAGTTACTTTCCAACACTGAGTATATGTTATACTGTTGTGTTTTTCTAAGCATTCTTTACTGCTCCTGTTGGAATAAAATAATTGTTTTATTATTTAACTGCAGAGTAGTAATGTGTTTTTGATACCTTCACTTTTTGGCTTTAAATCATACCGGGATGTTTGGTGAAATTGATTGGATGTGGCACAGCCCTACCTAGAAAGATTTCCACCAGCCGCCACTGGTTATTCGTTAGCTACATTACCTGTCAACTAACTACACTTACGAAGATAACTAGGTTTAGCTCATTGTTAGCTACATTACCTGTCAGCTAACTACACTTACGAAGATAATATATAAGATATACCCAGCACCCTTCCCCAGGAGGCAGCAGCAGCTTGCCCCCCCCCCCCCCCCCCCCATACCTACCCTCAGGATCACAGCCCCAGCATGTCCTTTACACCTGGAGACATCGCAACACCCACCCTGATCATCACAACCAGCCTGGTGAGGGCCAGACAACATCAACCCCAGGGTGCTCAAGGCGTGCGCTGGGGAGCTGGCAGCAGCATTCCAGCACCTCTTCAGCCTCTCCCTGAGGCTGAAGAAGGTTCCCCAGCTCTGGAAGACCTCCTGCATCGTCCCGGTGGCCAAGAAGGGACACCCCAGCACCCCCCAATGACTACAGGCCAGTTGCTCTGACGTCACACGTCATGAAGATCTTTGAGAGACTGGTTCTGCAGCACCTCAAGGCCCGGTGTGGATGATGCCATCATCTACATGCTCCACAGAGCCTACACACACCTGGAGAGGCCGAACAGCACCGTCAGAATCATGTTCTTCGACTTCTCCAGCGCCTTCAACACCATCCGGCCACTCCGGCTAGCTGAGAAGCTCTCAGCGATGCAGGTAGATCATGGCCTGGTGGCCTGGATTACGGACTACCTCACCAGCAGACCACAGTATGTCAGACTGCAGGGCAGCCTGTCAGATGTGCTGGTGAGCAACACCGGCGCCCCCAAAGGAACTGTGCTGTCACCCTTCCTGTTCACCACCTACACCTCCGACTTCTGCTTCAACTCGGGTACATGCCACCTACAGAAGTTCTCCGATGATTCCTCCATCGTCAGCTGCATCACGGATGACAACGAGGAGGAGTACAGAGCCCTGGTGGAGAACTTCATAGGGTGGTGTGATAACAATCACCTCCAGCTCAACATTGGAAAGACCAAGGAGCTGTTGGTGGACTTCCGGCGGAGCACGAGGCCCCCAACTCCCATCACCATCCGAGGGGAGGAGGTGGAGGTGGTGGACACCTACAAGTTCCTGGGAGTACATACAGTATGAACAGTAGACTGGATTCGACTGACAACACCGAGGCCCTCTACAGGAAGGGACGGAGCAAACTGTTAAGTTTGCAACATAACCTGTCAGCTAACTGCACTTACAAAGATAACTAGGTTTAGCTAATTGTTAGCAACATTACCTGTCAGCTAACTACACTTACGAAGATAACAAAGTCTACTCACTTGTTAGCAACATTACCTGTCAGCTAACTACACTTACTAGGAGTGTGTTCCAATCCACGTACTTCCACTGTGTGCACTCTGTACTTACTTGAGTAGTGCGTAAATTTCAACGGGGCAGGGTTGTCTCAAATCGAACACTCTGCGGCGCACTGGCCGGAAATGACGCCAAAATATCTTCTTCTTCTTTGGCGTTTTACGGCAGCTGGCATCTTTTGTGTTGCGTTGCTGCCTCCTTCAGGTTTTACCCGTCAACTACCCGCCAAAATATCTGCCTGCTTTGTTGAAGAAAAAAATTAAAGCAGAGTGGAAATTACGTTTCCGTCGTCGTCTACGATGTTTCCTCCTGTTGGCTGAAAATGCACCGGCATATTTACGTATTGTATTGTTTTATTCTGTTATCTACGTATGTTTGAATAGTGGTCGTGGTCCCGCCCCTTCCGCTACGTAGCCAAGATGGCGACAATTGAGTGTGGAAAGTGTCCAGCGTTGCACACTCAACGATTTGACCGTTTTGAGTACAACATCCAGGTACTTTGAGTGCACTGCATTTTGCTGTACTTCCCAGTGTGAACGCACTTATGCACTCAAAATAGTGAGTGTAAGTACAGAAGTACGCGGATTGGAACACACTCTAAGATAACTAGGTTTAGTTAGTTGTTAGCTACATTAGCTACATTAGCTAACAACTGCTATACTGACATTGAACCTATAATATACTGTGTACCAGGGGTGCACACACTTTTTCAGCATGCGAGCTACTTATAAAATGACCAAGTCAAAATGATCTACCTACTATAAAAATACAAAACATATATTTATTTATAAATATATTGAGTATTCTTTATATGTACAATATATGTTGGTGTACCTTGCATAACTGCATGAACCCATATTGTACAATATAACTCTGTACATTTTTTGTCATTACCTTACTCTGATGACTTGCACTGAATGGAATCAGCCAGGGATGCATAGTCCGGACAGTAGCTGCTGATAGCCAGCCTCAAGCACACTTCCAAATGATCATCAGTCAAGGTGGAACGGTATTTGGACTTAATAATCTTCATGTGGGAAAAGGCTGGCTCGCATAAATAAGTGGAGCCGAATAATGCAGTCAAGGAGGTAGCACATTTCCTCATGTTGGGGTACTTTTCCTCTGTGAGTAAGTTCTAGAACTGTCCATGAGCCCTGGACTTAAGCTGAATGTCAGCTTGTAGTGTCAAAATCTCATCCTCCACTCCAGATGAGTTCAGGTGAAACAGTGTTGCAATTTTTGATGCGAGTGAATCAGCCTCAGCATCTTCCCGAAAAGGGTAGCACATGAATGTAGCGACTGGCTCCAGTAAAACAAAGTCTTGAAAGCGTCTGTCAAACTCTGACAGACAGTTCTCAATCTGCTCTGATAGGCTGACGTCTATTTTTTTTTTTTTTTTTTTTTTTAATGCCGTGCGATCTACCCACACTACCTTTGCGATCGACCGGTAGATCGCGATCGACGTATTGGGCACCCCTGCTGTATACTAATTGAAACCCAATTGCAATGCCAAAATATGAGTTCTGTAGAAAGTTCAAGGAAAAGATTCCAAAAGATATAGTTAATTGAATTAACAATTACGAAATACTGTTTACTATTCAAAAATAGTTGTCCCTGACATAATTACTTTTTGAATGAGATATAAACATTTAAACTTTATACTGCATGATCATCTTCTCAGTCAGGCTAGTCATTATCTGTGAGACTGTGTCTTTAGTCAATCTGACACTTGATAGTGTGACACGTAAATAAAAATACATTTTTGTTAAACTATAGTATTAATGATAAGCTTCCACTAATTCTGAAATACTGACATGTGAAATTCAATCAACACGTCTTTAAGAAATAAGTAACTAGTAACTTAAACTTGTGATGAGTAGAGAATTTGGGATTATATTTCCAAATCCAGGTTGCTGGAAATGATTCATGTCTTCTCTCTTTTTGTAAAAATAAAAAAAGATGAACATTTACACATTATTTTTCATGGAAACATGAAATACTGGAAGAAACATACAAATATTACTAATAAGATAATAATATAATACATTTCAAAGTGTAGGTTCTTGTTGTACCAATTGAGCAAGAAAGATGTGTCATTTCTGGCTAACATCTATGTTTAGATTATGAAATTATTTTTTTTTTTTATCGTGCAACAGAAAGAATATAATTCTGGAAAAAAAAAAAATATATATAACAGCACATTCAACCAACTTGATTTATTGACATGATTTAAACATACAAATTAGATAACATTTGACCAAAACTCATTTTAATTCAACCTGTTCAAGCCAAAAGAGATTCTCATAAACACACTATGTTAAAAAGCTGATCTGTGTGAGCTACACACACGCGCCCTCATAGATAAACTCAAAGGTCAAAGATTTCCTGTAAATGGAGAGGGGAGGAGCCACACTGGCCAAGTGATGCAAGTACATGAGAACAGGAAGGGAACACTAAAAGTGAAACTGTTCAGTTAGTCCAATGACTCCATTTTGAGTGAACAGAGCAGAAAGATGAAGACGGAAGGCTGAAGCAGGGTGAGTGTTAATGCAACATTTTATTACTTTACTGTCAAAGTGTCTGAGTCAGTTTTCTCCCTGTGGACTGTAGAGGAGAGAAATGTTAGAATGAACTCAACAGTTTGATTCTTCTGTGAACACAAAGTCATGACTGGCTGAATAATCCTCATTAAACCTGCTGTAACCCAAGAAAACAAGCAGATATTTAAAGAGCATTGACCAGGTGAATGCTGGATGGTTTTATTATACTGTATACTCTGCGTGTGTGTGTGTGTGTGTGTGTGTGTGTGTGTGTGTGTGTGTGCGTGTGTGTGCGTGTGTTTGTGTGTGTGTGTGTGTGTGTGTGTTACTTCCTGTTCTCTCAGTCCTGTGACTCTTGCACAAACTTGTTTCCGTTAAATGTTCTGAGCTCACAGTCAGTGTTCCTGTTTCACCTCTCAGACTGACTTCAGATCAGAAGATGAGTGATTGTGTGGAGGAAGAGGCGGACAGAGCAGAGACTCTAGACTCTGGCTGTCTGTCTATGAAGAGTCATCAATCTAAAGATTTTATTCTGAACTTCAGTAATGAACCTGGACTCTCAGACACAAAGTAAGTGAACTGCTGCTAACTCATTTATAGGACTCCTTTTTAGTTACCTCTCACAATACCATGTTTTCTGTTGATTTTGTGTTTGTATATATTCAAATTTCTACACAAGTGTATTTGCCAACTAAAATTTAACAGACTTCATCAAATATACTCTTCCTCTTGGTATCTGTGACAGCTGTCAGTCACCTAGAAAAGATGTAATCTAATCTAAGAAAACGGCTACAAACTTTTAACCCTCCTTATTGTCGACAGTAGCAGTAGTTTGTGTGTTTAGAGCTACCTTAATGACCTAAAAAAGAGAATTCATCAAGGATTCAAGCAATATGAATAAAATCATCTTGGTGTTTGCAGAGTTCAGTACAGACGGAGAGCAGAGTCTCCAGCACCCAGCTGTCTGTCTATGAAGAGTGGCCGGTCCATAGGTAGACCTCCAGACTTCAGTAATGAACCTGGACCCTCAGACACAAAGTAAGAGACTGTTTTTACTGTAAGCTGACCTGAGGCCTGTACTACGAAGCCAGTTCAACATGTCCAGGGTATCTTCTTGTTATCTGGCTTCACTAACCCTAGCAAACGAAATCTGTGGTCCTACGAAGGTGGTTATCAACTCAGTAAATCAACCCAGAGTTTCTCCATCTGGCTGTGTGCGCGTTCACATGAACGTGGCGGTGTTTGCAGTTTATGACCAATCACAGACATGGAAAGGTCCACAGGCTTGCAGACAGACAGGAAGAGCGGCACATTTTACAAAGGAAGAGTAAACTATATTAGACACATACGAAGAACACATAATCCAGACTAAATGTAACACAGTTGAATCTGCCAAATGCAGGAAGGACAGCTGGCAAAAGAAAAAGACTCCCGATGTGTGAATGCGTAAATTAAAGGGACTGTTTGTAAGAATCAGAAATTGCTTGTTAACAGCGACACCTGTGGCCGTTAAGTCAACGAAAGTCAGCGTCTGGCTCGCGCTTGTGCTCGCTCTAAATGGACATGAACGAGCATCGCTCAAAACAGTGAGACGACACACGTCAGCTGAAACCACAATATCACTCTATATTTCACCTGCTTGGCAGTAATGTTAGCTGACCAGACGAAGGTCTCTCCATCAATCAATGCTGATCCTAGTGCTGGCTGTTCCTGCCTCAGCCTCCCGACCGCGGTCGGAGGGAGACACCGGCACCCGGTCGGAGACGATAATGTTTCTCTCTGCGGAGCCCCGTCACTTCACAAGACACGGAAAACCTCTGTTGGTCTGGAGGAACTGCAGCAGTTATTTGTGCACAAACGTCCACTTTACATTCCCTAGATATTCTCAGAACTACGAAGTCTTCTGCAGTGTGTAGTGTGCGCGCATGCACTTGAGGTGGAGCGAGCTGAATGAAGGCAGGCAGAGGAGCAGAGGAGCAGAGTACAGCAGAGACTCCGGCCCTGGAAACCAAAGCTACGGTCTCCCCCGCGTACTACGACCGTGGCCAACACTGTTTTGCAAGACGGGCTTCACTAGATAGAACTTTGCGGTTTTGATGCGTCCCTGCGACCCATATTATGCGAGCGTGCATATGCGAGCACGCATGGGACACCGACCCGGTGATTTATACGTGTAAGAAGTTACAAACAGTCCCTATAAGTGTACACTATATCTAGAATATTTTCTCTGCTTTACCATACCATCAGACAGCCCTTTCTGTGGGGAATTTAAGCCGTTTTATCACTGTCTTCAAAGTCACCAGACTCCATTCACAAAAACAGTAATTTTACCTCTCAGAACACAGGAGTAGCTGGTCTACCGTTGCATCGATCGGTTAGTTTGTTTGTGTTATTGTGTGACTTTCTGATCTGAACTAATGTGGCATCCACAGCAGTACATCGCTTAGCTTCCTGCCGGTATTCCTGTCTGCTTCTCATAACTGAGAGCACACCGGTTGCTGAAAGATGCCACTCGTTGGCTTCTTGCTTATCCACTTGATATTTTGTTTGTACGCCTCCTGGCGTTTCGGAGCATACTGCAACGAACAACACGCTGATCATAAACAATCTCTGTGTATACTTGTAGTGTGAGCGCCATCTACGGAGGCCTGCGCCACGGTGTCTCGCGCGAGTATAAACAAAGCTTAATGCAGTGAGCAACCAAATGAGACGCAGGACACTGAAGAAATGTCTAAGGAGATTTGGCTGGAAGCTCCTGCTGGCTTTTCAGCAAATGCAATGTGCTTTTTTTTAAATGTCTTTCAGTTACTTTTTTTTGTTGTTTGCTAATTTCTCGCCACAGATCAAGCACACCGGTAAGCCAGCAGCGTTGGCGGTGAAAGCAAATATTAATGTGACATTAATACACTGACTATAAGGATGTATTCAATCAGGAGAGAGTCCATATCGAATGAACAATAATGTATTACATGGTGCATGATAAGTTGAAGAGTGAAAAGTCATGGTGATTAGACTCCATCATGACGTAGTATATCAGAGGAGGTAGTGATGCTGTGTCATACCCAAAACTGCATGTGATTATCATAAAGCGGGCATTTCTGTAAAGGCGAGACTCGTGGGTTAACAACACTTTAACTGTTCCCTGTGACCATCTGAGCTTTGAGACAGTGTCGGCCAATCAACAAATCATTTTAGTTACAAAGACATGTCTTCACAGGAAGAGGAGTGGTGTTTCTGTGGAGGAGCTGCTGTCCTGCTGTGCTTTGTGTCAGGACGTCCTGAAGGATCCAGTCTCTACCAGCTGTACCAGCTGTGGACACAGTTTCTGCAGACAGTGCATCACCTCATACTGGGACCAGTCTGCTTCATCAGGAGACTCCTCCTGTCCCCATTGTGGAAAAAGATCCAGAACAAGAGCTGGACTGCAGACAGCCAGTCAGACCAGCTCTGTACAAAGTGAGTATCTGTCTGATGACGTCTCCATGTCTGAAAACACTATTTGTTGTTTTAATACAGTGACGTGTGTTGTGTCATACAGCACGACCATTAATCATTATAAATATCATTACATTTTATTTCTACCTGAAATTGAACTGCATGTTTTTTTCTGCTCCAGCATTCATATGTGCTCTGTATCACCTGTCCTGTGCTCTCCTTTGAGAGAAAATCTGAACCCTTTGGTTTTATGATAGCACCCCTTGTCTTGGCATTAAAGCTGCAGTAGGCGAGATTGGACCAAATATGAATAAAAAAAGTTATTTTTATAAAACGGTTGCTATATCGTGACAGTAGTACATGAAATAGGTAACCTGAAAAAAATCATGCTCCTCTGGCATCTGCATGATTTGACAGACCGGAAGAAAACAAGCAGTAAGAGCTGATCTGAGGTCTGCTGTCCAGCTGCTGTCTATGAGAGCCAGCTGTCAATCACTCGGGAACTCCGACCAAACGGTCAAACTAGGCAGCGCTGATCAAATATGAATCAATATTATGTTACGTTAATGCCTATTTCTCTCCTCAGATGTTCTCAGAATCATCTTGTAGTGCACTGTTAAGCTGTAAAATGAGAAAGTTTGTGACGCTGCCGCCATTGTGAAATCTGATGAAGGAACGGCAAATTCTGGTCACATGACCGGAGCACAGCCAATAGGAACGCTCTCTCAATGAAATTACCTGTGATTGGTCATAGTCTCCCATCACAGGCTAAATTTTCTGAAGCCTGAAAACAGAATCATGAGGAGGAGCAGAAGTCTAGTTACCTCTCGGATCTCTTGAATTACAATATGCTGAAAGGCTATTATGGAATTTTTTCCCAATGATGCCAAAAATATACTGCCCACTGCCACTTTAACCCAGGGTTCAGTAACCTTAGCTATCAAAAGAGACATTTTTGGCGCAAAAAAAAAAATCTCTCTGGAGCCGCAAAACCTGGCCAAGCAGCTTCGCCTATGCAGACATCTCCACAGCTGTTTATTGAGAGACCACAGGGACAGTCACATGTCATTAAATATTTGGGAAGAAATAGGCAACACACTGGGCAATGACGCGTTTTTGCCGCAGGCTGTGAAAGAATATGAGAGATTGTTTTGTTAAAGCTAAAAAAAGGTCTCATGGAAAGAGACGACCCGAGGGGAAGTACCGAGACAGAAAGTAATTTTGACTTGGAGGTAAACGACAGTAATAATTACAGTACACAAATTCAATGTTTGGGGGTACGTACGTTGGTGTTTACTACTGTTGGCAGGCAACCTACTTTCCTTTCCGGTGCCACTCGTTGGCTTCTTGCTTATCCACTTGATATTTTGTTTGTACGCCTCCCGGCGTTTCGGAGCATACTGCAACGAACAACACGCTGATCATAAACAATTTCTGTGTATACTTGTACTGTGAGCGCCATCTATGGAGGCCCATGCCACGGTGCCTCGCGCGAGTATAAATAAAGCTTAATGCAGTGAGCAACCAAATGAGACGCATGATGCTGAAGAAATGTCTAAGGAGATTTGGCTGGAAGCTCCTGCTGGCTTTTTTTGTTGTTTGCTAATTTCTCGCCGCAGAACAAGCACACCGGTAAGCCAGCAGCGTTGGCGGTGAAAGCAAACAAATCTGTCTACGCACTATTAAAGGGGACCTATTATGCTTTTGTGCTTTTTCTCTTTCCTTCAGTGTGTTATATAGTTTTTGTGCATGTAAACGGCAAAGTTACAAAGCCCAAAGTCCACACCAAAAGGAGTTACTCTCCCCGACAGAAACACTGCTCCTGAAACACCTTGCTTAAAGTCCTTGAAGCATTTTCTTCCTTAATGTGGTGATGTCACCAAGTAACACATTTGCATAACGGCAGGCCCTCAAACTAAGCTAGTTAGAGTGGAGCTGGAGCGTAGTTCAAAGAGTTTAGTTCAGTTGACCAAACACAACAGTGGACCGCCTGACCAAAAATAAGCATAACAGGTCCTCTAAATTCTCTTTTTGGGATTTTGAAATCCATAGCTAGCTTAGCTAGGGAAACTCAAGACTAGCCACCACTATTGAGGTTGGCAAAATTAGAGGATAAGGCGTCGGGCCGTAGACGTACGTAGGCTATGACGCATACTTTAGTTGACTTAAGTGTTATTCTTTTTTTTTATTCAGGTTGCGGACCCCTTCATTAACCAATCAGCATGCTGTTTGCTCTCAATCTGCATAGATGGAGACAGAGAACTATTAAACTGTGTAAAGCAGTAACATCACTGTTCTATCATAGACAGACAGTCACATTAGCCCCTATCACACAGCCTGTTCAAGGCAGGACTATTGCACCATTATTCCCCTTCCTTGTTCTGTATGAAAGGTATGGAGACGGAATGGGGAGACAGAGTTGCTCCGCCGCTACGCCGGCAGCGGAGGTAGTGTTTGTGTTTGTGACCCGACCGCCATGTTGAGATCAGTTGAGGAAATACCAAGCACCGCCCACCAGCCGGAGCAATCATCTCATTTGACAGCTAAACATTACACTACAAGATGTTTCTGAATACATCTGAGGAGAGAAATAGGCATTACAGTAACAGAATATTAATTCATATTTGATCAGCGCTGCCTAGTTTGATCGGAGTTCACGAGTGATTGATAGTTGCCTCCGTTGAATGAACAGCCAATAGGAACGCTCTCTCTCTGAAATGACCTGTGATTGCTCAAAGTCTCACGTCACGGTCTAGATTTTCTAAAGCCCGAAAACAGAGCCACGAGGAGGTGCAGAAGTCTAGTTATCTCTCAGATCTCTTGAATTACAATATGTTGAAAAGTTATATATACTGGGAAAAGAAAGTTCGGAAACTTGTGTTTGGTGGATTATTTCTCTGTTGTTACAATGCTAATGGTCATTGTATTTTACATGGTTGGAAAGCCTGTTTATTTACCTTCACAATGATGTCCAACTTGTAAGGATCATGCATTTGTGGGATGAGCTGCACAGCTGATTATGGGGGTAGCGCCCAATTTTTTTTTTGCCAAAATGCCCTGCCAATGGTAAACAGTGTATTCTCATAAGGCTACCAGGAAGCCTGTAATGACTGCCCTTCACCATCAGGCCCGTTTGCACTGGTGTCGACAACATAGACGATGCAACCTGAACATGTGGGGGAATGTCATGTTCAGTGACGAGTCCGGGTTCTGTCTGCGAAAGTTGAATGGCAGGGTCAAAGTATCGAGACGACGCAGAGAACGCTATGCTGATTATTGCACCAATGGAGTAACAGCTTTTGGTGGGGGCAGTGTCATGGTGTGGGGCGGCATCTCCCTCACTGGCAAATCAAGGCTTGTCATCATTGAAGGCCATCTCAATGCAGGGAGATATCGGGATGAGATTCTGCAGCCAGTGGCGATCCCATATCTCCACAATCTGGGATCTAACTTCATCCTCCAAGATAACAACGCTCGCCCCCATAGAGCCAGGGTTATCACAGACTACCTCCACAATGTGGGAGTAGAGAGAATGGAACGGCCACGAATGCCAATTAGCATTGTAACAACAGAGAAATAATCCACCAAACACAAGTTTCCGAACTTTTTTTTCCAGTTTATATATACTGCCTGCTGCAGGTTTAAAGGTCCAGTGTGTAGGATCTGGTGGTATCTAGCGTTGAGGTGAGGAAATTGCAACCAACTGAAGCCTCTCCCCTGTTAGGGTTAGGGTACTTCTGTAGCTTCTAACTGAATCTCTGTGGTTTGGAGTTTACTTTCCCTCCTGTGCTCCTTTTTGTATTTTCCGCTTTATTAGGGCGAGCGGTAACGTTAGGAGAGGGAGATAGCACGGCGGTGCTGTGAATGAGTGAAAGAAAAGTTATTTTCTGATTGTTTCACAGCGGTTACAATGTAAAGCACAAATAAATAACCATCAAACATTCAACAGATGATCTACTGTGGAGACGGACACTCTTAGTTTCAGTCTCCTCGTCTGCATTTCATTCACCGTTGCTGTTTGGTCAAACATACTGCTTCAACTGTATCGCTTCATTAGGACCATTTCAGAATGAGGGGAGGTCATTTCGGCTCTACTGTCGGCCTCTCGACTCATTTTAAACAAGACTCAAAAACGAGTATATGTCTGGACCGTGTATGTGAATTTGTGGCTAAATTGTTCTACAAATAGTCAGGGGTCATGTCTATAATGTTAAATCCAGTGGTACATGTCCACCAGGTCCTGCAAGGACACTAGGGGACGTGCAGTTCCACTCAACTGGCCATTCAAGCCATAGATATACAGTATATACATACGCCAAAGTTGACGTACGATCCAGAGGTCAATGCGGCGTCTATGTATATATGACATGTCTATTGGTTAAGTGGTGATGTGGAATGCACCTGATTGGTTCCTGGTTTTCTACTTGCCGTTTTAAACAGGAAACAAGATGGCAGCCTCATAAACTTTTTGTTATTCCGTCTAAACAATCCACCAAAATCTACTTCTGAAAACATTTTAAGCGAGGTATAGGCTATGCCTCTGCTGAATCTCATTTTATTTTAGAACTAGATCACCTAGTTTGACAGCTTGACAGTTTTGTGAGCCGACGCGTCACGCTGGACGCTTCCATGTGCATAAAGGACTGTTCCCGCCTTTTCCTTATGAAAGAACAACGGCCAATGAGGAAACTCCGACACTCGGCCGACCAATCGTGTAACTTCATCACTCACTCAATGACAGACTTTTGCGGTTATTGGTGCTGTTTAATAAAAACAGGTCTGCAAAACGAGATATGAACATATTCTGCATTATTATTATTATACCCCCACGACAATATAGTCGGGGGTATATATCGCTCTGCGTGTCTGTCCGACCCTCATTCCGTCCGTTCGCGTGTCACACTTTCGTTCCCAGAGCAGAACTCGGAAACCATTTAACTTAGGAACTTCAAATTTGGTGTGATGGTTGACAATGTGGTGTAATTGTGCCTTTTGGGGGTTAGAAGTCCAGGGTGCCTAAAACAATTTCAACTTACACTGCACATTGGGCATTGGACTACTCATATATAACTTTATATTGATCACTTTCATATTGGCAATGAAAATAATAAGGAGATTGTCAAATTTTCTTTATTTTGTCTCAAACTTTTTTCCTTCTCTTTCAGCAGACAGGGTTCTGCAGGAGGTTTTAGATGAACATAAGATCAGTCTGAGGAAGAGATGTGAATGTGTGACTGAAGGAATTGATGAAACAGGAAGTGGAACCCTCCTCAACAGGATCTACACTGAGCTCTACATCACAGAGGGTCAGAGTGAAGAGGTTAATACCCAACATGAGGTGATGCAGCTTGAGACAGCTTCCAAGATAAAGACCCTCCATGACACCCCAATCAAGTGCCACGACATCTTTAAAGCCTTACCTGACCAACGGGGACACATCAGAGTCGTTCTGACGAACGGCGTCTCTGGCGTTGGAAAAACCTTCTCAGTGCAGAAGTTCACTCTGGACTGGGCAGAGGGCTTGGAAAACCAAGATGTCAGTCTGGTGGTTCTGTTTTCGTTCAGGGAGCTGAACTTGATCAGAGATGAGCAGTACAGTCTTCTCATGCTGCTCCATGTTTTCCATCCAACATTACAGAAGGTCAAAGCAGAGAAGCTCGCTGTCTGTAAAGTTCTGTTCATCTTGGACGGCCTGGATCAAAGCAGACTTTCACTGGATTTCAAGAACAAGAAGGTTGTGTCTGATGTCACCCAGAAGTCATCAGTCAACGTGCTGTTGACAAACCTCATCAAGGGGAATCTGCTTCCCTCAGCTCTCGTCTGGATAACTTTCCGACCTGCAGCAGCCAATCAAATCCCTCCTGCATGTGTTGACAGGGTAACAGAACTACGAGGCTTCACTGACGCCCAGAAGGAGGAG